>NC_091628.1:16666666-16969696 GCF_027580195.1 Bos mutus | reverse complement strand
GAAATTGAAACTGTAATCAGAAATCTTCCAGCAAACAAAAGTCCAGGACCAGATGGCTTCACAGCTGAATTCTACCAAAAAATTAGAAAAGAGCTAACACCTACCCTACTCAAACTCTTCCAGAAAATTTCAGAGGAAGGTAAACTTCCAAACTCATTCTATGAGGCCACCATCACCCTAATACCAAAATCTGACAAAGATGACTACAGGCCAATATCACTGATGAATATAGATGCAAAAATCCTTAACAAAATTCTAGCAAACAGAATCCAACAACATATTAAATAGATCATACATCATGACCAAGTGGGCTTTATCCCAGGGATGCAAGGATTCTTCAATATCCACAAATGTAATACACCACATTAACAAATTGAAAAAGAAAAACTATATGATTATCTCAATAGATGCAGAGAAAGCCTTTGACAAAATTCAACATCCATTTATGATAAAAAAAAAAAAAAACCCTCCAGAAAGCAGGAATAGAAGGAACATACCTCAACATAATAAAAGCTATGTATGACAAACCCACAGCAAACATTATCCTCAATGGTGAAAAATTGAAAGCATTTCCCCTAAAGTCAGGAACAAGACAAGGGTGCCCACTTTCACCACTACTATTCAACATAGTTTTGGAAGTTTTTGGCCACAGCAATCAGAGCAGAAAAAGAAATAAAAGGAATCCAGATTGGAAAAGAAGAAGTAAAACTCTCACTCTTTGCAGATGACATGATCCTCTACATAAAAAACCCTAAAGACTCCACCAGAAAATTACTAGAGCTAATCAATGAATATAGTAAAGTTGCAGGATATAAAATCATCACAGAAATCCCTTGCGTTCCTATATACTAACAATGAGAAAACAGAAAGAGAAATTAAGGAAACAATTCCATTCACCATTGCAACGAAAAGAATAAAATACTTAGAAATATATCTACCTAACAAAAGATCTATATATAGAAAACTATAAAACACTGGTGAAAGAAATCGAAGAGGACACAAATAGATGGAGAAATATACCTTGTTCATGGATCGGCAGAATCAATATAGTGAAAATGAGTATACTAACCAAAGCAATCTATAGATTCAATGCAATCCCTATCAAGCTACCAATGGTATTTTTCACAGAGCTAGATCAAACAATTTCACAATTTGCATGGAAATACAAAAAACCTCGAATAGCCAAAGCAATCTTGAGAAAGAAGAATGGAACTAGAGGAATCAACCTGCCTGACTTCAGGTTCTACTACAAAGCCACAGTCATCAAGACAGTATGGTACTGGCACAAAGACAGAAATATAGATCAATGGAACAAAATAGAAAGCCCAGAGATAAATCCACACACCTATGGACACCTTATCTTCGACAAAGGAGGCAAGAATATACAATGGAGAAAAGACAATCTCTTTAACAAGTGGTGCTGGGAAAACTGGTCAACCACTTGTAAAAGAATGAAACTAGAACACTTTCTAACACCATACACAAAAATAAACTCAAAATGGATTAAAGATCTAAACGTAAGGCCAGAAACTATAAAACTCCTAGAGGAAGACATAGGCAAAACACTCTCCAACATAAATCACAGCAGCATCCTCTATGACCCACCTCTCAGAATATTGGAAATAAAAGCAAAGATAAACAAATGGGACCTAATTAAAATTAAAAGCTTTTGCACAACAAAGAAAACTATAAGCAAGGTGAAAAGACAGCCTTCAGAACAGGAGAAAATAATAGCAAATGAAGCAACTGACAAAGAATTAACCTCAAAAATATACAAGGAACTCCTGCAGCTCAATTCCAGAAAAAGAAATGACCCAATCAAAAAATGGGCCAAAGAACAAACACATGAAAAGATGCTCAACATCACTCATTATCAGATAAATGCAAATCAAAACTGCAATGAGGTACCATTTCATGCCAGTCAGAATGGCTGCTATCCAAAAGTTTACAAGCAATAAATGCTGAAGAGGGTGTGGAGAAAAGGGAACCCTCTTACACTGTTGGTGGGAATGCAAACTAGTACAGCCTCTATGGAGAACAGTGTGGAGATTCCTCAAAAACCTGGAAATAGAACTGCCATATGACCCAGAAGTCCTACTGGGCATACACACTGAGGAAACCAGAATTGAAAGAGACACGTGTACCCCACTGTTCATCGTAGCACTGTTTATAATAGCCAGGACATGGAAGCAACCTAGATGTCCATCAGCAGACGAATGGATAAGAAAGCTGTGGTACATATACACAATGGAATATTACTCAGCCATTAAAAAGAATATATTTGAATCAGTTCTAATGAGGTGGATAAAACTGGAGCCTATTATACAGAGTGAAGTAAGCCAGAAAGGAAAACACCAATACAGTATACTAACGCATATATGTGGAATTTAGAAAGATGGTGACAATGACCCTGTATGTGAGACAGCAAAAGAGACACAGATGTATAGAACAGTCTTTTGGACTCTGTGGGAGAGGGCGAGGGTGGGCTGGTTTGGGAGAATGGCACTGAAACATGTATATTATCATATGTGAAACAAATCACCAGTCCAGGTTTGATGCTTGATACAGGGTGCTCGGGGCTGGTGCACTGGGATGACCCAGAGGGATGGGATGGGGAGGAAGGTGGGAGGGGGGTTCAGGATGGGGAACACATGTACACCTATGGTGGATTCATGTCAATGTATGGCAAAACCACTACAATATTGTAAAGTAATCAATCTCCAAAAAATAAATTAAAAAAAAATTCTTTAGTTTCTTAAAATCTTGGTGAGCTTTCTACCAGTCCAAATTTTTAGCTTTTTTCTTTCTTTCTTTTTTATTTTTAGCACAAGAAATTGTTATATCTAGATCATTTTGTTTTCATTGCTGATGTGATAGTTGTTTGTAGGACATTATATCAACATGTCACTTGAAACTTGTCTATTGTCTTTATTTACTTTTTAAATCATCTAAAAAATATTTCCTTTAATTGGAGGATAACTACTTTATAATATTGTGATGGCTTTTGCCATACATCAATATGAATCGGCCATAGGTATACATGTGTCCCCTCCATCCTGAGCCCCCCTCCCACCTCCCTCCCCACCCTTGCTGCGGAACACTCTAAAGCTTCAAAGTTAAGTCCCCAACTCTGTGCTAATCAGATAACAAAAACAGTGCCATTAATATGCTCAGAGAAGTTTCTTGTGAAGTTTCTTTTTAATTTGATAGAAATATTATGAAGAAATAAAGAGTTATTACAATTAGAAAACAATACAAAAATAAGATGCCTTGTCTCCAAAGGGGAAGTCTTCTTTTAAGGAAGAGCTACTTTTAATTGCACTTATCCCCCACTGTGCAACTTTTCTACTTTTTCAAGTCTCATGTCAAATATGATGGACTGTTTTGCTTTAGCAGCTTAAAGAGCTGCTGAAATGAATTTACTTAGAGACAAAATATATCTTTACATCTGCCAAAGACTTACGGATTTTAGGCAGACATCAAGGTGAACTCAGGGATTATATTAAAATACAATCTATTATCCATCTACTGACAATATATGTACATTTCTAAAGCTTCTCTCAGGATTTGAGTTTGAGAGGACCTTTGGTCATCTAAGCTAACCATCAATCAAAAATTTACAATACTTTTGCAGATGGATATGTAGCCTGAACCTGTAAAAGGGGTCTGTTGTCTTCTAAATCCACTCATTCCATCACTGGGACTCTTAAACCCTGGAAATTCTTTTTTATATTGAATCAAAATTCATCTCTCCATAAATTACACATATTGATCCTAAGTCTGACTTATGGATGATAACAATTAAGTTTTTTTCTCAATCAATAATTTGTCAGATACACGAAGATCATTGCTGTGTCTGTTTTAATCTTCTTCTCCAGTTAGTTATTGATTCTAACATCCAAATCTGTGTTCCTTCATGCTCTTTTGATCAAAAATTTCTATGCCTTGGACTCATCTAATGGTATCCTAGCACCCACGCCAGGATCAAACCGTACCTCAGCATCAAGCTGCATTATCTTCCAGACATTGCCTTGGACCTATAACCTTTTCAGAGCTGAATATATTTGAAAGTGAGTTATCAGCTCCAAACTGTTAAATAAAACCTAAAAAATTGAAATTAATAAAAATTTTATTAGATATCTGTAAGACATATCATTTTGCCAGATTCATCCATTATTAAATTTAATATTCATTTAAAAATCATTACATATGAAAACAATCTGTAGGTTAGTTTTAACTTCTTAATCATTTCCAAGAATTCAAAATGACTGCAGAGAAATGACAGCTCATTATAAATGAAATGAGGTACTGTAGCTAAACAACTTCAAAAGCAAAAACTGTAAGTCTTCACAAAATATAAGCATTTATAAATGTATATGTCACACAAATATAATATTAATGATTTTTCGTTCTAACTGAAAGTCAGAGATTTCAACAGAAGTAGAAGAGCCTGTAAAGGTCTTAAAAATGGCCTTTAAAATTATGAACTACTAACTCCCTAAGAATCACCTATGGGATATATGATAAATTCAGTGTTCTGGGCTCCCCCTCAGACATACTAAATTAATCGTCTAAAATTTCAGTGCTGCTTATTTTGACCAAAACCTTGCAGCTCCTGTCCCTGACTTTCCTCATTATTTCACCACGCATCTCTGACTCCTGACCTGCAATCTGTTTCTTGTCAGGTACACTGACATTTGTGTCCCTGTGTTGGCTTGAAGCAGTCAGGTCCTCACATTATTACTACAGCATTCAGACTATGGACCGAAAGCCACATAGAAATGTTTATTTCAATTTTAGCCACAGTGAATGCCACCAGAAGAATGACAAGAAGACGAAATAAAATTGTCAAAATCCTTCCCAGCATCCCCAATGCCAAAGTATTATTTACATTTATTTTTTCCTTCTTGCTTCCAGCTTGAATTGCGTCTGCTGCCCTGAGTGTATAAGGAACTCAATCTGTCCAAGGAGGAACAGTCCCTAACCTGGGGTGCTGGTAACTTGCTGCTGCTAAGTCGCTTCAGTCGTGTCCGACTTTGTGCGACCCCATAGACGGCAGCCCACCAGGCTCCGCCGTCCCTGGGATTCTCCAGGCAAGAACACTGGAGTGGGTTGCCATTTCCTTCTCCAGTGTATGAAAGTGAAAAGGAAAAGTGAAGTCGCTCAGACGTGTCTGACTCTTAGTGACCCCATGGACTGCAACCCACCAGGCTCCTCCATCCATTGGATTTTCCAGGCAAGAGTACTGGAGTGGGGTGCCATTGCCTTCTCCGGGTGACTTACGATTCTAGAAACACATCTCTAGAACAGATCAGACCATTTTGGCTACAAGAATCTGAAGTGAGGAGTATCTCATTTCCTGAGCCACTTAAATAAGTAGGAAATGCAAAGATCTTTTTAAAGACTCATCACCAAGCTAGGGAGCATTGCCAATTTTTTCTTCCTAGTGGTAGATTTTGGTTAGTCATTTTTCTAAAAATGATTCTCGCACTTACTGTGCCTCAAATGGTCTCCAAGAAACCTGAAATAGTGACAGAGTCTCCTTAAATACTACTAGGATATGACACAGAGCCCAAGAATCACAGAGCTCAATAAATATTAATGAGTTTTAATGTTAATATCAAAAATATTCCTATAGGATATTCAGCTAGTCTGATTTTTATATCATTTTCTACAGGAAAACACCATCTCCTGGAGAAAATGATACAGCCAGCATCGACCTAATATTAATATCTAAAGAGATAAAACATTTATTGTTGTGGGACTGTTATTTTTTTAAAAAGCAACATCCTCTTTCTTAAAATCAACTTTGTTGAAATCAAATATATCCATGTAAGGCCTTGATACTAAAAGAAAAAAAAATTCTTCAGGATTTTTAATATTAGACTTGTCAGTGTATCTGAACTTTGCTAAAAATAAACTAAGCAGAGTGCTAAAAGACAGCTTTGGCAACAGAATGTAACACAATTACTGAATCTTCAGAATGGAACATTCATAAAAATAAACACTGGACATGTGCCTAAGCCCATATAGAAACTGGGCCTGGTTTGTGTATAAATGGCACATTTGACACACCCAACCAATTTTGCTATAGATTAGCAAATCCTAGAAGAGTTATATACAATGGATTAAAAAAAAAAGCAAGCATAAACTCACATGACAAAGAAAAAAAGAGAGGCAATAATAACAACAGAATTTTGGAAACTCAAAAGCAAATGAACTAATGGCAACTCGCTTGGCAGAACTGAAAGAGCAAAATTCTAAACCAGCAATGTGGAAAGCGAAGAAGCAATCTGATTGACACAGTAGATTCTCGAAAGGCTAAGAATTCAAGCCCTCCTAAGGTAGTGCTCCAAAGGATGTCATGATGAGAAAGATTGGTCTGAAGACATATGAGAAGCATTAGATTCTGTATATCTTATACTCCCCTCATGTGGCTGGGTTACTGCTCCCTCCCTCAGTACGGCAGAATGCTAGAGATTTAGTCTCTGAAGAGAGTAAAGCACAGGGTCTCTGGACTGAGGGGAATATACACATAGAAGAAATTGGGGACCCCCTACTGCAAAGAGGAGAGTTTAGCAAACTTTGCATAATGACTGCTGAAACCTCTCAAATCAATTTCTGTACTGGCTTCCAGGACTATGGCCACCCTGTCCTGACTCTCCAGGCAAGTGGTTGCATGAATCTTCTCTGGGAAATTAGTTTGGTCTAACAAGAAATATCTAAAGATACCAACATCCACATCTGGGATTTCCTCAACAGCTGCTGCTCGGTTGCTCACTCATGTCCCATTCTTTGTGACCCCATGGACTGTAGCCTGCCAGGCTCCTCTATCCATGGGATTTCCCAGGCAAAAATACTGGAGTCAGTTGCCATTCCATTCTCCTCAACAGCTAGATGACCCTAAAGCAAAGGACATCAAAGAAAAGTCTGCCCAATGCAGCAAGCTTTCAATCATCTTGACGAGGTCCCACTCTTACATGAAGACAAGAGATGGCCAGAGATCTCGGGAAATTCTCAAGATAGATACCAAAAGACACAGAGGAAAACAACTTAATAGAAACAGAGACTATCTGAAAAGAAGGAAATTTCAAAAACATTATCTATCATCCATATCCTCCAAGACAAGAGAAACATTGTATCCATTAAATAAGAACATGATAATCTAATAAGGAACATTTAAAGCAGCAGCTCTCAAACCTTCTGTTCTAAGGATCCCTCTCCCTAATACTTTAAAAGAATTATTGAAAATCCCCAAAAGCTTTTGCTTATGTAGACCATACCTATCAGTATTTATATTAGAAATTAAAATGGATAAATTTTAAATATTTGATTTAACAAAAAATTATATAATCAATATAAAAAGATAAGTAATGTATTTTTAAAAAAATAATTACATTTTCCAAGACAAAAAGTAATCACTGACAGTAGTGACTGTACATTTTTTTAATTCTCTTTAGTATTTGAGTTAATAAAAGGCAGCTGAATTCTCAGATCTGATTCTGCATTCCATCGGTTGCAGATCATCCAGTATTTACACATAAGAAATTTCAGAAAGAGGAAACACAGAAAGGATACAATTATGAAAATGATTCCAGAGAATTTTTCAGATGTAAGTTTCAGACTGAAAAGTCTCATCAAGTGCACAAACAAATGAATAAATGTAGACTCATCCAAGCCTACATCACTGTAGACATTTCTGAATCATTTCAGAGCCATCACACAAGACTTCTGAGAGAAAACTAGGTCACACTCAAATGATCAGAAAGCAGAGAAACCTCAGATTTCTCAAATAATAACATAATCTAAATTAAATTCTGTAATCTAAAAGAAAATGGACCAGTGCCTTCAAAATTTTGAAAGACAAATATTTATAACCAAACTCTCATCAAGTGTAAGAGTAGAACAGAGACTTTCATAGAAATGTGAAATCCCAGAAAAGTTTTCTTCATACATCCATTTCCAGGGAACTATCGAAATATGTGTTCCATCCAAATAAGTCCTTAAACTGCATTCTAAAAAACAAATGAAAAGTTAAGTGTTACAGGAAACAGAAGATTCAACAGAAGAGAAGCAAAGAGAATACTGGGAATACTCAGGATGATAATGACAAAAGATTTCCACGATAACACACCTGTGCCCCTGGTACAGAGGGGCAGTCCAGTAAAGGGCGGGTCAGACGCCGAAGTCTATAAAAAGATGAACCTGATAAGAATGCAGGTGTGAGAACAGATTTAGACAAGTGTTAGAAAGTTTGGGATTAATGTTACATAAATAGAATATTAAGCTAATAAGTAAACATAGGTAATTATTAACTCCAGAGAAAACAAAAGGCAATGCATGAAAGGAAATACAAGCATACCCTCCTAATTGACTCAGTTCCAAAGAGACTATAGAATTTCCCAGGTGGTGCTAGCGGTAAAGAACCCATCTGCCAATGCAGGAGACATAAGAGATATGGGTTCAATCCCTGGGTCAGGGAAGATCCTCTGGAGGAGGGCACGGCAACCCAGTCCAGCATGCTTCCCTGGAGAATCCCATGGACAGAGGAGCCTGCCAGGCTACAGACCATGGAGTTGCAAAGAGTTGGATACGACTGAAGTGACTTAGCATGCACAATAACAAAATCTAGCCAAAACTATAATCTAGCTATTTTGAGACAATAGAGTGGGGACAGATAAGTGTGCCTGTAAGAGCAACACAGTGGAAAGAAAACTAATTCTTCATCTTCCAAAGTTAGAATTCAATAGAAAATATCAATAATTGATTTAAAAAAAAAAGAGTAATACAAGCATATTATTTATAGACATGGAGGGAAATTCTGAAGTGTAAGTTAAAAATATTTAAAGAGGACATCTCTGAGGAAGGAGGGGAAAAAACTACTTTTCATCTTAAATCTTTCATAGTTAACTCTTTAAATGTATAAATATGATAAGAATACATTTTTAAAATGTTGCACAACTTTCAAAACACAAAATAAATCAAATACATAAAGTATCAAACATTTGGGTCAAAGAAAG
Source organism: Bos mutus (assembly GCF_027580195.1). Lineage (NCBI taxonomy): Eukaryota > Metazoa > Chordata > Mammalia > Artiodactyla > Bovidae > Bos > Bos mutus. The sequence goes on along the minus strand of NC_091628.1, from coordinate 16,960,676 downwards.
CTAACACTACTTCCTTATTTTAGTTAGGTCTTCTCAAATATTTGAGCCTTTGAGGAAACTAAACACATTAACCACAAACCCAAGCTAATGTTCTAAAATATTACATCATTGGTGAATTCTAGAACTCAAACAGAGGTTCTGCCATTGACCCATGTGAATGCAAATTTACCTGATTATTTCATTATCAAAATGAAATTTTTGATAATTATTTTTTAAGCTAACTTAATCATAGAGGGGCTTCCCAGGTGGCACCAGTGGTAAAGAACCCATGTGCTAATGCAGGAGATGTAAGAGATGCAGTTTCAATCCCTGGGTCAGGAAGATCCTCTGGAGAAGGGCATGACAACCCACTCCAGCATTCTTGCCTGGAGAATCCCATGGACAGAGGAGCCTGGCGGGCTACAGTCCATGGGGTTGCATGGAGCTGGACATGACTGCAATGACTTAGCCACAGCAAACAGAAGGAATCTTCTCATCACTGCTGGTACAGGCTTGTTTAGTATTATTGCTTCAAAGACAGAACATATATTAAAGCTGCTGCTGCTGCTAAGTCGCTTCAGTCATGTCCGACCCTGTGCAACCCCATAGACGGCAGCCCACCAGGCTCCCCTGCCCCTGGGATTCTCCAGGCAAGAACACTGGAGTGGGTTGCCATTTCCTTCTCCAATGCATGAAACTGAAAAGTGAAAGTGAAGTCGCTCAAGTCGTGTTCGACCCTCAGTGACCCCATGGACTGCAGCCTACCAGGCTCCTCCATCCACGGGATATTAAAGCTAACAGTCTCAAATGTGGTCTTACTAAGAATATAACCAGTGAGAGGCTTTTATTGCATCTGATATAAGTTGTGGTATAGAATCACTTGTAGGTATTTTGGGTGCCTCTCCAATACATGGCACACACCAACTTCTTAGTATATGCAAATATTAGTAATGATGGTGATACATTTGAAAGCAATTCTGCTAAAATCACAAGTCAGTCCAGTCTATACTTCTAGTACTGAGGCATGAAATGGTGACCAGTGTCAGTTTTGACATAACTGAGTATTGGGGCTGAATTTATCAAATACATTAAGTACTATCCCTTTGTTTCAGATACTGTGTTAGGCTGTGTGCACAAAATGGGATATTTACATGCTAAAGCCACAGTGAGTGCTTGGACTATTTCTCTATATTTAGCCATAACTTCATGAGAAACTGTCCTTGTTCTTTCAATTAAATTCCAGTATGCCTTGCCCGTGACAATCATCTAAGTTACCCTGGAACTGGAGTTGCTCATTGCCTGGGAAGAAATGGCCATCGCATTTCCCAGGGACAGTGGGGTGGGCTTCCTGGAGGTTTCCTAGGAGGCATTGCATTGTCTCATCCAGTCGCAGGCTCAAGCTGCTTTGGGAGAAGCTCTCTCTAAAACTATGTTGCAATAGAAATGGAAGAATAAAGTATAAGAGGCCAAGCACGTTTTGGGATTCACTTCTGCTCTCAGCCATTGGGAATGAGACTAGATGGGTCTTCAGCCACACAGAACACAGAGTGATAATGAATAAGGAACAGGAAAGAGCCCATTGGCGATGCTGGGATGGAGCCTGAGGATTCCCTCTGATGAAAAGTGGGAAAGCAGTAAGGAAAAAATAAAACACATGGGTTTGAAATCAAAGAACTAGTTTTAAATACCAGATCTACCCCTTTCCCGCTATATTTTTTAAACAAATAACTTACCTTTTTTGAGCTTCAGTTTTTGTTTTGTAAAACAGAAATGTTAATATCTATTGGGGGGGGTGTCATTTAAAAAATTTAAATAATTCATATAAACCTCCAAAGCACTGGGCTGTATTGCTGTTGTCATACAGTAGAAGGCACAGTGACCCCACGGCAGGTCAATCTCAGTTGTGACACTGAAAGTGGCCATTACAGCTTTGGAGCACAGAAACAGTGAAGTCAGGCAGAAGCATTCAGTATTCTGGTGTCAAATAGGAGGGGAGGTCACTAGAACATCAAGCCTGATGGAGGCAGTGACTCAGCCAGACAGAAAGGCCCAGAGGCAAGTTAAGCACACACTTCTTCCCTACTGCCCTGGTTTTCAAAATGATGGACTGTGACAGGCTGAATAATGGTGTCCCCAGGGATGTCCACATCCAGGTTATGCTACCTGGCAAAAGGGACTTGTGGGTGTGATTAAGTTAAAAATCTTGAAGTGGGGAGGGTATCAAGAAGTGGGCATCAAGAGTGGAAGTCATCAAGAGTGGGTCTGATGTAATCACAAGGGTCCTTAGAAAAGAGTCAGGGGGATCAGAGTCAGAGGAGATATGTCAATGTCTGTGTTCTGTCTCCAGATTAAGTCCTGCCTTCAAAAGCAGACCAAATAATACTGCAAGAACATGTGTTGGCATCTTCAGTCTTCCAAAGAAGGGAAGGCAGATTTCTGTCAATTTCACCAGCTGGTGTTTCTGCGATTCTATCATTAAAATCCTATTTGAGGCCATGAAGAAAACTAAGGGCAAACACAAATGTATAAAGAAGCTCAGTTGGGGTCTATTTATTGCTGATTTTGCTAAGCATGTGAACCTCTATTCCACTCACTTCCAGATGACTTGAAGACATTCCTCATCCTCCCCATAGGCATGAACAAAAAGTTTATATCTCTTATTAATTTATCAGTCAAAAGAGGTACATATTGACAAGGTCATTGAGAAACATTGACTGTTATGGTCAATCATTTCACAGAATCGGGAAGTCATTTCCTGGCTGTGGATTGATCCCTGGAGAGGCTGGTTCAAAGGATCTCGGTAGTTATCACAGCCAGGAGCAGCCTTTGGGAGCCACAACCCCTACAGCAAGGGCTTCCAGCCCAAACGAAGTGTCTTTATTCTAGGAAGTAGCCATTAAATCTCAGCATATCATCCCTGCCTTCCTTCTCTTCCTTCTCTTGTCTTTAGCTTTTACAACATTCCCCAAACCAGTGCATTCCAGAGAAGTATCCAAGGGAACTGAGGGAAGTTCCTCCTTGAAGAATTTGGAGCATGTGTTTATCTGAATGAAATGCAGGCAACAGGAGAAGCACAGGGACAGAGAAGGTGGAGAAAGACCCACCTTGGAAACAGAAGAAATGACAGGAATCCTCTGTTTCTAAAAGCTATTTCTCCATTTACAAATAACATACGTTTTAGAGACGTATTTGAAAAGTTAGGCCCCATGGCATCTGAGCAGAGCATAACAAATTTACAAACTGACTTGGCATACAATAGAAGAAGTCACATTATAGAAAGGGTCTGATTATAGATAAATTTCCAGTTCTCAGAGAAGAAGCTTCAGTTCAGTTGCTCAGTTGTGTCCGACTCTTTGCAACCCCCTGGACTGCAGCACGCCAGGCCTCCCTGTCCCTCACCATCTCCCAGAGCTTGCTCAAACTCATGTCTGTTGAGTGGCTGATGCCATCCAACCATCACATCCTCTGTTGTCCCCTTTTCCTCCCGCCTTCAATCTTTCCCAGCATTAGGGTCTTTTCAAATGAGTCAGTTGTTCGCATCAGGTGGCCAAAGTATTGGAGTTTTTTTAGCTTCAGCATCAGTCGAAGAAGCTTGGTATGCAATAAATTCAACAGCTCGAAATTTTCATTGAAATAAGGCAGTCTCAAGGAACTTATATGGTCCAGGAGGCATTTTACTTCTTTAGAAAAGGGATGCAGGTTCGAACTCTGGTTAGGGAACTAAGGTCCCATATGCTGAGTGGTGCAGCCATATAAATGAATAAGTAAATAAAGGTAAACAGAAAAAGAGAGCCTAGAAGGGCTTCTTTCCACCCAGGGTCTTGTGGGCACAGGGATCAAGTCTGAGAATGTTGATTGTATCAAATTCGATTGCAGAAAAGTATGAGAAACTGAAGATACAGTTTATTATCTACAAAATGGACAATTATCTTGTTAAGGTCCTCACCTATCTTAGTACATTTATCCACTCAGCACACATTCACTGAGCACCTGCTACATGCCAGGCATTGAGTTAGGCTCAGAAATAGAAAATTAAAAAACACAGAGACTCTGCCATTAAGGAGCTCAGAATCCAAAGATAAGACAGAGATGCAAGAGACTGTAAAACACGGAGAAGAGTATTTGTGATATTCTTGCCTTCAGGCATGCTAGTTACTACTCAAATTGTTATCCTAATCTGCCAACTGCTAGTTACTGGCCTACAAGGAGACAAGTAAAGAAATTGAGAATATATCTTTAGACATTCTTACCGGAGTTTGAAATTACCATGACATCCAAGCACAGGATTGCCTATCAAGTAATTCATTTATATTGTATGTTACAAAATGTCAGACTATGATAGATAGGAAATTTTTTTTAAAAAATCAGTCCTTAACTGTAGATCTTTTGAGAGATACTACTTAAAATTTTAGAAACTTTATATTATAAAACTAAGTGATTGTGTATTATATACACAAATAGGAACACTTCAGAATTCTTTCCCATATCTCCCATTAGCTAAAAAGAATTATTTTTTCTTAAAAACACACTACAAAGCCTAGAAATCGGCCCAAAGACTTTCTTTTAGCTCCTAGCCTGGGAGCGTGTGGCTCAGTAGTAAAGAATCCACCTGCCAAGCAGAAGACGTGGGTTTGGGCCTTTGGGTCAGGAAAAATCCCCTGAAAAAGGAAATAGTAACCCACTCCAGTATTCTTGCCCAGAAAATCCCCTGGACAGAGGAGCCTGGTGGGCTCCAGTCCACGGAGTCCCAGAAGAGTCAGACACAACTGAGCAACTAAACATCAGCACAACTGAGAATGTACTGGCTATCTAGGATTCTTAGAAAGGTTTTATTTGTCCTTCATGGTATTTATTTTATATTCCACATTTAAAATTGAGGTAAAAAGAGGATTGAAAAGAGGATTCCAGAAGAATTGAGATAGTTGCCTTTGCTTAGGAAAATGTGGGAACACCGGCCTCCAGCCCACAGGGCTGTGGCTGGGAAAATGCAAAAGCCCCTCATCCTGGTACCCAGGTTCCTCCTTTGAACTGTCTACCTGTCCTCTGTAAATATGTGAGTCTAAACCACCTTTCCTTATCTTCACTTGATCAGTCTGATTGGGGTTGTTAGTTCATTTCTGCCACTCTCCCATATCTATTTCGTCTGTAACATTTTGTAAAGCAAGTAGGAAATTAAATTCCTTCTGGTAAATAAAATGTGAACGGGTTTTAAGTTTCAAAAGCAGTATTCTAGCTTTGGTTCAAGAAATTCTGAGACAATCAGAAAAGGAGAGGTTTTTGTAAATGCCACACATTATAAACAAGACCTAAAACCATGTCTAGATAAACCCCTCACTCTTGGAGTGGAATGAAGACGGAATTTTGTAAATCAAAATGAACTCCTAGAAGAACTTGAGAAACCATATCTTTTTCCCATAGCATTCTTTTGTTGTTATTGTTAAATTTTTATTTTACATTAGGGTATTGTTGAGTCTCGTGGCACTTCTTGGTTTTATGAGGATTTATTCACTCAGTGAATTCTTACACAGTACTTTCTATGTAGCAAGCTTATGCATCTATCTACCATGCATTCAGTTGTGAACAAAATAAAATCTCTACCTGTATGGAGCTTATACTCCAATGAAGAGAGAGAGATAATAAACATGTAAAAATGCATAAATAACTATGTAACTTCAGATAATAATTATAATGAAGAAAACAAAATAGAACAATGAGATAGAAAGCGATGGAGTATTTGTGTTGGGGAGAATTGGAACCATAAGTGGTTGGGAAAAGACTGCACAAAGAGATGACATTTGAGCTGAGACTGAAATGAGGAAGAGACAAGCATGCAAAGATTTTATGGGTCACCAAATCTATAGACAAGAAGGCTGCGGGGGCGGGGCAAACTGAGAAAATTGCACTAAAATCCTCAGCCAGACTGCTCAAGTGAAGAAAAGCAGAGGTGACGCACTCAAATACCTACAGACAGGTAGACAGCCCCACCAAGGGAACTGAGACAAGCATTCCAGGCAGAGTGCTTGTGACTCCCCAGGTTATATAGGGCTTGCCTGGTGGCTCAGATGATAAAGAATCTTCCTGCAGTGCAGGAGACCTGGGTTTGATTCCTGGGTTGGGAAGATCTTCTGGAGAAGGGAATGGCTACCCACTCCAGTGTTCTTGTGGGGAGAATCCCATGGACAGAGGAGCCTGGTGGGCTACAGTCCATGGGGTTGAAAAGAGTCAAACATGACTGAGTGATTAGCACTCTCACTTCCAAGTTGCACAGGCTCTGCTGGTTGTTATTTGGTGCTTCCTAGCCCAGAAGGAAAGGCAGAGTGATTCTCTTTGAATCTGGCCCAACCTTAGTATTGTATTACACAGGCCCTGTGTCTCTGGGTCTTAGATGTGGTGCTTTCTTAGCCAGTACACAGGTCCTGAGATGGAAGCAAACTTCAAATGTTGTGGGACTTCTAATAAATCTCACATGTCTATGAACCTCCTCCATCTCCACTTTTTTCTAAATTTCCCCAGGACCCTCAGCAAATTACTGCTGATGCAGTAAAACATCATTCACTGACTTTAGCTTGTTCCTCACAATTTCTGCCAAATGTTCACCTTCATGTCCTCTCCGCCCCATTCCCCAGTCCTTCCTAACATCCTTGTAAGCACTACCATCACCACGACCAAAGTCTCAGAGAGTCATTTGAATTTACTGCCAAGTGGTATGCCAGGCAGCCTTCTGCCTGCCAACAGAGGAGACGCGGGTTCAATCCCTGGGTCAGGAAGAATTCCTGGAGGAGGAAATGGCATCCCACTCCAGTGTTCTTGCCGGGAAAATCCCATGGCCAGACCAGTGTGGTGGGCCACAGTCCATAAGGTCGCCGAGAATCAGAACATAACTGAACGACTGAGCTCACTCACACAATTTGCCAGGTAATGACAGCTAGTCAATTATGCAGTTATGTCCAATTTTATGTCCAGCTATAAAATAAAAGCAGTGTTAGTTGAAGGTTTTTCCTAATCTATTGTGCACACTTTAAAAAAAAACACATGTTTTTAAGACCCTTGATGAATTTCACTGACAAAGAATTTTTTTAAAAATTAAAAGTTAAACAATTAGACTTCAAAGGGTTCACAATTGATTGAGAACCTGAAGAACTTAAAAATTGAGTATCATCATAAATTCCAAGACAACTATATTGTGTACAGTACAAGGACTAAAGAATGAAGCTATTCATTATTTAAAAAATTAATCATCATTTACCATGATTGTGTCTAGCACTTGCTAACAAGGAATCAAAACAGTAACATTAATTCCTCAAAGTAACTGACATGAAACACAAAATGTTTCAAAAGTAAAAATAAAAAGAAAGGGAATCACTCCAAGAACATGAAATCATATAATTCTTATTTGAAGGTTAAAAATAAAGAATTAGAAGATTTAATAACCTCCTTCAGTGAAAGGAATTATTTATGTTGGTACAATGAGTATAATTAAATAGAAGAGGATGAATAAGAACATGAAAAACTGAAGACTAGTGTGAAAATTCCCAGATGGTGGGAAATATACATATTATCTCATTGTTATTATTCAATATTTATCAAACATCCTGTTTTCCAAATGCTGCCAATTATAAAATTCCAAGTGTATGTATCTTAGTGAAGAATCTAGAATAGCTTGTAGACTCAAAAAAATCATCGAACTGTTAAAGCGCGTCTTTGAATGATCTTCCCTCCCTCCCTTTCAGTACAATGCAACTACCAGTTATTGGAAACCTACTGGGAATGAGGCATTGAATCACAGGTCAAGAGGTAACTCAAACTCTGGCCTCCTGCCCAGGCTGTCAACCCATAAATTATCCACTTTCTATACAAGCCCATCAAAATTCTTAGGCTCACATCTCGGGGAAAAAAAAAAACAGAGGACTTGGATTCAAGTAATTCACACTCTATTGAGGATGACTAATAGGTTTAATCCATTGAAACTAGATGCTGTCATTGCCCACATCCCTGGTTCCTCATGTAGCATTTCTGTACTGGGGCTGTGTCCAGAACTGTGGAAGGCTATATTGTGCATGAATCAGGCCAGGAGTGCTAGAGAATTAACACCAGCTTGGAGCAGCCTTCAGTCCATGCATCTAGGGAATCAGTGGTATAAATACCCCAGCTCTACCCTCCTCAAGCTAGAGAGCTAAGGCACGTCACGATGCACCCCTTACTGGCTGATTTACCTCCTCTGTCTCACTCCTCCACTTTCCTCATAGTGTATACTTTATATCTTTCAAGGAAACTACTTGCACTCAAATTTTTGTTAGGATCTGTTTTTAAGGGACACAAACCAATACACCAGTCATTAAGATATTTGCATATAAGATGATGAACTTATTCATCCAAATGAATTTACTCAATACCAGTAGGGAAGGAGAAAGTGAGGTTGAGAAGGCTGCCCTTTGTTCAGTGCTTACATTAGCCCCCAAACTTCCTCTGATCTGTCTCCCTCTGATCTTCTTTTTTCCCTGCTGAATCTCTGCTGCTGCTGCTGCTAATTTGCTTCAGTCGTGTCCAACTCTGTGCGACCCCATAGACGGCAGCCCACCAGGCTCCCCCGTCCCTGGGATTCTCCAGGCAAGAACACTGGAGTGGGTTGCCATTTCCTTCTCCAGTGCATGAAAGTGAAAAATGAAAGTGAAGTCGCTCAGTTGTGTCTGACTCTTAGCAACCCCCTGGTAGGAGCCCTACCAGGCTCCTCCATCCATGGGATTTTCCAGGCGAGAGTACTGGAGTGGGTTGCCACTGCCTTCTCCGGCTCAATCTCTGGGGCACCCCAAGTCCCTGGGTCATCTCTAAGCATTGTTTGCTGTTTTCCAGCCCCAATGATCTCTTCCACACCTAGAATCATGTTCCATTTGTTATTTCTTCCACTTGCCTAGCAGTTGTCCCCATAAGAAGACCTCAAATGACTTTCTCTGTGACTTTCTCACACAGGTGAGATCCCTCATGTTAGGATCTGTCTAGTTGGATCTTTCAGCAAGGCCACTATTTCTTTAAAGGGCAAGGTGAGAAGTCCTAGACCACTGCCAAAAAATGACCTTACTCTTTTGAGCATCTGATCTGGACTCTGGCCTGGCTTTAGCTGCTTCTGAGGTTCTGTATCAATAACCTCAGATATGCAGATGACACCACCCTTATGGCAGAAAGTAAAGAGGAACTAAAAAGCCTCTTGATGAAAGTGCAAGTGGAGAGTGAAAAAGTTGGCTTAAAGCTCAACATTCAGAAAACAAAGATCATGGCATCCGGTCCCATCACTTCATGGGAAATCAATGGGGAAACAGTGGAAACAGTGTCAGACTTTATTTTTTTGGGCTCCAAAATCACTGCAGATGGTGACTGCAGCCATGAAATTAAAAGACGCTTACTCCTTGGAAGGAAAGTTATGACCAACCTAGATAGCATATTGAAAAGCAGAGACATTACTTTGCCAACAAAGGTTCGTCTAGTCAAGGCTATGGTTTTTCCTGTGGTCATGTATGGATGTGAGAGTTGGACTGTGAAGAAGGCTGAGTGCTGAAGAATTGATGCTTTTGAACTATGGTGTTGGAGAAGACTCTTGAGAGTCCCTTGGACTGCAAGGAGATCCAACCAGTCCATTCTGAAGGAGATCAGCCCTGGGATTTCTTTGGAAGGAATGATGCTAAAGCTGAAACTCCAGTACTTTGGCCACCTCATTCAAAGAGCTGACTCATTGGAAAAGACCCTGATGCTGGGAGGGACTGGGGGCAGGAGAAGAAGGGGACGACAGAGGATGAGATGGCTGGATGGCATCACTGACTCGATGGACGTGAGTCTGAGTGAACTCCAGGAGTTGGTGATGGACAGGGAGGCCTGGCCCGCTGCGATTCACGGGGTCGAAAAGAGTCGGACATGACTGAGCAACTGAACTGAACTGAACTGAGGTTCTGTAAGGTATTACTTGTGACTCATCAATGCAGATGACTTATTTGCAATGTGTTGAATTTATCCTTTCACCTGATTCTTGTAAAAACAGCACTCATTTCTAAATCTTTATTTCTCAACAGACTAACCTGCCAATATTTAAATTTAAATTCTTCTTTCCCACCTTTCAGAAAAAACCTTGCCAAACCACCAGTTATAGACACTTCTTCAACTGGTTCCCAGCACTGCTTAATTTCACAGGCTATGTTATTTTTGTTCAGTTGCTCAGTCATTTCTGACTCTTTGTGACCCCATGAACTGCAGCACACCAGGCTCCTTTGTCCTCTACTATCTCCTGGAGTTTGCTTAAATTTATGTCCATTGAATCAGTGATGCCATCCAACCGTCTCATCTTCTGTTGTGCCCTTCTCCTTTTGCCTTCAATCTTTCCCAGCATCAGGAGTCAGCTCTTCTCATCAGGTGGCCAAAGTATTGGAGCTACAACATCAGTCCTTCCAATGAGTATTCAGGGCTGATTTTCTTTAGGATTGACTGGTTATACTTGGCTGTAATTTCCCTGATGCTGGGGTTAACTTCATTCTACTGCTGAGCAGTGAGGCCATCATTACTGACAACACCTTCATCAAAGGTTATTTCCAGAGACTGGAAAGTTAATTTGGGGTTTATTCCCATGTGTGCCTTTTAGGAAGTGTCTGTTAGCTTCTTTGTGATATCCTCAATTCTAGTTTGGTTTAAAGACATTTGCAACATCTACTCTTAGAGAAGGCAATGGCACCCCACTCTAGTACTCTTGCCTGGAAAATCCCATGGATGGAGGAGCCTGGTAGGCTGCAGTCCATGGGGTCACTAAGAGTCGGACACGACTGAGCAACTTCACTTTCACTTTTCACTTTCATGCACTGGAGAAGGAAATGGCAACCCACTCCAGTGTTCTTGCCTGGAGAATCCCAGGGTCGGGGAAGTCTGGTGGGCTGCCGTCTCTGGGGTTGCACAGAGTTGGATGCGACTGAAGCGACTTAGCAATAGCAGCAGCAACATCCACTCTAGTTATAATGAGTCTTCCTATGGCAAAGATGAAATCTAACTCATGTCTTTGAGTGACACGAATCTGCATGCACCCTCCAAGCAGATACCTGGCTTTTGAATTAGCTTTTCCTGCATTTTTGCTTTCTTTTCATAAAGTTTATAGCAATGATGGACTTCTTCGTGATCTTTCTGGTCACGTTCCCAAATCTCTAACAATTCCTGACCGTGTTCCAAGCAAATTTCTCTCAAAGATTTTCCAAATATCAAGTAGCTAACAATCAAAATCAGCCAGGTTTCATATATACACTATTAGGTATAAAATTAAACTCCAGGAGATAGTGAAGGACACGGAAGTCTGGCATGCTGCAGTCCATGGGGTCTTAAAGATTCAGATACAACTTAGTGACTGAACAACAACAATGTTCAAAATAGTTAACTATGAGGACCGACTGTATAGCACAGGGAACCCTACTTGATGATCTTTGGTGACCTAAGTGGAAAGGAAATCCAAGGAAGAGGGAATATATGTATACATGTGACTGATTCACTTTGCTGTATGGCAGAAGCTGTACAACATTGTAAAGCAACTATGAAGTGAAGTGAAGTCGCTCAGTCGTGCCCGACTCTTTGCGACCCCATGGAGAGTAGCCTGCACCAAGCTCCTCCATCCATCGGATTTTCTAGGCAAGAGTACTGGAGTGTGTTGCCCTTTCCTTCTCCAGGAATCTTCCCGACCCAGGGATCGAACCCAGGTCTCCCGCATTGTAGACAGACGCTTTACCGTCTGAGCCACCACCAATAAAATAAAAGGCGGGGGGAATAAAGCATGAGAGCTGTGAATAGATTATATGCAAAAACTGTCATTTTACATAAGAGACTTGAGGATCCATGGACTTTGGTATCTGCAGAGAAAGAATTGTCCTGCAGATACCAAGTGTATGTGCTAAGTCGCTTTAGTCCTGTCCAACTGTCTGGGATCCCAAGGACTGTAGCCCCCCAGGCTCCTCTGTCTAGGGGATTCTCCAGGCAAGAATACTGGAGTGGGTGGCCATTTCCTCCTCCAGGGTATCCTCCCGACCCAGGGATTGAACCCGAGTCTCTTACATCTCTTGCACAATCAGGCAGGGTTCTTTACCACTAGTGCTACCTGGGAAGCCCAAGGGGCAAATGTACTTCCTTAAGAGGAATATATTTCAAATCAAAGTAATAAATAGCCTTGTAGAATGTTTTGATAATCTAATTACTTAAAAGGAGTGAATTATATCTTTTTCTTGGTGGGGCAGGGAGGATTTCCCTGGTGACTCAGCTGGTAAATAACCCACCTGCAATGTGGGAGACCTGGGTTCAATCTCTGGGTTGTGAAGATCCCCTGGAGAAGGGAACAGCTACCCACTCCAGTATTCTGGCCTGGAGACTTCATGGACTATACAGGGTCACAAAGAATTGGACACAACTGGGTGACTTTCACTTTCACATATCTTTTAAAAAAAATTAGCCAGGCTTCAAACTGGTAGCACTAACGCTCCAAGGCTGCTTCTTCATCATGTCATTCTCTCAGGAGATCTCAGCACACACATCACACAGTGCCTCCTTTTTCTCAACATGCGTAAAATGGCATGCAATTTCCCAGCAGCAAAATCTTCAAGTTTTGCTTTCTAGCCACATGGATCTAAAACACAGCTGTGTTTTCCATGAATCCTTCACTGCAAAGCACACACATGCTGCAGAAACTGGTATCCTATTTTCATGCTGCTGTTGCTCCAGAAATTTTTCAATCTGTTTCTGAAGCTGTTCTGATAAAACATTATGAAACAAAATATAGTTGTCTCTTTCTTTCCAAAAAGCAGCTCAGGCTGATTCTCACTTCACTATAGGACTCTGTGATATACGTCTGTCTGCTTTTCGGGGTTTTTCCCAATTCGGTTTCCAGGTTCTGCATATAATGCATAAATTTCTAGCTGCTGGTTTTTGGCTTTTCTATTTCAGTTTTCTTGTCCTGACCCACAATGTCTTTGGCTTGGTTTGCTTTTTCTCTTTGAATTTCAATTCTCTTGCAATTTCTCTGCAGGGAGCTCTCTAGCTCCTGCACTAACAAAAGATGCCAAAGAGTGTTCAGGAAGAAATAATAAGAACTTAGCATTACAATTTGGATCTATAAGTGAACCACCTTCATAACCCCTGGGAAAAAATTGAATAAAACAGTGTAGTCAAATGTAAATTATCATGAGGGCTGGTATACCTGAGTAGTCTAGAGCCAGTCCAATTGTTGTAGGTACGGGCTCTATCATTCACCAGGTATTAAATAGCTGCTATTTGTGACCTTGCACGAGTTTCCTAACCTCTCTGATTGCATTTCCTCATCTGTAAAATGAGCAACAATAGCATCTATCTTATGCATGCACGTGTGTGTGTGTGTGTGCGTGTGTGCAAGCTAGGTCTCTTCAGTCATGTCTTACTCTTTCGACCCTATGGATTATAGCCCGCCAGGTTCCTCTGTCCATGGGATTCTCTAGGCAAGAATACTGGAGTGGGTTGCCATGCCCTCCTCCAGGGGATCTTCCTGAGCCAGGAATTGAATCCACATCTCTTAATGTCTTCTGCACTGGCAAGCAGGTTCTTTACCAACTAGCACCACCCAGGAAGCCCCACTTATCATACAGGCTGGAGTTAAAGATTAAAATGAAAACACATGTCGATAATTAATTGCATACCTTCTCACAAATGTGAGCTATTTTTACTGTTCAGTCTAATGCAAAGTGTATGACAAAGGAGAGTGGTTAGGGACTTCCCTGGTGGTCCAGTGGCTGAGACTCTGCGCTCCCAACGCAGGGGGGCTGGGTTCCGTCTCTGATCAGGGAACTAGCTCCCACATGCTACAATTAAAGAGCCCACAGGCAACCAATACCCGGTGCTGCTAAATAAATAATCAAACTTTTAAAAGACTATTTGTTTTCAGGAATTGTCTGTGTCATTTTGATCATTTGGTTCAGAGGGAAGTCTTTATCTTTTCCACCTCCTCTCCAGCTCTAGGGTAAAGTCTCCCAGCCCTAGTAGCCTTTCTGCACACACCACCAAGCTGCATGCTTGGTTATGTAACTTCTGAACTGCATGTCACTGTTGGCCTGCTCTCTGGGTCTCTGCCACTGGATTGAATTGAACAACCATGTTGAGGCACAAAGGAGCTTAATGAATGATATCTCTCATCCTAAGAGAGGTTCTGAACCAAGTGACAAATAAAATTGGGACTTCCCTCGTGGTCCAGTGGGTAAGACTTCACCTTCCAATGCAGGGGGTGAGGGTTTGATCCTTGATTGCACAGCTAAGATCCCACATGCCTTGAAGCCAAAAAACCAAAACATAAAAAACAGAAACAATGTTTTAACAAATCCAACAGTCTTTAAAAATGGTCCACATCAAAAAAAGAAAAAAGAAAGAAAACCTTTAAAAGAACCTTAAAAAAATAAAAAAATTAAAAAAAAAGAAAACAATATAGTAAGGCAAGTAGAAAAAATAGATAACCTTTTGGCTCCCTGGTGGCACTAGTGGTAAAGAACCTGCCTGCCGATGCAGATAAGAGATCTGGGTTTGACTCCTGGGTCAGGAAGATCCCGTGGAGAAGGGGATGGCAACCCACTCCAGTATTTTTGCCTGGAGAATCCCAAGGACAGAGGAGCCTAGTGGGCTTCAGTCCATGGGGTCGAAAAGAGTGGGAGAGGACTGAAGCAACTCAGCGCAGACATAACACCTTTACTGTAATAAAGATGATCTTGGAGAAGATAGGAAGGAGGTGGGTTTCCTTATACCAAGTGCCCAAAACATACAGCCTTCCCCTCCCAGGTTGTAACCATAGGTCTTAACCTTGCCTGTGAAACTGATCGCATCAACAAAGGACAGATGTACTGGCTGAGGAGATTTGCTTCCAAGGAAAAGAGGGAAAGGAAGGCATTGAAATAGACAGGCCTGTTTTCTCCATCTCAAATCCCCACTGACATTGTCACATCGCCCTCTAGAGAACTCGCACGATGGGGTAGAAGCAGGCTGATGGCACCGCTAGTGATGCTCTTATCTACAGGAAAGGGTACTTCAGGAGGGAGAGCTCAGAAGACGCGCTCCTCCCCCAACAGGCTGGAAGCATAAGACCAGCCAATAGCAGTGTTATAGCAGAGGTCAAAATGCAAGCTCAGAATCCTATCATCAGAGCCTTGCTTTCCTGTTTCCTGCCTTGAATTTCTCAACATAAGAAGAAAAAAAGAGAGAGAGAAAGAAAGAGAATAAGAATTAACCCCACAAGCCCACATTTGAGTTTTAAATAACTCAACTTTTCTCCAATTTGATACATCTATTATATTCCCTGACATTCCAGGAAGCCCTGCAAAACTGAAAAATACAGCCAATGCTACCTTTCTGGTGCCACATGTGTGCTCAGTCACGTCTGACTCTTTGCCACCTCATGGACCGTAGCCCACCAGGCTTCTCTGTCCATGGGGATTCTTCAGGCAAGGATCCTGGAGCGGGCTGCCATTTCCTCCTCCAGGGGATCTTCCTGATCCAGAGATTGAACCCACACCTCTTGCGTCTCCTGTGCTGGCAGGCAGATCCTTTACCACTGAACCACCAGGGAAAGCCTTCTGGTGCCACAGACGAGCACAAAGTGACGGACGTGGGGATGGACCCCACCTCCATCCAGCTTCCCTGTTTCATTCTGGTCTCACCAAAATACAAGATGACCCTTGAGACTGACCACAGACTGTGACACAGTATTTTTTTGACCTGCTACTAAACACAGTGACCCAAGACTTTCTCAAGGAAAAAAATGCGGTGGGGTGGGGGGGTGGAGGCAAACGTTTTAATTACCACTTTTCATGGCTTTGTTTCTTAAGAAAAGTTCAGAGAATTTAATGGGCAAATCTCCTGTTTTCTCTTTGTTTCGTTCCATTAAAAAAGAAAAAAAAAAGCCAACTTCCCTGCTTTGCCCAGGGTTGTGCCAGAGGGTTTCAGAGGTGGTCTTGTTGCACACCACACCCAAGCAAGGATGTGGACCTTGTAACCAAGCTGTTCTCCTTTGTCGGTCCCACTCCCTCAACCAGTCTATTTTCTCCATATTGTGGGTCTTGTGCTAGATTTCAGAAATAAGCCCAAGTACAAAAAAGAGCTAATTTATTCCCTTGAACTTACACAGAGGTATCATCTTCTGATGCAAACACAGGTTTTGATTAAGAAAATTTCACTTATTGGAAGCAGGGCTGACCCAAGGTTTAAAACCCCAGGTAAGACAAAGAGGTACGAACAATAGAGACCCACATGCCTCCCAAGGGCATCACTGGGAGAAGAAACATTTTGAAAAATATCCTAATCTCTGAGGTGCAAATATTGGAATAAAGACAAACTTTTAATGTCATTTTTTTAAACATTTTTTGGGGGGGTAGGATGGTTGGAATAATTGCTTTACAATATTATGTCAGCCTCTGCCATACATCAACATGGATCAGCACAGGTATACATATGTCCCCTCCCTCCTGAATCCCACTCTCATCTCCCACCCCATCCCACCCCTCTAGGTTGTCACAGAGCCCTGGCTTGAGCTCCTCATGTCACACAGCAAATTCCCACTTGCAATCTATTTTACAAATGGTGATGTGTATGTTTCTATGCTAGTCTCTCAATCCTTCCCACACTCTCCTTCCCCATGGTATTCATAAGTCTGTTCTCTATGTCTGATGACTCAATAAAATGTTAAGAAATTCCATAAGTACATAAATAAGATCATCTTCCTACTCTCTAACTTTTGTCTGACACTCCCAAATTAAAGCATTTCTCCAAAGAATTGCCAGTAGAAAAGCAAATGCTACTACTATGCCCAGGTACTCAGCAGTTTTTCTTTCAATAGGCTGTCTCTCTGGGGTGTTGACTTTCTTTTTTCACTAAGAGATAACAGTTCCCTTTCAGGCAAATAAAGCGAACTTCCATGACTGTGTCCAGAAAGTGGGAGGATTCTAAACAGGATGACTGTACAAAATCCTCATCTTAAACACATTGATGATGCAAATCGGACCAAAAACTATGTAAAAGAGTTTCCTTTAATTTATACAAAAACATTTAATAAAATGCAGAGTATAAACCATCTATTTCCCTGGGGCATACTTATCAATGCCTCCTCCTAAATCTTACAATTTGCCAAAAATCAAAATACAGCTCAGAGTCTGTCCCACTTTATAGCAGGACAAACTATATTTTAAATGTCTACAATTTTTTTTTTTTTAATTTTGGATGTGGGCAGAAACAAGAATAAAATATATTTTAGAATGAAAGAGATAGGACTGTGTTGTCAGCCTCTCAAAGCACAAGCCTGGTGTACTGCAGTCCATGGAGTTGCAAAAGAGTCAGGCACAACTGAGCAATAACAAACATGCTGACCTCATCAAGCTGCAGAGAAACAGCCCAGAGTCTTCAGCTGTACCTATTAATATTGCCAGATAAAATTCAGGAGGCCTATTTAAGCTTCCCAGGTGGCATAGACCTTAAAGAACCTGCCTGCAATGCAGGAGACTTGGGTTTGATCCCTGGATTGGGAAGATCCCCTGGAGAAGGAAATGGCAACCCACTCCAGGAGTGGGACTCCAAAGAGTTAGACACAACTGAAATACTTTTAGCTAAGTTTGATTTTTCACTTAGTAATAAAAAATTCTTTTAATATGAGCATGTTCCAAATATTTTATGGGACTTGGTTTCATGAAAAAATTATTGTTTGTCTGAAATTCAAATTTAACCAGACCTCCTATGTTTTTTATTTGTAATGACCTAGAAGGGTGGGATGAGGGGACAGTGAGAGGGAGGCTCAAGAGGGAGAAGATATATGTATACTTATAGCTGATTCATGTTGTTTTATAGTAGAAACTAATACAGCATTATAAAGCAATTATACACCAATGAAAAATTAAATAATAAAAAATCATTAAAAAAAAAAAGATAGTTACCTCTACACTTTGACCTTTCACTCAACTGGGCTATTAAACTCTGGTAACTGGATAGAAGAAATTAAGCTGCTTCATGAGCAAAATCAAGGCAGAAATGGAATCACTCATACTGACCGAGTCTCAGCTTTGTTTTATTTCTCATCTCTACTTCAGAGGAAGCTTTTGAGAAAGAGGACATCAATCCACCCTGCCTCAAGCAATCTAGTTTTCTATATTAATAGCTATCATCTATAAGATCTCTTCTATTTGTAAGTCAATGTTTCAAAGTGCCCAGCATATGTCTCTATGAAACTGGAACCATTTTTACCACAGTCTTAACAATCAGGAAGCTCAGGCAACAAGAAATGAAGGCATTTCACCCAAAGCAAGCAATAATGGAGGCTGACATCGAACCCAGGCATTTTGACTCAGAGCTGGCACTTTGAACAACTAAACATTCTTCCTTAGTCATCTTGTGTGCACGCTAAGTCACACCTTTTGCGTGTGCTCAATTGCTTCAGTCATGTCTGACCTGTTGCTACCCTACAGACTACAGCCCCTCAGCCTCCTCTGTCCATGGGATTCTCTACGAAGGAATACTGGAGTGAGTTGCTGTTCCCTCCTTTAGGGGATCTCCCCAACCCAAGGATCAAACCCCAGTCTCCTGCATTGCAGGCAGATTCTTTACTTAGTGAGTCACTTGGGAAGCCCCAAGTCACACCATAGTCACCTTAATTTCTGATAAGATAAATCACCTTATCTCTGAATTTAGGTCAACTTATTTTGACCTTAACTCTATCTCTTCAATCATTTAGGAATATATTGCCAATAGCCTTGTTGTTGTTCAGTCATTCAGTCATGTCCGACTCTTTGCAACCCCATGGACAGTAGTCCAGCAGGCTCCTCTGCCGTGGAATTCTCCAGGCAAGAATACTAGAGTGGGTTGCCATTCCCTTCTCCAGGGGATCTTCCCAACCCAGGGATCGAACCCAGGTCTCCCACATTGCAGGCAGATTCTTTAGTCTCTGAGTCACCAGGAAAGCCCACTCTGTTAGGCAACCGTTGACCAAAACCACCTGCCTTGGCCAGGCATGATAATAACCTCTTACGTGAGTTGTCTCACAGCAGGAAGTCCCAAAAAGGAACATGATGCTGCTGCCAAAAACCAACTAGGGGAATTTGGGAGGGGCCAGGAGGAGGGAGGAGATGCCAGCCCATAATAAGTCCTGCCAATCTCCCAGAAACCCTCACACTGGATCCATCTTGGCTGAGAGATGCACGTGTCACCAGGAAGGACCCTGCGTCACAGCAAATATGAACACAAGCAAGATGATTGGCCAGAGACACCCCAGAAGGCTAATACCACCACCATAAAACCCGAGACTGTGAGCCGTGTGGCAGCAGAGCAGTTCTCTTAGGTTCCCTCACCCTGCTGCTCTCTACCCAAACACCCCTCCCCAATAAAGTACTTTGGTTTATAAGTACATGTGTTTCCTCAGACAATTCATTTCTGAGTGTTAGACAAGAGCCCACTCTCGGGCCCTGGAAGGAGTCCCCTTCCGGTAATACCTGAACTTGTGTTTATTTTCAGTTCAGTTATCACAGGCAGTTTCTATAAGGGGCATGTGTGTTCTTGCTCTTATACTGATTTTTTTTTTTTTCCTGAAACACATCAGCTCTTTTGGTTATTTATTAGGCATCAATCAAAGCTCTAGGTAAGACAAATAAAAGGCTCTCCCTAACATCAGACAGCTTATTTTTTCACATGACCAGAATAGACTTGGTGCCTCTTCTCAGTTCTGTGTATAAACCCAGTCACAGACCAAGACCTGGTTGTTGTCAGGAATCAATCAGAAAGACACGTGAATAGAGCAGTTTCCAGAATCAAAGAGAAGAGAACTAGAATTCTGTTCTTTTGAAAAGAATTAACTAGAACATAGAGGGCAGGAGATCCCTTCTTAGTGGTGTCACTGTCTCAAAGGCAGAACTAGGAAAGAGAATAGAAAAGAGATTTCACAGGGAGATGGAAAAGACTGGTGAGAAAAAAAAAAAAAAAAAAGGCAGTAACAACAAAAACACCCTAAAGTCATCTGAAGTTTGAAAGCCCCGATTGAAACACTGAGAATTTCCCAACTGATTAAATTTTTGAAAGCTGTGCCTGTGTTTGGGAGTGGAGGGGAGGGAAGGTAGATTTCAGGCTTTGTTCCAACTGATTTAAACTAAGACAGGATAGTTGATCATTCTGCTGAAAAGCAACAGACTTACAGAACAATGAGGGTGAGTACAGTGTTTGAGACAAGTTACTATAGTTCTTTTACTACAAAAGCAAAACATTTTTTGTTCTGTTGGATTGGCTTTTATCCCAATCCCCAAGACTTCCAGTTCAGTTCAGTCACTCAGTCATGTCCAACTCTTTGCGACCCCATGAACCACAGCACACCAGGCTTCCCTGTCCATTACCAACTCCCAGAGTCCACTCAAACCCATGTCCATTGAGTCGGTGATGCTATCCAACCATCTCATCCTCTGTCGTCCCCTTTTCCTCCTGCCCCCAATCCCTCCCAGCATCAGAGTATTTTCCAATGAGTCAACTCTTCGCATGAGGTGGCCAAAGTACTGGAGTTTCAGCCTCAGCATCAGTCCTTCCAATGAACACCCAGGACTGGTCTCCTTTAGGATGGACTGGTTGGATCTCCTTGGTGTCCAAGGGACTCTCAAGAGTCTTCTCCAACACCACAGTTCAAAAGCATCAATTCTTTGGCGCTCAGCTTTCTTTATAGTCCAATTCTCACATCCATACATGACCACTGGAAAAACCATAGCCTTGACTAGATGGACGTTTGTTGGCAAAGTAATGTCTCTGCTTTTGAATATGCTATCTAGGTTGGTCATAACTTTCCTTCCAAGAAGTAAGCATATTTTAATTTCATGGCTGCAGTCACCATCTGCAGTGATTTTGGAGCCCAAAAAAATAAAGTCTGACACTGTTTCCACTGTTTCCCCATCTATTTCCCATGAAGTGATGGGACCATATACCATGATCTTAGTTTTCTGAATATTGAACTTTAAGCCAACTTTTTCACTCTCATCTTTCACTTTCATCAAGAAGCTCTTTAGTTCTTCACTTTCTGCCATAAGGGTGGTGTCATCTGCATATCTGAGCTTATTGATATTTCTCCTGGCAATCTTGATTTCAGCTTGTGCTTCCTCCAGCCCAGCGTTTCTTATGATGTACTCTGCATATAAGTTAAATAAGCAGGGTGACAATATAGAGCCTTGACATACTCCTTTTCCTGTTTGGAACCAGTCTATTGTTCCATGTCCAGTTCTAACTGTTGCTTCCTGACCTGCATATAGGTTTCTCAAGAGGCAGGTCAGGTGGTCTGGTATTTTCATCTCTTTCAGAATTTTTCACAGTTAAAGAATGAAATTAGATAAAATTCAGTAACTTTCATTGATCACTGCCTGAAAAATTTAAAAATGTGATTCTATAGAGGTCAAATAAACCTCTGCTGCTGCTGCTAAGTCGCTTCAGTCGTGTCCGACTCTGTGCAACCCCATAGATGGCAGCCCACCAGGCTTCCCCATCCCTGGGATTCTCCAGGCAAGAACACTGGAGTGGATTGCCATTTCCTTCTCCAATGCATGAAAGTGAAAAGTGAAAGTGAAGTCGCTCAGTCATGTCCGACTCTTAGCGACCCCATGGACTGCAGCCTACCAGGCTTCTCTGCCCATGGGATTTTCCAGGCAAGAGTACTGGAGTGGGTTGCCATTGCCTTCTCCACAAGAACACTCTACATAAATATAAAAAATAACTCTTTCAATTGCCTGTTAAGTGTAACTGTTATTTGTTCAATATGGAAGACATACAGAACAAGCAAAGACAAAGCCAGACATTTCCATCAAAGACCTACAGTCTCAAGGTGGTTTCAACAGCAGGTAGACTGGCTGGTTGAGAAAGGAGAAAGCAAAAGAAATTGATCTCAGACAATCTCCTGGAGCATGTTTTTTTTTTTCCCCTTTATGGTTTCACATCTCAACTACTAATAAGAGAAAGTTTTATTTCTACTTTATTGTGTGTTTTTTTGGTTTTTGCATACTTCCCAATTTTTTATTGGATTCCAGCCATTGTGAATGTTACCTTTTAGGTACAAAATATTTTAATATCCTTATAAATATTTTTGAAGTTTGTTCTGAGATACAGTTAACTTTCTTGGAAACAGTTTGATCCTTTTGAATATTAGTTTACTTTTTTGCTCAACAAGGCAAGAGCAGTTGAGTCCAGGGTTAATCATACTCCATTGCTGAAGTAAGATTCTTCTGATTTCTCTAGCCAAAGCCCCCAGGAATTGTGGGTTTTTCTAGCCTGACTGGTAAAAACAGGCATAATTCCTGGTACTGGGTACGCTCCAGGCACTGTCACTTCTCATTCTTTTTGGTGGTTCTTTCTCCAACCTTGACTAGTTTTCTCCTATGTATGTACTGATCATTCTCTGCTAAACACCCAAGGAGGAGCCTCAGCAGGTCTCTGGAGTTTTCTCTGTGCAGCTCTCTTCTCTCCTGTGCTTTGTCCTACAAACTATAGCTGCCTTGTTCTCCCCTGACTCTCAGCCCCATCTAACTCAACTCAAGGAGTTCTCCTGTGTTCCTCCTCCTTGCCCCATGGACTGGACGCTCTCTAAAGGCAGTGTTTGGGGCAGTCATAGAGTATACCTCACTTGTTTCTCATCTCTTAGGGATCACATCCTGCCCAATATGATCTCAGATCACACTCAAGGGCTAATATTCAGTGTCTTCAAAACTACTGCTTTATAATATTTTGTCTGAGTCTTTTAGTTTTTTAAGGCAGTATTGTAAATCTAATCCCTCTTTTTCCAGCTTGGCCAAAAATGGTCATTCCTACTAAAAGGTTTTTGAAATTTCCACATGTGAGCCTCACTGCAATGAAGGTGGGTGACGCTCTCTTCAATGCTCTTTGATGGGAAAACAGAGACCATTAGACTCTTTAGTTCCTACCAGCTACATAACAAGAAACCCAGCTGGTTTAAAAGGATCTGTTGCTTTTTGGATTCCAAGGCAAGCTGTTGACTTAATGTAGAGGACGCCAGGGATATATAAACCAGCACTCTTGTTTCTGTTTATAATCACCAATGTATGTGCCTCAGTCTCTGGTGCTGCAAAAAGAAGATATTCAACAGTTGGGGACAGTGTGTGTCTCTTTCTCTCTACTCCTCTCTCTTTCTTCCTTTCTTTTCATTTTTTTTTTTTTTTTAAGATTCACCACCTGCTTCATATCTCCCAAGAAAAATCAAGAAGAGACTCATGTCCACATTCAGGTTAGAGACCATAATGGGGGTCTGGTATATGCCTTAAAACACCATTGAAACAAAAACTCCCCTACCCACCAAGAAGGCAAAATTCAGAAAGAAATAAGCAGAGTTGCCTGGCCTAGCCATCCTGTTTTCTACTTACAGATGAGAAAACCAAGATTCAGAGTTAAAAGACTTGCTCCAAATACAATACAGTGAGTAAACAATATACATATGCACTCAAATTGAGACCTGATTCTAAAACGTCTGCCCAACACACCATAATAGCACACACCCTTTCTCCAAATGCAGACCATAGTTCTACCAGCTAATGGGATCAAAGTTAACAGGGTCTCAAACAGATCAGATCAAACTCCTACCTCCTTCTCCATGGCACCATTACCAGAGGGGCTGCAGTGCTAGTCCCCAGCTTCCACTCAATTCTTATCTTCTTAGGACTGCCCTTAAGGGTCACTTAAAAGTCCTCTTGTCTCCAAAGAGATGGGCTGGTGGGATGAAGGTTGGGCGGGCAGGCAGGCTATAGCCAAGGAAAGATGAGACACCAAAAAGCACCCTCCTCTAACCCTGTAGTCTACTAGGGAGTTTTCTGGTAGAAAAATGCCCGATTAGCTGCTCGTCCATCATGTAAAAATGTTTTCCTGCCCCTCTTTTCCTTACTGTTCTCTTTCTACTAAATACTCATCAGCAGTCCTGTTGCCACTTGGATTGTAACTCTCTGGAATGGACATTGGGTTGATTTGTGTAGGGTGGTCAGGAGAGATCATATAATATTCCCTCCTCTGTCTGCTACAAATTAGTAGAAGAGCTAGTGCACGGTCTTCTTTTTCTATTCATATATCTCACAGAAGCCAAATCTAGAGTATCAAAACTCTGAATTGCTTGTATATTGGCCCCTTAACTTGAAATCAAGGCAAACGGATGAGCAAGTGATTGGTAAAGATGATACAGTGTAGATGCCCTGAAGATGCTAATATCTTAGACAAATGCAGTGTTGCCATGAGCAAAGAATAAAGGGCAAGTTCTAAGAGGCTATGAGACAATATATTTTTCTAGAAATGATATAAACAACAACACAAATGCACTAAAACGGACACAGTCTATTATCTTTAATAGAAGTTTCTAAGTTTTCAATGTATCTTTGCTTTCCTTGGTACCTATCATTTAACCGCATGCCCTTTCATACACCCATGCCAAGTGGAAGGTGCTTGATCATACACACTGGCACAGAAGCAAGCTACTGCTTGTTCTGGCATTTCCGCCTGTCTTTTTAAAAAAAAAAAAAGTCTTAGAAAACAAGTAGGCAGGTTTGAATATGTTGTGTTAAGACATCATTCCAATACCCTGGTCACCCTTCAAACATTACATCAACAGCTCCATTCAGCACTTTTCTGACCTGTGAGGCATCTTCATCTCTCCCGAGGATTGGAGATGAAGGCTCCGTGCACAGTGAATGAGCTCTGGGGCAGAATGTAAGATCGGGTGCAGTCCAAGGGCAAGGATAAATCCTGGCAGAACACTGACACCATCAGTCATGCTTTGTCTGAAGGCCACACCATAAAATCCACCACCCATTAATGTGCATTTGCTATGAACCAGCATACAAAATCAAGCTCTCCTTAACGCATGTCAGAACTATGCTAATCCCACTGAATGCTAATATCCTGTGGATTTCATTTGAATATCTTGTTTTCAACTCCAGCTCAAACCCTCTTCCTTAGGCAGATTTCTGGATCTAGAATGACACTTCTAATTTTCTTCCTGGTGTTTTTACTACTTCCCTAAATAAGGTAATTCAGCTCAGGGATTATTTACTCATGAGAATTGCCTTTTCAGGGAACCAAAAACTTGACTCCGGACTAAAGAGACCAATTCTTAGGACTAAAGAGTACAGTTAGGCTGTACTCTAGGTAGTTTACAGCTTACAGTTAACTGGTTTACAGTTAAACTAGCTTAACTGTATTCCATACAAAGTTTGACTGTAGCTTTCCTGGCAGCAGTATGATATATACCTGATGTTGGAAACAGCTATGACATAGTTAAAAACACAAGGACACTGATTACATGTGAGAACTACAGCTGTTAGCCTAAGGATTGTCATTTTTATCAAAGCTTCACAAAGTCCCCTTGGTATCCATACATTTGTTCTTTACATCTGTGTCTCTATTTCTGCATTGTAAATATAATAATTTTTTTTCAGATTCTACATATATGCATTAGTATACAATATTTGCTTTTCTCTTTCTGACTTACTTCACTCTGTAAGACAGTCTCTAGATCCATCTCTGCAAATGACTCAATTTCGTTGCTTTTTATGGATGAACAAAATATTTCATTCTGTGTGTGTGTGTGTGTGTGTGTGTGTGTTTAGGCTTCCCAGTAGCTCACCTGGTAACCACATACCACATGTGGGGTGGGATGAATTGGGAGATTGGGATTGACTTATATATACTATTGATATTATGTATAATACAGAGAACTAATGAGACCCTACTATATAGCACAGGGAACTCTAGTCAATGCTCTGTGGTGACCTAAATGGGGAAGAAATCCAAAACAGCAGGGACATATGTATATGTTACCTGATTCACCTTGCTATATAATAGAAACTGACACGACTCTGTAAAGTGACTATACACCAGTAATTTTCTAAGTTTCAAAAAGCCAAGGAAAAGCAATTTATTTCTCACCTGTGTTCATTCTCAGCAAATGTTTACTGAACACCTGCTGTGTACAAGGTATTGTACTAAGAAAGCTCTGAGAAAGTCAAAGTCCCTGCCTTCATGAGGATTAGTGAGAGAGCCAGGTAATAACAAATAGGAATGATGGAAATGAAGAAAATAAGACAGGCTTAAGGTATAGAAAGTGGGACTGAGTCCTACTATACACAGGAGGATCAGACAAGGCCTCACTGGGGATACAGCATTTGCACAAAGTTCTAAATAATGTAAAATAACGCTGGTGACAAGACCTACTATAGAGCTCATGGAACTCTGCTCAGTGTTATGTGGCAGCCTGAAAGGGAGGGCAACTGGGGGAGAATGGATAGTGCATATGTATGGTTGAGTCCCTTTGCTGTTCACTGGAAACTATCACGGTGTTGTCAGGCTATACCCCGATACAAAATTAAAAGTTGTTTTTTTTTTTAAAGAATGTTGGTGAAAACTGTGCTACTGGCAGAGTGAAGAGCAAAGAGAAAGGTTCAGAGATGCAAATGAGCCTGGCATGTTCTGGAAACGATGAGAAGGCTTATGTGTGGCTGGAATCCCATGGGGGACATAGGAAGGAAAAGGAGGTAGAGATAAAGAGATAGGCAGGGACCAGGTCATGGAGGCCCTGTGAGACGTGGAAAAGCAGAGATTAAAAATGCAGAGGATGAAGCCTGGAGTACACTCTCAGAGATGACTCCTCTGGCTACTCTGGGGAGACAGACTTTAGAGGAGCAGGATTTGAAGCAGGGTCCAGTGAACTAGACACTAAGATGGAGATTGGTAATGCTCTGGACCAGAGGGGTAGACAATTAATTGTTCTCTTTTCAGTATGTGGAAGCTGAAAGGCCTGCTAAGAATCTAAGCGGACAACAATTGGGTCTAGAATCTGGAGGTCAGGGGACCAGAGCAGGACTAGAGACAGCTCAGGAGACAGCAGCAAGAGGGGTTACTTAAAAACAAGGAACTGCTCGAGATCTCAAAGGAAATCTCAAAGATCTCTGCGAGGGCAGAGAAAAGACTTCAATATCTAGATGTTAAGAAGAGCCAAAGCAAGAGCAGGAAACCCAGGGAGTAGAAAGGAATCAGACTACTGCATGGTGTTACTCTGCCATAAAAAGGAAACGAAGTTGAGTCATTTGTAGAGATGAGGATGAACCTAGAGACGATCATACAGAATGAAATAAGCCAAAAGAGAAAAACAAGTATCATATATTAATGCATACGTGTGGAATCTAGGAAAATGGTAGAGATGAATCTATTTGCAGGGCAGGAACAGAGACACACGTGGGGAAAGGGGGGTGAGATAAACTGGGAAAGAAGCGTTAACATATATACACTACCCTGTGGAAATAGCGAGTGGGAAGCTGCTGTACAGCACAGGGAGCTCAGCTCGGTGCTCTGTGAGGACCTAGAGGGGTGGGATGTGGGAGGGTACCTCCAAAGGGAGGGGATATATGTACACATGTAGCTGATTCACACTGTTGTACAGCAGATACCGATACTATATTGTAAAGCAACCGTATTTCAATTTTTAAAAGAAATTCAGAACTGTCTATTGGGATCTCCATGGAAGTTTTACATCCATCACTCCATGCTATTAGATGCTGACAATGAACAACAACAACAAAAAAGTGTTTTTAAATGAAGAAAAGTTAATTATGACAAACTCTACTGAAATGCTAATAAGGAAAATGACAGAGATTGGACCACCAATGCTTCAGTGTGAAGGGCAAGTTAAACTCAAAAATAAATTTCCAGGAAACTATTTAATCTAGTGTCCAGCTTGGAAAAAAATTAATTTTCTGAGCACATCAAAGTGTTATAACTTTTGTACTGGAATGTTTAAGAAATTTAACAAGAATATTTCAACAGCTTTAACAAGAGTTCCGTTTGTATTGAACATATTGAACTAGAACTTTAACAAAAGTTCTAGTGAAATAGTTCAGTTCAGTTGCTCAGTCGTGTTCAACTCTTTGTGACCCCGTGGACTGCAGCATGCCAGGCTTCACTGTCCATCACCAAATTTTGGAGCTTGCTCGAATTCACGTCCATTGAGTCGGTGATGCCATCCAACCATCTCATACTCTGTCATCCCCTCTCCTCCTGCCTTCAGTCTTTCCCAGCATCAGGGTCTTTTCCAATGACTCAATTTTTCACATCAGGTGGCCAAAGTATTGGAGCTTCAGCATCAGTGCTTCCAATGAATATTCAGGGTAGATTTTCTGCAGGATTGACCTGTTTGATCTCCTTGCAGTCCAAGGGACTCTCAAGAGTCTTCTCCAACACCACAGTTCAAAAGCATCAATTCTTTGGTGCTCAGCTTTCTTCACAGTCCAACTCTCACATCCATACATGACTACTGGAAAAACCACAGCTTTGACTAGATGGACCTTTGTTGGGAAAGTAATGTCTCTGCTTTTAAATATGCTGTCTAGGTTGCTTATAGATTTTCTTCCAAGGAGCAGGCGTCTTTTAATTTCATGGCTGCAGTCATCATTTGCAGTAATTTTGAAGCCCTCCAAAATAAAGTCTCTCACAGTTTCCATTGTTTCCCCATCTATTTGCCAAGAAGTGATGGGACCGGATGCCGTGGTTTTTGTTTTCTGAATGTTGAGTTTTAAGCTAGCCTTTTCACTCTCCTTTCACTTTCATCAAGAGGCTTTTTAGTTCTTCTTCACTTTCTGCCATAATGGTGGTGTCATCAGCATATCTGAGGCTATTGGTATTTCTCCTAGCAATCTTGATTCCACCTTGTGCTTCATCCAACCTGGCATTTCACATGATGTACTCTGCATATAAGTTAAATAATCAGGGTGACAGTAAACAGCTTTGATGTACTCCTTTCCCAATTTGGAACCAGTCTGTTGTTCCATGTCCAGTTCTAACTGTTGCTTTTTGACCTGCATATAGATTTCACAGGAGGCAGGTCAGGTAGTCTGGTATTTCTATCTCATGAAGAATTTTCCACAGTTTGTTGTGATCCACACAGTCAAAGGCTTTGGCGTAGTCAATAAAGCAGAAGTAGATGTTTTTCTGGAACTCTTTTGCTTTATTGATAATCCAGTGGATGTTGGCAATTTGATCTCTGGTTCCTCTGCCTTTTCTAAATCCAGCTTGGACATCTGGAAGTTCATGGTTCATATACTGTTGAAGCCTGGCTTGAAGAATTTTGAGCATTACTTTGCTAGCATGTGATATGAGCGCAACTGTGCTGGAGTTTGAACATTCTTTGGCATTGCCTTTCTTTGGGATTAGAATGAAAACTGACTTTTTCCAGTCCTGTGGCCACTGCTGATTTTTCCAAATTTGCTGGCATATTGAGTGCAGCACTTTCACAGCATCATCTTTTAGGATTTGAAATAGCTCAACTGAAATTCCATCACCTCCACTAGCTTTATTAGTAGTGATGTTTCCTAAGGCCCACTTGACTTCACATTCCAGGATGTCTGGCTCTAGGTGAGTGATCACACTATTGTGATTATCTGGGTCATGAAGAATTTTCTTTGTACAGTTCTTCTGTGTATTCTTGCCAACTCTTCTTAATATCTTCTGCTTCTGTTAGATCCATACCATTTCTGTCCTTTTTTGAGCCTATCTTTGCATGAAATGTTCCCTTGGTATCTCTAATTTTCTTGAAGAGATCTCTAGTCTTTCCCATTCTATTGTTTTCCTCTACTTCTCTGCACTGATCACTGAGGAAGTCTTTCTTATCTCTCCCTTGTTATTCTTTGGAACTCTGCATTCAGATGGATATATCTTTCCTTTTCTCCTTTGCCTTTTGCTTCTCTTCCTTTCTCAGCTATTTGTAAGGCCCCCTCAGACAACCATTTTGTCTTTTTGCATTTCTTTTTTTGGGGACTGGTCTTGATCTCTGCCTCCTGTACAATATCATGAACCTCCATCCATATTTCTTCAGGCACTCTGTCTATCAGATCTAATCCCCTCAATCTATTTGTCACTTCCATTGTTTACTCATAAGGGATTTGATTTAGGTCATACCTGAATGGTCTATTGGTTTTCCCTACTGTCTTCAATTTAAGTCTGAATTTGGCAATAAGGAGTTCATGATTTGAGCCACAGTCAGCTCCCAGTCTTTTTTTTTTTTTTTTTTGCTGACTGCATAGAACTTCTCCGTCTTTGGCTACAAAGAATATAATTAATCTGATTTCAGTGTTGACCATCTGGTGATGTCCATGTGTAGAGTCTTCTCTTGTGTTGTTGGAACAGGGTGTTTGCTGTGACCAGTGCATTCTCTTGGAAGAACTCTATTAGCCCTGCTTCATTCTGTACTCCAAGGCCAAATTTGCCTGTTACTACAGGCGTTCCTTGACTTCCTACTTTTGCATTCCAGTCCCCTATTATGGATAAAACTGGAGCCTATTATACAGAGTGAAGTAAGTCAGAAAGAAAAACACCAATACAGTATATTAACATATATATATATATATGGAATTTAGAAAAATGGTAACAATGACCCTATATGTGAGACAGCAAAAGAGACACAGATGTATAGAACAGACTTTTGGACTCTGTGGGAGAAGGCGAGGGTGGGATGATTTGAGAGAATAGCATTGAAACATGTGTATTACCATATGTGAAACAGATCCCCAGTCCAGGTTTGATGCATGAGACAGGGTGCTCAGGGCCTGATGTGCTGGGATGACCCAGAGGGATGGGATGGAGAGGGAGGTGGGAGGGGGGTTGGGTTCAGGATGGGGGGACACATGTACCCCCATGGCTGATTCATGTCATTGTATGGCAAAACCACTACAATATGTAAAGTAATTAACCTCCAATTAAAATAAATAAATAAATTTTTAAGAAAGAAAAGGACATCTTTTTTGGGTGTTAGTTCTAGAAGGTCTTGTAGATCTTCATAGAACAGCTCAACTTCAGCTTCTTCAGCATTATGGGGCATAGACTTGGATTACTGTGATATTGACTGGTTTGCCTTGGAAAGGAACAGAAATCATTCTGCTGTTTTTGAGACTGCACCATTGAAATAGTGAAATAATTAGAAAAGTATATTTCATTAGTAACAATCACAAGATCATTATCTCATACTATGTGTTTAAACTTACAATAATTTTTCCTACAGGATTATATGGGCTAATTCTTATTCTTTTCAGATGCTGTTGAATATAACTTTAATGTGAAACACTAATTCCCATTTTGAGATATTTCTGTGATTTAGATTGAAACATTCAAAAAATTTCTAACTGAAATTATAATTCTGAGTTGTATCTTATTTAAGTTGAAATCTAATTTTAAATTTATAATTATTGAAAATGGCCCATATCCTTTCAAGAATTTGCAAAAGAAAACTAAGAATAGTTATGTTTTTTTTTTTTTAATTTTTGTGTTCAGAAGAAATGTTTATTAAAAATGCAAAACCAGTTTAAAAATAATAATAATAAAGTTAACAACCAACAAGGACCTACTGTCTAGCACAGGGAAATCTGCTCAATGTTATGTGGCAACCTGGATGAGGGTGGATTAAGGGAGAACGGGTACTTGTATATATGTATGGCTGTGTCACTCTGTTATGCTCTTAAAAATACAAAACTATATCAAATGGGTTTGAGTGAGTGCCCTGGTGGAACTGCAGCTCAAACAAGATGAAAACACAGCCCTCAGAGTTGGAGACAATATTTGCAAATTAAGCAACTGACAAAGGATTAATCTCCAAAATATACAAACAACTCATGAAACTCAATGTCAAAAAAAAAAATCCAATCAAAAAATGGGTGGGAGACCTAAGTAGATATTTCTCCAAAGAAGATATACAGATGGCTAAAAGGCACAGGAAAAGTGCTCAACATCACTAATTATTAGAGAAGCGAAGATCAAAACTATAACGAGGTATCACCTCATACTGCTCAAAATGGCCACCATCAAAAAATCTACAAACAATAAATGCTGGAAAGAATGTAGAGAAAAGGGAAACTTCTTGAACTGTTCGTGGGAATGTAAATTGATATAGCTACTATGGAGAACAGTATGGGAAGTTCCTTTAAAAACTAAAAATAGAACTACCATATGACCCAGTAATCCCACTACTGGGCATATAGCTTGAGAAAACCATAATTTAAAGTTTAAACATTCAAAAAACTAAGATCATGGCATCCAGTCCTATCACTTCGTGCAAATAAATGGGGAAACAATGGAAACAGTGACAGACTTTATTTTCTTGGGCTCCAAAATCACTGAAGACAGTGACTGCAGCCATGAAACTAAAAGACACTTACTCCTTGGAAGAAAAGCTATGACCAACCCATATAGCATATTAAAAAGCTGAGACATTACTTTACTGACAAAGGTCCCTCTACTTGAAGTTATGTTTTTCCCAGCAGTCATGTATGGATGTGAGAGTTGGACCATAAGTGCTGAAAAGCTGATGCTTTTGAACTGTGGTGTTGGAGAAGACTCTTGAGAGTCCCTTGGACTGCAAGGAGATCCAACCAGTCCATCCTAAAGGAAATCAGTCCTGAATATTCATTGGAAGGACTGATGCTGAAGCTGAAGCTCCAATACTTTGGCCACCCGATGAGAAGAACTGACTCATTGGAAAAGACCCTGATGCTGGGAAAGATTGAAGGCAGGAGGAGAAGGGGATGACAGAGGATGAGATGGTTGGATGGCATCACTGACTCAATGGACATGAGTTTGAGCAAGCTCCGGGAGTTGGTAATGGACAGGGAAGCCTGGAGTGCTGCAGTCCATAGGGTCACAAAGAGTCAGACATTGACTGAGTGACTGAACTGAAAGTTTAAGCAAATAGAAAAATGATATTTAAAAGCATCTAAAGAAAATGGAAATTAGTCAAAACCCTATGGGCAAATGTGAAGTACTGACAAGGTAAATCGTGACATGAGTAATCAATAAAAGTTTGCAGAAATGGGATAAAGCAAAAGGTAAAATCAGATAGGTGGTGAGGACAACTGAAACTCCAGAAAAGATTGCTATTCTGGATCAATAAATCTGAACTAGTGAGAAAATAACACAGATACGTCAAAACAAAGACGTCAAATATTAAAGTTGAGATACTAATTGCCAAAACTAAAAACACGAAGCTGACAAGCTACCAGAGAAAATGCATCAAAGAATATTAAAAAGGTAGAATGTTTGGAAAGAAAAACAGATTTGACACAAATATTTAAACTGAATTTAATTTTCCTTGAAAACATCAAAAACGCATTTTACATGAAATGATGTGAATTAAAAGCCATTTTAATCTCAACTTAAAAATTTCAACTCGCAACTATTTCCAAACTAGCAACACAAGAAGAGAATGAGAGTCCTATATTTTAAGCATCAGTGTAAATAAATGGCATTAGTCGGTATTTTCTGTTTTCAAGTCACAAGAGAAAAACTTCTAAGAGGTCCGGTTCATCTATTTAAGCCAAGACTCACAAATTACAAGTGACAGTCCAGCCAGCAGACTGGCTTTGGGGGGTCAGGGTCCTTCCCTGTCATTTGTGCTGAGGAAAGACAGAGACAAGAGGTACAGGGCAGGCGTTAGGGCACCATGGTTCAGAGACTCATCTTTGGAGCCAGACTCCAGGGTTCAACCCTTGGATCTTTTATTTACAAGCTGTGTGACCTTGGGTGAGTTATTTAATCACTGTGTCTGAGTTTCCTGATCTGAAAAGAGATAATAGTAATATCTACCTTACCAGTGTGAGGATTAAGTGAAATATTTAAACAGTACTTAGAACAGTCCTTGGCACAGAGTAAGCTAACCAAGTAATGTAAGTTATTATTAGAGTCCGAGTATAGCCAGAATTAAGAATATGAGCTTCACCCAGAAGAAAATAAACACTGGTGATTTTGGAGCAGGAGAGTATGGTATATAAGAAAATTAATCTGACAGTCTTGAGAGTGAAATTCATGTCTATAGCTTATCTCCACTGCTAGGTTACAAGGTCCCTGAGCACAGAACTTGTATCATGCTGCTGATGTGTTATGCAGCTGATCACATAGCTTTAAGCACAGAGCTGTGCCTAATAAGAGGCTTCCAGTAGATGAGTTTGTAGAATTGAACTGAGTAACTTTAAAGAGGAATTGGACTCCCTGGAAGTCCTGTGATTAAGATGGTGCTCCCAATACAAGGGGTATGGATTCAATTCCTGGTCAGGGAGTGTGGATCCCACAGGGTGAGATGCAGCTTAAAAAAAAAAAAAAAAAAGTTAGGAAGAACTGGTGGAATTTGGTGACAACAGGAAGATACAGGAAAATAAAGAAGATCCAAGCATATTTTTCATGTTTTAAGGGTGCATGGTGGGAAAAACATGGCTACCATTTTTTAAAAAAGAAAGTTGGAAGAAAAGTTTAAGACAGTTTGAATTTGAGGTGTGGGTAGTATGTTTAGGTGCAAATGTCTAGCAGATATTTAGAAATGTAAGGCTAAGCTTGGAAGATAAGATACGGCTGTAAATACAAATTTGGGGATCATCTGCCTCAATGTGTAAAAATGAAGTTGCTCAGTTGTATCAGACTCTTTGCGACCCCATGGACTGTAGCCTACCAGGTTCCTCCGTCCATGGGATTTTCCAGGCAAGAACACTGGAGCGGGTTGCCATTTCCTTCTCCAGGAGATCTTCCTGACCCAGGGATTGAACCCAGGTCTCCAACATTGTAGGCAGACGCTTTACCATCTGAGCCACCAGGGAAGTCCCTCAATGTGTGAGTTACCACTATAAGAGCAGATGGAGCAACTAAGAAAGAGAACATAAGAATAAAAGAAGAGGCCAGAGAAGGACGTGGGAAAAGCCAAATGATTAGAGAGGTTTACAGAGTTAGATTCTGGAAGGATCAAAACAGGACTGCAATGAACAGAGGTAGAGCAGTTAATTTTAGATATCTACCAAGACACCACTTTCTTGATTAAAAACACATCATACTACCTTGGTCTGCCATGGCTCAGCTGGTAAAGAATCTGCCTGCGAATGCAGGAGACCCAAGAGACAAGGGTTCAATCCCTGGGTCAGGAAGATCCCCTAGAGAAGGAAATGATAACCCATTTTAGTATTCTTGCCTGGAAAATTTAATGCACAGAGGAGCCTGGTAGGCTACAGTCCATGAGACCCCAAAGAGTTGGAAATGACTAAGCATACGCACATACTGCCGAGCTTCCAAAAATCAACATAGCTTCTAAACAGTTCTGCCTTCATCTCCTTTCTATGGACTAATTTGAACAGAAACCTTATCATAATAGCTATTTTCTCCTTTTCCTCGGTAAATGTTGAAGCACTCAATATCAAAAATCCA
This sequence comes from Bos mutus, assembly GCF_027580195.1. Taxonomy (NCBI): domain Eukaryota; kingdom Metazoa; phylum Chordata; class Mammalia; order Artiodactyla; family Bovidae; genus Bos; species Bos mutus. The sequence goes on along the minus strand of NC_091628.1, from coordinate 16,925,474 downwards.
AAATGATTTACTTCATATACTTGACCAGAGCTAAAATAGGAACTGACATTCCTGCAAGGAAACAGTAAAATTTGATGTCAGACAGAGCATGTTTTTTTCTTCTCGCAGTAGGAATTTTCTCTTTGTTAAGGTTTACTTTTTTTTTTTACTTCATATTTTCAGTAACTTAATTTGGGCTTGGTGGAAACTTTTTTTGAGGTGAATGACATAATAATAGCTAGAATATTAACTGGCATGTTCAGACAGGGATGAAAAACTATTTGAGGATAATGCAAATTGCAAGAACAGGAAGAGGGTGCTTAAATATCCAGAAGAACAAGTACAAACTGAATCTTTTTTTTTTTTTTTTCCCTGCACTCTTAGCAATTGGCACTTGGGTAAATCATGTGAAACAATCAGGAATGAGAAGTTTCTGACTGATCTGATAGCCTCTAAGAAACGTGTAGGAAGCTTACCTAAGTAATGGTAGATATTTCACAAAGATTTTTTTTTCTTTTTTTTTTAAATGTGAATACATGGAAAACAAAGATATTAGGGTTTGCTTGGGACTATATCCTAAAAACAAAACCCTAAAATTATGGAAATATATTATTATCTCTTACAATTAACACCTTTACTTATGTTATAACCACAACAGGGCATTAATTCTTAGGAAGAAAAAATGAATGTTGAAATATGACTTTTCTTTTGTTTGACTTTTCAAATACAAGTATGCTAATCAATTCATGCTTGATTCTTATAGATGATCATAAAGAAACACGTTTCACACACACAAAAAGGAATCTAATTTTCTCAAGGGCCACTTAAGCCTCTGATATCCAAATCAGTATTTTTAAATCCATCGCTTCATGACCTTTGTTTCTCTTTGTCAAACAGTGTAAGTCTACCACATTTTCAACTCACAGCAGCTTTTCAGGTGACTAATCACCTTCATGGGTGGTATAAAATCTAAGCTCGGCACACCAGTATTTGAGATTTCCCTTCACAACTGATCTCCGTCCCATTTGCATTAAACTTTCAAGTGTTTACAGTATTTGACATTGGACAAGGCTCTTCTTTATTTTCACAATGCATATGGAATAGATGCTCATGTTGTGACCAGTGAGATGCGAGAAAACAGAATCATTTTTTAAGAGCACACTTGAACAGAGGAACGTATCCCTGTAAAGACAATTTTGGTTTCCTCTTCAACTGTGTAAGGTGTTTGAATTATAAATATCGATTCCACAGACTTATCAGGCTATTTTTCAGGTTGGGTCATCCCTGTCTCTAACCCCAAAGACATGACATAAAAGAATAGGACAAACATCCAAAAGCTGAATAGCAAAGAAAGGACTATTTTCCTCTATCCCAAGGTTCAAATTAAATATGTGAATTCAAAGTAAATGAGCACTCTTCATTGGTAATAATAATAACCCAAAATTTACTGACAGATCATTATTTCCCAACAATGTTTCACTTGCCTTAATTCTACTTTTCTTTCTCTCTCACATAACCCTTTAAGTTGAGTATAATATCATTTCCATTTAACAGGTGGCAAAAGTGAGACTCAGGAAGGCTAGGGAACTTGCTAAATTTATAAAACTATTAAAAATATATATTGGTGTATAATCACTTTACAGTGTTGTGTTTGGTTCTGCAGCACAACCAAGTGAATGAGCTACGTGTATCCATACATTCCCACCCTCTCGGACCTCCCTCCCACCACCCTCTAGGTCATCAAAGACCACTGAGATGAGCTCCCTGTGCTATAGCAGCTTCCCACTAGCTATCTGTGTTACAATCCAGTCCAAAAATAGGCAGAAGACCTGAATAGACATTTCTCCAGAGAAGACATACAGATGGCCAAGAGGCTAATGAAGGGATACACAACATTGCTAATTATTAGAGAAATACAAATGAAAACCACTATGAGGTATCACCTTACACCAGTCAGAATGGCCATCATCAAAAAAATCTACAAAGAATAAATGCTAGAGAGGGTGTGGAGAAAAAGGAGCCCTCTTGCACTGCTGGTGGGAATGTAAAAAAAAAAAAAAATTAATTATGAGATTTACAAGGGGAAAGATAGGGGTAGGGAATTTAGATATAAACTACTATGTATAAAATAAGCTACAAGCATATATTGTACAGTGTAGGGAATACAGTTAATATTTTATAATAACTGTAAATGGAGTACAACCTTTAAAAATCACGAGTCATTATGCTGTACACTTGAAACATATAATACTGTGAATAAACTCTACCTCAATAAAAAATTTATAAGAGATATACAAACTGACATGGTTTATATAAGAAAGGTTAAAGATTTTGATGCAAGGGCATATGCAAACATTTTATTCTTTGGGGAAATGGTAGTTATTAGACTTATACACTAGCTCATAGATAAGACAGCTTACTTATGGTGATTAGAGATAGAGAGAGATGAAAGACCAACACATTCTTTACATGCCAAATAAACTATGAGCTTATGTTTCTAACTCAGGTTAAATATGTTCCTGCACATTAGCTGCCAAGGACCGGAAGAATCTAGGATTATCTTTTGAGAACAGAGGTTAATCCAGAATTCCTTAGAACCATAATGGTGTCTGTGAGGGGGTAACCATGGCTTTAGTTGTTCTGTCTTATATATCCAATAATCACTACATCTGACACTGATTTCCTTATGGGAAGGAAGCACTGGAACGAACTCTCAACAGCTAGACAATTGCATGACCATTAATTACTGAAACAGTGACAATACAAGCAAATGAAGTCAAATCAGTAGCAGTGGTGGTGGTGGTGCTCATTTGCAAATTATGACTACTAACAAGCCTTAGGCAACACTGACATTACATGATATATTCACAGTGCTCTGTGGTGAACTGAGGGGGAAGGAAATCCCCAAAAAAGAGGGTTTTATGTATACACATGACTGATTCATTTTCCTGTACAACATAGAAACTAACAACATTAGAAAGCAACTATACTCTAATAAAAAATTATTAAAAACATGAGAGTATCCAATTTATGACCGTGGTTTAGACAGATATTTTGAGCATTAGGAACAATTTCCAAAGTGCCTCCTTCTATAAAACCAATAAAAATAAATCCTTTCCCTTAAAGTCCATTGATGGGTTATTTTGAATAAGTGGCAGAAACAAGGACTGGAATCTCTAACATTAAGTTATTCTTTAAACATTCTAAAAATTTCAAAGGTTTATGATTCCTTTTGCTAGTTCTCCTAGAACTATAAAAATGTGCATTCATCAGTGCAAGTCTAACCTGAAAACAAGCAAATAAATAAATGAGAAAACAAAAACCTACAGATCTACCACCTCCCTGGATATCACTGATGTACTTTGGGATCTTCACTGAGAGGTTTTTCAAATGACTGTTCAGTTCCCATCCATAGAGAATAATGGTCTCCTTGAACACACTTAAGCCAAGCTCCTCCGAGCCATTGGCTGGTCTAGGCTTGGCCTTGGGTTTCTGTCTCTTGTCTTTGTAGAGTCCAGTTTTTGCAAGAATTTTTCTAAATCAGCTTAGACAGACTTTCCCACCCAAATTACTCACTGACTACCATCCTCCAGGTAATAGTTGATTACTCTGGTCTGCCTACAGCAAGAATTCTATTAGTTCAGTTTAGCAAAAAATTGGGCTTCCCCGATGACTCAGCTAGTAAAGAATCTGCCTGCAATACAGGAGACACAGGACGTGCAGGGTCAATCCCTGGGTCAGAAAGATCCCCTGAGAAGGAAATGGCAGTCCATTCCAGTATTCTTACCTGAAAAATCCCATGGGCAGAGAAGCCTGGCAGGCTACAGTCCAAAGGGTCACAAGGAGTCGGATGCGACTGAGCACGCACAGCGAAGAATTACTCTACAGTCTTAGAAATTTTCCATCTTCTTACCCCTACCTTGCTTCTTGGCTATAAATCCACACTTGCCCCTGCTGTATTGGGAATGGAGCCCAGTTCTATACTGAGTTCTCTTTCCCCAATTACAACATTTCCTGAGTAAAATCTGTTTTGACTATCTTCACCACCATCCAGTTCTGGTTTTCTGTGACAAATGGATCCATTCCAGTATATGAAATTGATATTGATGATGACTACAGTCCAGGTACTCTTCAGATATCTCCAACTGTCTTTGAATCTATGCCTTAGTTTCTCTATCTCCAAGTGGGAGATAAAAATTGAATCTCCTTTACTTCGAGGACTAAATGAATTAATACAGGTACAACACTTAGAAGAGTACCTGGCATATACCAAACATTCATGACATGTTATCTACTTATTATTGTTACCAAATTCTGTATCTATAAGTTGTTTTAAACCTCCAGTGATTTAACCATATGGATATTTCAGTATTATAAAGTCTTCTAATTAAGCTCTACATGCTTGCCCTTCAAACAAAATTTTCAGATACCACATATCCCACAAGTAATTCCAAGTAAAGAAGTGGAAATCTGTAAGTGACACATGGAAAATTATTTCATTGTTTTTTGTTCATACATAGGTGGCTCACATGGAAAAGAATCTGCCTGTAATGCAGGAGACCAGGGTTCAATCCCTGGGTCAGAAAGATCCCCTGGAGAAGGAAATGGCAACCCACTCCAGTATTCTTGCCTGTGGAATTCTATGGACAGAGGAGCCTGGTGGGCTACAGTCCATAGGGTTGCAAAGAGTCAGACATGACTCAACGACTACTACTTTCAAACATATCAGTATAAATGCATGCTACATATTCACATGTGAATGGATTTTAAATCTTTCAGGGTTTTAAAAAGAAATAGTACCAGAAATATGAAAAGTGAGTCATCAAGAAAAGCAAGGTATGTATCAATAAATCAACCTATCAGAGACTACAAAAGGAAGGGATTAATAATATTCTGTCACATTGAACCATGCCTGACTCTCACTGGGCTCCACATAAATTTATCAAGTTGAAATAATCTGAAGATACCAGGCTGTAAATAAGTTTTCCTGGGACTCAACAAATGCTAACTATTGTTACTATCAGTGAAAAGTGCTGAGTCACTTCCAACTTACACATTTGGTATTTGCAACACCCATTAGTTTCTTTTTTTTTTTGATTTACCAAGCTTTATTGTGCCATTGTTAACCGTGCCCTCAGCCCAATGACCTGCCTTAACAATATGTATGCATTTTAAATTTTTGTGCAAGCTAATTATAGTGTTATATTATTAATAATACATTGACTGTAAGACCCTGTGCTTATTTTATACAATTTAATTTTCTCAACAGCCCCATTTTATAGAGGAGAAAATTGTTTCTTGTTTAAACAAATTGAGCTAGTAGGCGGCAGGGCCAGCTTCTATCTCAGATATGTCCTGTTCCTAAAGTTAGGCCGTTAACCATTTGGCTGAGCATACTTTGCAGTTCTCTAGAGAGGGAAATGTACAGTAAAAAAATATTTGTTGATCAGTAAAACTGCTTTTGTTTATCATTAGGACTTTCAGACATTTGCTTTCTTGATTTTAATCCCTTGTTCATGTTCATTGTTAATTTTATGAAACATGGGCCTGTGTGTTTTGTAAGCAGTATAATTATTTTTCCCAACCAGTTGTTTTGCTTTTATTGCTCTTGAATAGGAAGAAAAAAAGAAATTGTGATTTTTTAAATTTTCAAAATGACCAACCTGTCTTGGTAATTACAAAGGAAAACCAGAGGATATTTTAAGAAAATATATTTATTTGGCAGGTGTGACCTAATGGTTAGGGTATTGGCCTCGGGTTGGATAATAAAATTATCTTGAAAAAGTGAATTTCACTTATAAAAATAGTTATTTTATTCCTTAATGATTAAATTGGTATTAAAAAAATCTTTTATTTTTCATGGGAAAGTTGTGAAAAGTGTTATAATTATTTCAATCAAATGTTTAAGTCATTCTTAAGACAATTAAGAATGACAGTTTTGATTTTTTTATTGTCATTTCAGAAAAATCTTAGCATTTCTTTTTTTTTTTTTATCTTTATTTTATTTTATTTATTTTTTTAATTTTATTTTATTTTTAAACTTTACATAATTGTATTAGTTTTGCCAAATATCAAAATGAATCCATCACAGGTATACATGTGCTCCCCATCCTGAACCCTCCTCCCTCCTCCCTCCCCAATACCCATTAGTTTCCAATCAAAAAGTTCTAGGGAAACGTGTTGCACAGATGAATAGATAAGTAAACAAATGAATTAGGTCAATATCACTGTAACATGAGCATCTCTGGTCTTCTGTCTTTCCTCAGTCTAGGGCTGAAATTTCCTTTTTCTCTACCTGTGTATATCTCCTTCTTGAGGTTGCTTCCTCCCCCTTAGTTTTACTTTATTTACTCCCTTTTTTTAGTATGTGTGCTGCCTTTTTTCCTTTTCAATCTCTCCAATTATGTAAACAAATTGGTAAGTTTTAGCTTAAAAACAGAAGATTGGGAGGTTCAAGAGGGAGGGGACATATGGATACCTTTGGTTAATTCATGTTGATATATGACAGAAACCAACACAATATTATAAAGCAAGTATTTGTCAATTAAAAATAAAAAGGATGATTGAATGAATGCACATTTTAAGCTTACTTTTCTTCTCAAAACACCTCTAAAATGAATATACAGATTTATTTTTCCCCCAAAGGCATAAATCCTCAAGGGCAAAGAGACAAATGTCAACAAGATTTGAGAAGCTAGGAACCAGATGGGTGGGCAGTAAATGACTTAACAAACCTGCAAACCCAAAGACCAGTCTGGTTAATGGGGAGGCTCTCGAAGCAACCAGTGTATACTACAGTTCCCTGGTACTCAGAAATTGAAGTCACCTAGTACCCCTGAAAGGACTGGGTGAAGGTAGAGCTGACTGGTTGAAAAGTCTGTCTAGAAAGAAAAGAGATACCCTCTTCAATCTCAAAGAAGGGGTTTCCCTAGTGGCTCAGATGGTAAAGAATCTGCCTTCAGTGCAGGAGACCTGGGTTTGATCCCTGTATCGGAAAGATGCTCTGGAGAAGGAAATGGCAATCCACTCCAGGATTCTTGCCTGGAAAATCCCACGCACAGAGGAGCCTGGCAGGTTATGGTCCATGGGGTCACAAAGAGTCAGACATGGCTGAGCAACTAACAATAACAACACCCTTCAATCTCAATGGAAGAGAGAAAATTGACTCTCTGAATATGATAAACTGGGCAGATTCTCAGGAGTACCCCCAGGCAGAGTTAGGAACAAAAATATCAAACCCAAACTTGGCTAGACTGAGCGAAAATCTACTCACCAAATGGTGAGATCCCCAGCCACTCCCCCACTCAGATCTCAGAAGAGAGTCAACTAGATATTTACCTTCCAAAGGTAACTGAAAGTCTTTTCAAGGAAATATAATCAACCTAAGAGGAAAAACCTAATGATACAGAGGGGTGAGTGATTGCCACCACCAAAAAACAATGTATAGGAACCCCTATCCCCAAAACACACACGGTGCTTAGCATCAGGATTTTCAGTCCCTCACCCTTAAATAAGACGGGTGAGCCTGAGAACACCAGGTATTTGAATAGGGCCTCTCACATAGCAGAGACTGAATCCATCAGGGAAAGGGAAATTGGAAGAAACATAGACCTGCAGGGAAAAGAAAACAAACCAAAGATCCTTTTTTCTCAGACAAGGGAGAGAAAACCTTACAGCTATGAAAAAAAAGAATAGGATACTACAAACGTGATATTCTGGGACAAAAGAGAGCTCTTGGAAGTTAAAAATGCAATGATAGAAAGAAAAAAAATTCCAGAGAAGGGTTAGAAAGTAAAATTGCAGAAATCCCTCAGAAAGTGGCTCAAAAGAGCAAAAAAAAAAAAAAAAGAAAGAAAGAAAGAAAATTAGAGAATCAGCCTAGAAAGCTCAGCATCTCAATAAAAGAATTCCATCAATAAAAAACAAAGAGAATCAATACAAATAAACCAAAGAAAGGATTCAGACAAAGTTTCCAGAACTGACATATATGAACTCTCAGATTGAAGACCCCACTGAGTATCTAGCTCAAGAGAAAAGATCAATCCCAAACAAGCGTTTTCCTAGTGGAACTCAGAGTCTACGGGGAAGGGTTCACAGAGTCCCTTCTTTAAAGTTAGGTTCTAGAGAAAGAGGAATCAGAAGGATGTTGGTCTATTCAAGATGACCCCAGAAACTAGGAGACAACCGAACAATGATTTCAGCATTCAAGAAAAAGTATTCCTCATCTAATTTTCCCTGAAAAGGAAACTACTAATGGTGAGGATTAAAAAAAAAAAAAAAAAAAAACTCAAAATTTACTCTTCTGCATCCTTTCTTAGAAATCTGCTGGATGAACTGTGCTATAACAGGAATATAAACAAAGAAAGAAAACAACGTGGACTACAGAACTCAGGGCCGTCAACACAGAAGAGCAACAAACATAATCTTTAAGATAATGGTTAGAGAGATCCCAGGACTAGAGTTGTGCGACAGGTCTACAGAGGTTCCAGTACTGGTCAGAGCAGAAACGCACAGGGCTCCATGCAGGATATTGGGCTTCCCTGGTGGCTCAGCACTAAAGAATTCACCTGCAGTGCTGTAGATGCAGGAGACATGGGTTCAATCTCAGGGTCAGGAAGATCCTCTGGAAAAGGGCATAGCAATCCACTCCAGTATTCTTGCCTGGAGAATCACATGGACAGAGGAGCCTGGTGGGCTACAGTCCGTGGGGTTACAAAGAGTTGGACACGACTGAAGCAACTTGGCACACACCAGGCAGGATGTGACCATGAAGACTGAGTTTACAGGGTGTTTGTCTATGAATACATACAGAAGAGATTTACATTTTAAGCAGAGTCCTGAACTGGATTAGTAATAAACCCCTAAAAAGTAAGTAAACCAGAATGCAATTGTTAAAAATCAAGGAATAAGGGAAATGTAGTATACCACATGGCCAAGTTGTGAAGAAATGTCACAATCACAATAATATACAAGCTGAACATAGATCAAACTAAAAATTAGATACAGGAAGATGAGTGAAGGATGTATGTGTGTTGACTGGAGGAGGAAGAAGATGAAATTTTCATCCGTCATACAGGGTGGTCACTTGAGAAAAATAATTTATTCAAAATAAATTATTTAGCAAGATGAATATAAAATACTCAAAGAGGCAGCAAAAATAGCTAAAAGGGGTGATATTTGGAAAATAGGAATGAGGGGAGAAGGGAACCAGAGAGCTCTATTTTTCACAATTGACCTCATAACATCATTTGACCTTTTAAAAATTATGGATGTGTACCACTTAATGAAAACAAAAACAAAATTGATAAAGGGATTGAGGAATTTATATTATTTTAATTTTAAAAAGTCTTGCTTCTTATTAATATTTTAAAACTCAGATAGTATGAGATGGCTGCATTTTCTCTTTTACCTGAAAGATCACATTTTTTAAAAATTTATGTGTGATCTTCTGCTTATCTCCCCACCACACACACTGAGAGTTATGCGTTTCGAATAAGAATGCAGTGAGCCATTCCTATTTCAGAGAGGAAATCCTCTACGAATTGCCCCCACCCCCTACCCACTCTGGCCTTTGTATTCCTTCAGGACCTACCCACAGTCCTCTTATAGCAATTCTAATTCTTCATTTTAATTATTTCTTTCCATGTCTAACTTTTGTTAGTAAATACCGAATTGCTTGAAGACAGAATTTATCTTATTCATTTTGCATCTCTACATCTAGCCTAGAGCCCAGGAAAAAAAAAAAAAAAGAGAGAGAGACTACTCAATTAAGAAGGGAGAGAGGGAGAAAGGAAAAGAAGAGAAGAGACAGAGAGAGAGAGAGTTTAAGGGGGAAAGGGGACTCATTGTGAGCAAATGTCTGGATGTTGGATATGACTCACAGAAAAAAAGACATTTGGAATATTCCAAGATTTATTAATAGTAGTGCAGTCTAGGAAGAGAAGCTAGTGAGAAAGAATGAGAAGGAGCTGCCGGAGGATGAGAAGGAAATTGAAGATATGGAATCACAGAAGCACAGGGACGTAGAAAGTAAAGATTGGGATGGACACATATACACTATTAATACTATGAATAATATGGATGATTAATGAGTATATACTGTATAGCACAGGGGACTTCACTTAATGCTCTGTGGTGATCTGAATGGGACTGAAATCCCAAAGGGAGGGTATATATGTGTATGTACAGCTGAGTCACTTTGCTAAACAGAAATGAACACAACATTAACACAACACAAAATTAGCACAACATTGTAAAGCAACTATAATAAAATTAATTTAAAAAAGAAAAAGGAGCATTTCTTGGTCCTTCAAGGTCTACAGCATCAATGCTACCTAGAGACCAGGTTAGATGAGGGTGGAATTACCCACGAGCTTTGCACACTGACATAGCTGGGGTCCTCCATAAGAGCCACTTCCAGGGAGGGGTGGAAGGAAAAGCCACATTGGGCTGGTTGGCAGGACAATGTAACTGAAAACACAAATACGGGAGGAAGAACAAGCTCTGTGGGAGAGTTTGCTAGAATAGAGGGCAGTAGCAGGAAGAATCGGAGAAGGCAATGGCACCCCACTCTAATACTCTTGCCTGGAAAATCCCATGGATGGAGGAGCCTGGTAGGCTGCAAGTCCATGGGGTCGCTAAGAGTCGGACACGACTGAGTGACTTCCCTTTCACTTTTCACTTTCCTGCATTGGAGAAGGAAATGGCAACCCACTGAGTGTTCTTACCTGGAGAATCCCAGGGATGGGGGAGCCTGGTGGGCTGTCGTCTCTGGGGTCACACAGAGTCAGACACGACTGAAGTGACTTAGCAGCAGCAGGAAGAATATGTGAAGCTTAGAAAAACATTCATACAAATATTGCTAAGGCATAATTGCATGCTAATAGCAACAATCCAGTAGAGAGAGAGAAATGGTGGTGGGAGAGGAAGAGGACGCTACAGCAAGAATAGATCTTCTGGGAAGAGGAGAGAGGGGTTGTGGAGAGGTTGGCTGACCTTAGCAGAAAGAACAGACACTTCTGTTCTAAGGGGGTGGGGGAACATGCAGGAACAGAGAAAGTGGGCTTGCTACAATTGACACTAAGAAAGTGAAGTAGTTCTCATCTGATTGCATCTATTTTTCTAATAAATATGCAGCATTTATGGACAATGAAAGGAGAGATCTCTCTTCTGAAAGGAATAAGACTGAGCTGGACAGACAAGGAGAGATTCCAAATAGGTTTCTAGAATAAGATATATTTGCTGGAGATGAATAATAATCATAACTACAATACCAAGCTCTGAAACATGCTCGAGGAAATAGTAAAAGGTTTTCTATATTTGTAAAGAGAAAGGTACACAATTTGACTTTACAACCAAGAAACCACTGTGTTGTTTTTAAGCTCTAGGTAATAGTCCAATTCAGAGAGCATTTAATAATAGACATTTTCAAAATGCAAAACAGAAAAAAAAAAAAAAAGCCCATTATATAAAGAGCTTACATATGTTTGGCATGCTCTATTTTCTTTAATTCTCATGGCAACCCTATGAAATAATTATTATTTCTCTTTTGAAAATGAGAAAACTGACCCTCCAAAAGACTAATTCAGCCAAATCACACCACTGCCAAAGAGCCAAACTGAAAACTATGTCAGTTTGATTCCTAAGTTCAGCTCTTTCTATGACCCTCTACTCAGAGTCATCCATAACTTCATAAAATGCCATAATTTGTAAATGCTCTCTTTAGCTAATACTCCTAACTTTAAGAGATTTGTCATTTGAAGCACCATTTTTAGTTTATTCAGAATTATGTATAACTCAGTTTTATAGTGATATATGCGGAATTCATTCCTTTTCTTTATACATATTAATAAGCATCACTTAGGTATACCTCTCAAGAATGGTGGGAGATGTAACTAGAAACAAGAATCTATTTAGAAATAGCCTGAAGAGCAACAGGCTCTGTTTCAGGGCTCAGATGCTCAACATATGTCAGGATTAAAACAAACAAACAAAGAAAACCACTGTCTTCTGTTAAGTAGTACAAAGTACAGAAGCACTCTGATACAACATCTGGCACAAGTGAGACAGTCACCTGATCACATAAGAGACATCCCCAGGCACTCTAAGAATTTATTCTAAAACTACTGATCAGACACAGATTGAAGGGGTATCGGACATAAGGAACTTTTAGTTATTTGTTTCAATTCTAAGTGTGGCAAGTGTGGAGAAAATTGAAGGAAAGCACTGAATTGAAAGCATTGGTAGAAATCTGAGTGCTAAACCTGGGGAGGCTGTTCAGTTCAGTTCAGTCGCGCAGTCCTGTCCAACTCTTTGCAACCCCATGAACTGCAGCACACCAGGCCTCCCTGTCCATCAACAACTCCCAGAGTTCACTCAAACTCACATCCATCGAGTCAGTGATGCCATCCAGCCATCTCATCCTCTGTCGTCCCCTTTTCCTCCTGCCCTCAACCCCTCCCAGCATCAGAGTCTTTTCCAATGAGTCAACTCTTCGCATGAGGTGGCCAAAGTACTGGAGTTTCAGCTTTAGCATCAGTCTTCCAAAGAACACCCAGGACTGATCTCCTTTAGAATGGACTGGTTGGATCTCCTTGCAGTCCAAGGGACTCTCAAGAGTCTTCTCCAACACCACAGTTCAAAAGCATCAATTCTTCAGCGCTCAGCTTTCTTCACAGTCCACCTCTCACATCCATACATGACTACTGGAAAAACCATAGCCTTGACTAGAAGAACCTTTGTTGGCAAAGTAATGTCTCTGCTTTTGAATATGCTGTCTAGGTTGGTCATAACTTTCCTTCCAAGGAGTAAGCGTCTTTTAATTTCATGGCTGTAGTCACCATCTGCAGTGATTTTGGAGCCCCCAAAAATAAAGTCTGACACTGTTTCCACTGTTTCCCCATCTATTTCCCATGAAGTGATGGGACCAGATGCCATGATCTTAGTTTTCTGAATGTTGAGCTTTAAGCCAACTTTTTCACTCTCCTCAACAGGCTTTTTAGTTCCTCTTCACTATCTGCCATAAGGGTGGTGTCATGTGCATATCACTGATGTCAAAGTCAGTTTTGACAATGGACAATCATCCCCTCCTGTCTGGCCCCATTTCTATTTCACAAATTAAATAAGAGGTTTGGCCCCTTTCAGTGGTCTTCAACCCCAGCTGTGTGTGCTTAGTCGCTCAGTCATGTCTGACTCTCTGAAACCCCATGGACTGTAGCCCGCCAGGTTCCTATCTATGGGGATTCTCCAGGCAAGAATACTGGAGTGGGTAGCCTTTCCCTTCTCTAGGGGTTCTTCTCAACCCAGAGACTGAACCCAGGTCTCCCACATTGCAGATGGATTCTTTACTGTCTGGGCCACCAGAGAAGCCCTCAACTCTGGCTATGCACTGAAATCTCTCATGGAGCTTTGAAACAATATAGGGTCTGCACTGTAAATCAACTACTCTTCAGTAAAATTTAAAAACAAACAAAATATAGAATCCAAGTCAACCCAGATCAATAAGATTAGGCTCTCAGATGGTGGGACCCAAGCATTGACAACATTTTATTAAAACCTCCCCAGAGGATTCTAATGTGTCAGTCAGTTCAGTTGCTCAGTCGTGTCCAACTCTTTGCAACCCCATGAATCGCAGCACATCAGGCCTCCCTGTCCATCACCAACTCACAGAGTTCACTCAAACTCATGTCCATTGAGTCGGTGATGCCATCCAGCCATCTCATCCTCTGTCGTCCTCTTCTCCTCCTGCCCCCAATCACTTCCAGCATCAGGGTCTTTTCCAATGAGCCAACTCTTAGCATGAGGTGGCCAAAGCATTGCAGTTTCAGCTTTAGCATCAGTCCTTCCAATGAACACCCAGCACTGATCTCCTTTAGAATGGACTGGTTGGATCTCCTTGCAGTCCAAGGGACTCTCAAGAGTCTTCTCCAACACCACAGTTCAAAAGCATCAATTCTTTGGCGCTCAGCTTTCTAAGGGACTAAAAGTCTCCAGGCCAATGATGAGTTCTGTGTGGGAAGTTTATGATGCTTTAGCTAGACCTGTGGATGGGATCTTGATCAGAAGACCCAATCATACTGATTAAACCTCATCCTACTTTCTTAAGTCTATTGGAACTAGCTCATACCAGTGCTTAAAAATTCTCCAACCTTTCAGAGCAGTTGAGTTCTGCCTCTCTCCCTATTGCAAGAGTCTTGAATAAAGTTTTCCTTGCCCATATGACTCTGTCTAGTGAGATCTTTCTTTAACAAGGAGTTTGAGTTTCTAGTGATACTCACTGCAGAAAAATGCAGATGAGCTGAGTGGTCTCTTTTCAGGGAGATTCAGAAGCAGAACATATAAACCAAAGATCTCTCTCTTGCTATCAATACCACGTCCCAGGGCCCAGGTTCATCTCTAAAAGACCTCAGCATCTCTGAGATTTTAGATCCTCTCGGGCCCTTCCTTGTCATTGATATTATTTTGGATACTTAAGTCTGCACTAATTCATTTATTAATGTTTATTCAACATCCATACACATCACCCAACAATGAATGGGACCTTCTATGGAAATCTTACCAAAAAAAAAACAAAACAAAAAAGAGAGAGAGAGTCCCTTGGACAGCAAGGAGATCAAACCAGTCAATTCTAAAGGAAATCAACCCTGAATATTCATTGGAAGGGCTGTTGCTGAAGCTCCAATACTTTGGCCACCTGATATGAAGAGCTGACTCATTGGAAAAGACTCTGTTGATAGGAAATGTTGAAGGAAGGAGCAGAAGGGGGCAACAGAGGATGAGACAGTTGGATGGTATCACCAACTCAATGGACATGACTTTGAGCAAACTCCAAGAGATAGAGAAGGACAGGGAAGCCTGACATGCTGCAGTCCATGGAGTTGCAAAGAGTTAGACACGACTGAGCACCTGAACAACAGCATTTACTACTCCCTGAGGTGCAGCATGGAGAGCAGAAGAAAAAAACTGGTTAAAATTAAATAAAAGAGAAAGAGGGTTTTCTATGTATTGTTAAGTCAAAATAAGCTCAATGTGCAATTTCTCCCTTGACACTAAGCATAAACACCACTATCTGCATATTGCTCCAAGACCAACTTGGGATTTGAGGTAGGTTGTTCCTCCTCTTTGTGCTGCAGTTTCCTCAGCTCTAGGATGAAGGCACGGTACTGGATGCTCTTATTTTTTGCATTATAAACATGATTTGTCTTTTATCCCAGCATAACAGACGGTGACCCTGGAGAAGTATTCTGGCCTGGTGACCCTGGAGATGTATTCTGGCCTGGGAAACCCCATGGACAGGGAAGCCTGGCAGGCTACAGTCCATGAGGTCACAAAAGTCAGAGCCAGACAGGACTTAGTGACTAAACCATCAACACCACCAACAGAACGTAAGAGTGAAACAGAATCAAAGGGGAGGTGGAGGAATTCGGCCTGAGATTTCCCTCACCTCAGCCTAGCACACAGTCTGATACTGCCTTGATTGATAGCTGAACCCAGTGATGACATGAAAGGCATTCTCAATTTTCCGAATGAAGTACCTTCTCAAAGATTAGAACAGAGAATCTCAACCTTGACTACACGTTAGATTAACCTACAGAGTCTTAAAACTGATTCTCGGGTCCAGCACCCCAGTATCTAATTTAATTGGTCTGGAGAGCAACCTGCCTGTGGATCAGGTTTTTTTTAAAGCTCTTCAGATAATTCTAATACGTAACCAAGGGTGGGAACCACTACCTGAGAAGATGGAATTTAAATGCCTTAATGCATTTCAGAGGTGCTTACTTCTAGTGTCAAACTAATGGAATAATATGTAGGAATGCACATCCAGGAGTAGCAGACCGCACTAATGTTGTTAGCAGTGTAAGTGAAGCAAAGAAACAAGTGGGCGTGACGATGAACCAAAGGGTGATGGGCTGTACTAAAGAGAAGACGACAATACACACAAGCATAACACGGCATGCCCGGCAAGGGCAGGCTGCAATAGAAGAGCGGAAGGAAAAGAGGAAGCTGTGTGCATTGAGTGTCCACTGTATTAGCCATTCTGCATTTGTTTCCCTATTTTTTGACATCCCCCAGAGACAGGTGTGATGAGATAGCCATTGTTATCATCATCTCACCATTTGGAAAGTGGCTCAGTCACATTATATAACTTCCCCCAGGGTTATCCAGGGCCCATGCTTGTACTAAATATTCAGGTCCATCCAAAACTCATAGTCTATTTTGTCCAGATTATTAATGAAATGACTAAGAACAGACTTGGAATTCATCAATTTGACAACTACTTCTTGCCACAAAATAGACATTCTTATCATGTGCTGGCACTCAGACCACTGTCTATTTTTCAGCGTCTGGACATGGCCAAAAGAAAGTATGTTAATCTGATAATTAAGACTTGGCAATTTCTTATCAAAGTCAGCTAGGCCAACTCAAAGACTCATTATTTTAAGAAGAAAATTTGTAGTTCTACTACATAGATGTTATGTTTATAACTTAACTTTGATCATCTTCACAGATGTTGAGTTTTTTCTTGTTGTTTTAAGGTTGGCCTGTTAATCATACTTACACATATAGGTGATGTGTTTTTGCTATTTGACTTTTCTCAAATTACTAGTTTCAAAATTATTTTCTCAATTAGACCATGAAATTTTGTTTCCTTCATTCAGCTTTCTTGGATCTATGCATGTTGATCTAATCATTTAGGGTCACAAGCTTCCAAGTAACTGCTTTTGTGCCTTTCCTCAATAGATATTCTGTGCTCTTCATCAATACATATTAAGCTCTTAGGCTATATTTCCTTCCAGCCACACTTTTTAATCTAACATCTAAGCCCCTTTGGTCATCACCCAACTCCTCATTTGTCAATGTCACATCAATGGCAGCTCTTTCCCCTGGCAAATTTGTAAATACAAATTCCATTCTTGGTTCTCTCCCCCTCTTTAATGAGTCACAATTCATTCGGGTCTTCCTCTTATCTTCTTTCTGCAAACCAGAGACCTACAATCTGAGTCCTATTGTGCCACGCTTTTTCCGTCTAATTTGCTCTGTGCCGTACTCGTTCAGCTTTTGGCTCTGCACTAGGAGAGATGGTGTTTTGGGCCCCCTTTCTTTCTTCAGAGAAACAGAAGCAATTTAACTTCCTTAGCTCTGATTCATAGACGCTTTCTCACGCTTAGGGCTTTTGATGTTCTGTTGCTCATTCGATTCAACAAATAACTGAACAGTCCCAAATTTACTTGCTGGCCATCTAACTCCTTTGTCAGGGAGTGTATTTCCCTAGCGCTTTCAATACCTGACATTCAATTAAAAGTGGGACACAGAGGAGAAGCAGGCCATGGTGAGCAGAGCCTCTTCCTCCAGCGCTGTCTTTTTTGATTAGTTGGCAGCCAGAAAAAGGCTCCCGGATGCCAGCTTTCAAAGTCCCTGAGCTAAGAACAAGGGAACAACTGGACAAAGTGATAATTCCGCTTCCTGAAGGGGCTCCAGGCATTGAGCCAGGGAAAATGAATGCCATCATATTTAATAGTTTAACCCAAGGGAAGTTGAAAGGGGTAAGGGAGGTTGGCGAGTTACTAGAAACTGGCTGAAAGCCAGTCCATCCCTGGATTCAATCCTAGACTTGCCAGCAACAGGTAAAAAAAAGTCCTAGAAAGGCAGTGGTCACTGTGGGTTAAAGAACACTGGATCCTTTTCATAGAGTCTGTACAGGAAAGGAGCTCAGATTCTCATACATCATGAGAGAGGGAAAGGGTTTCCCTGGCCCTTTTCTCTCCCACAATGGAGACTGAATTTTCCTCCAGTGAAGCAGCTTTAGGGCTTCCCAGGTGGCGCTGGAGGTAAAGAACCCACCTGCCAACGCAGGAGACAAGACACAGGGGTTCAATCTCTGGGTCAGAAAGATCCCCTGGCAGAGGGCATGGCAACCCACGCCAGTAATCTTGTCTGGAGAATCGCATGGACAGAGGAGCCTGGGGGGAACTACAGTCCACAGGGCTGCAAAGAGTAGGACACGACTGAAGCAACTTAGCACACACGCGTACGCAGGCAGGAGATTCAACTAATTTAAGAGAAGGCAATAGGCCATTTCTCCCTCTAGTATTGCAAAGTAAAATCCATGCCTACCACAAAAGCATTTGTGAGTGTTCAATACAAAACCTAGAAAACAAGTAATCAATACATTGTATTATTCTTAATTAATTGGCTGCAGTGAGAACAAGTTCCTTGTAAAATTAAGATAAAAATACTTCTTTATAAAATTGTGATGAGAATTCAAAGATTAAAAATGCCTATAAAAGTAATCAAAATAATGTTGACAAATACTCGATAAACTGGAGCTACTCTTAACATGTATGCATATTTCTTTTACTCTTTTATTTAGGAGCTAATAAAGTTCTGGAAGCAAACTCAATAACAATAACCCAAAAAATGTCCCCAGTGATAAGAAACGTCAGCCACACTGTAGTCTGTACTGCTCATTCAAACCTCACTATCTCACATCCTGACTCTCCAAGCAAAATCATCAAAACATCTCCAGTTCCGGAAACTCTGTCCCCTAGATTTTAAATGGTAAGAGATAAAGGTCCCAGGGAACAACAGCCTTTAAGAGTATAAATAAAACAACAACAAAGTAAGTAATAAGGAAAAGCAATCAAAAGCAGAGGGATGAAGGAGCCCAAAAGAAAGCATCATTAACAATGCCAAACTCTGCACTGATGCAGGATCAAATAGGAAAGTGCTTTGGGGTCTCTGGATGCAAGGTGCTCCATGGATGTCAACAACCGCATTATTCTTGCCTTTACTACAGTGAAGAATGAAGTCACATGAACAGAGGGCACGTGATCTCAAAAGCTCTGTATCTGCCCGTGGCAATTTTCAAACTAATCTGCACAGCTCAACTCTGTAAAGAAAAGAAATAAAATACGTCTTAAATTACCCCATGCATAACACACTTTGGCGGAAGCTGATGGTTAAGCCCATGTCCTTGTTATTAGCATGTGTTGCTACCCCAGCTCCAACTGTCTTAGGTCTTTAATCACTGGGAAAATTAATCTCACAACAAGTTTGTTCACAAGAGAAAGAGGCTGCCATTTGACAGCTATTATGCAAAATATGAACCAACACAAAGTACATGACCATTATTTTTGTTTTCAACATATGTTGACTCTAAATTGTGTTAGATGGAGTTAATAATAGCATAGTTCTTTGGACAGAAGAAAATATATTGGCACACGGGAATACTTCTATTAATCATCAGATTGGAATGATCATTTCAGAAGCCTGTTTGGAACATTTTATTAGTATCTAGCAGAGAAAGACAGGTAAACTCTGAAAGCATTTTACAGTGATCCAAAATGAACATTTATTAAGTGTTACTTCTGAAGACAGAAGTACTTATTTCAATATCTCCAAAATTCTTAATGTGTATATACCAAGCTGCATAAAATGTCAGGTGACCTTCCCAGAATAACAACTCCCAGTTAATAGCAAAGGTGATGGTAGCAAGCCTTACTTGTATGACCATACATACTCCCATCACAAGAGAAATACAGGCTGGAACTATGAAGGGATTGCAGACTACTGCACTATAAATGGCATTTCTAATTTTGTTAAGAATGCTGATTCTTTATTTGGACTAAAGTCTACCCCAACTTACTTCCCCTGGTGCTTAGCTAGTTATGACATCATTTAAATGTCAATAGAGTCAAATAAATATTTGTCATTGTTATGTTAAGTGAGAACAACGGAGAAAATATCAATAGTGACTTCTTAGCTGTCCAAATGAGCCAATTTTGCCAAAAGACCCTTTCTAAGAGCACTGCGTTATCTTATATAATCCTCTGATTATATCATCAAACTGAAGGGATCTCTAAGACAGGGCATGGTGAACATAGGGACATGCATAAGTGCATGTAAGGGACATATAAATGCCTGTTGATGCTTTTAGTTTTTATTTACTAAAGGGTACACAGGACTCTGATAGTTATTAAATTTATAGATACAGATTCACATGCAATTGTAAGAAGTAACACAGAAATTCTGTATACCCTTCACACAGTTTGCACATCTTGCAAAACCATGATACGATACAACAGGGATACGGGAATTGTTAGAATCTACCAGACTAATTCAGATTTCCCTTGTGTTCAATGGTGTGCATATGCATATCACATTCTATAAAATTCTATAACATGCATAGGTTTGTGTATCCACCACAACTTCTGATTTTTTTTTTTGGATGGATTATTCTATTTTTTAACTGGAGTACAGTTGCTTTACAATGTTGTGTTCGTTTCCACTGTACAGCAAAGTGAAGCAGCTGCATGCATACATACATCTCCTCTTCCTTGGGTTTCCTTCCCATTTAAGTCACCACAGATGTTTTCTTTTATAATGCCAACCACCTAACCCCCAACCCCTGCCAACACTCATCTGTCTTCCGGTTCTCTAATATTATCACTCCTAGAATGTTATACTATTGGCTTTTAGAGTCAGCATAATTCCCTTGAAAACAGACGCACGTCGTTGGTTGTCTCACTAGTGCGTTCCTTTTTATCACTGAGTAATATTTATCTGGGCTAAATGCCCAAGAGTGGAGTGGCTGGGTCCTATGGTGATCGAATGTTTCTCTTATAAACAATGGCCAAACTTTTCGAGTGGCTGTACTACTTTAAATGTCTACTAGCATGTATGAGTAATCTAATTTCTTTACATCTTTGCCAGAATTTGGTGTCACCATGTCACTAAGTTTTTAACTTTTTTTGACTAGGAATTTTCTTTTTAATTTAATAATTCTTATCATACAAACAAGACACCTCTTTATAGAAAAATCAGAATACAAAGAAAACAAAACTTGTCATAATTCTACCAGTCATTGATAACTACTCTTAATATCTCTTATTATCCTGATATATATTTCTAAAATCAGTGTTAACTTTACCAAAGTAGAACCTGCCATTTGTGACCTTTTTCATCTCTTAACAAATGTATCATAAAGCCTTTTTATAGACAATAACTCCCTGGTTGTCCAGTGGTTAGGATGACCGTTTCACTGCAGAGGATGTGGGTTTGATCCCTGGCTGGGAAACTTAGATCTCACATACAGTGAGATGTGGCCAAAAAATATATAGACAGATACAGATATACTAGAGCTATACTATATTATATTGTTGGCTACATGATAGTTTAAAGAGTAATTTCTGTAGACTGTCTAGCTCTCTAGCAACTATTTAGAAACTTGGTAGCAACATGTATAATATTTTCATTTCTGGGTCTAGTGGAATTGATCCATTTATCCAGGCATGTAGTGATATCTCATTGTGGTTTTAATGTGTATTCCTCAAGTGTTTCATAATGTTGAATGTCTTTTCATGTGCTTATTTGCCATCTGTATATCCAGTGTGGTGAAATGTCTGTTCCTGTGTTTTGTCTATTCTCTAATTGGATTGTAATTTTACAGTTGAATTTTGAGAATTCTTATATATATACATATATATGTGAATATACACACATGCTATTTTTGTAAGCTTTGGAAGCATTAAGCCACTAAAAATGCTACAGTGAACAGTAGATCTTACGGCTTTGAAAGAGCCATCAGGTCATCTGCCAAACTACCTCCTCTCTCACAGGTAAGGCTGCTAATGTTCACTGAGCATATAACCAACTGGGCCCCGGCAGAGCACGTGGCCTGCCTGAGTCGTGCATTGTTAGTGGATGACGGGGTGGACTTGCTGGTGATGGAGAAACCACCTCCCTCATTTCCTCCAGGGCCCCGGGACTACATCTGCAAAGTTGAGGTGACACTGATGCCGTCTCCAGAAATCCTAAAATCCAAGTCTATCCAGAAGGTAATTTCTTCTCAAACTCGTAATGACACTGGCCGAGCAATCAGTGTCATCTGTCCCTGGTGGCAGAACTGACTGTTCTGGTCCATAGCTTCATGCCTCTCACCAGAGCTGGATAAAATAACAATTCATAAATTGAAGAGCTTCTGTTCCACGGCTCAAATAATATTTTATCAAGTAACACTGACTCACGCTCCTTAGAATACAATGAATGTGCATGACAGAGGCAAGTTCTGAGAAATTTTAAATAATGTCATTTGCAACAACACGGATGGACCTAGAGACAGTCATACCAAGTGAAGTAAGTCAGACGGAGAGGGAGGAGTATCGTATGGCATACCTCATACGTGGGGTCTAAAAAGAAACCACTCAAGTGAACTTATGTACAAAGCAAACAGACCTATGGACTTAGAGAACAAACTTAATGGTTGCCAGAGGAGGGATCGTTGCAGAGTTTGGGATGGACATGTACACTGTGCTGTAATTAAAATAGATAACCAGCAAGGATCTTTGCTGTATTCTACTGGTTAGAAGCACCTCATAGATTCCACCTGCACTCAAAGGGGAGAGTTATACAAGAGCACATAAGTTTTCTGACAAAGGTCCCTATAATCAAAGCTATGGTTTTTCCAATAGTCTTGTATGGATGTGAAAGATGTGAGAGTTGGACCATAAAGAAGGCTGAGTGCTGAAGAAATGATGCTTTTGAACAGTGGTGTTGGAGAAGACTCTTGAGAGTCCCTTGGACTGCAAGGAGATCAAACCAGTCAATCCTAAAGGAAATCAACTCTTGAGTATTCATTGGAAGGACTGATGCTAAAGCTGAAGCCCCAGTACTCTAGCCACTTGATGCGAAGAGCTGACTCATTGGAAAAGACCTTGAAGCTGGGAAAGATCAAAGGCAGAAAGAGAAGGGGACGACAGCGGAAGAGATGGTTGGATGGCATCACTGACTCAATGGACTGAGTTTGAGCAAACTCAGGGAGATAGTGAAGGATAGGGAAGCCTGGCATGATACAGTCCATGCGGTTACAAAAAGTCAGACATGAGTAAGTGACTGAACAACAGCAAAATAGTTCATTGGAAGTGATCTACTGATGTTTAATTATAGGGGGGAACCTTTATTTTTTAATATTACCCAGAAGGAATCAAGACCACAGAGTGCACAGAGAGTAAAGTTACATTTAAGGTAGAGTTGCTCAGTTTTCAGGGTGGCAGGTAGGATGGACACAATCAAGAAACCGATGCAGGGGCTTGCTGTCTTAGGGATGTGTCTCATCTGAATCAGCATGAAGGGGATAAAAAAGGCAATTTTTTCACTCAGTGTTTGGGGAAACAACATAGTTCAGTGTCCATTTTGTAGGAGAGTAAAATGACATTGCACAGGGTTAAATAATTATGTTTCCAAACATGTTGACAAATTCAGGGATATTTCTGCTTTATCCTCTAAGCCATTCCCTCCAATCCCAGTTCTTCTACAGTGTCTTGTCTTTCTCTCTCAAACTTCAAAACAAAAACAAGTCACTTGTTCTCTCCTCCCTCAACATTCTAATGAAAGATTCTGACATTTGACAACAGTGATGTCATCTAATTAAAATTCTTACCACAGGGAGTGGAAGGAAGAATGAAAAATGTGTCTTAATATGAAGGATAATTAAGCCTTCTTTCTTCATTTTAAAAGAAACTCATGATGTCTTTTGATAACAATCTGTCCCAAGAAATGTCTCCATCCATGTTTCTTCATCTGGTTATGAAACCTGTAGATTTCATTTATAAAGGTTCCAATGCCATCACTCTGGGTCACCCATTCCCACAGTTTCAGCCTTCTGTGTAGATGTCCTCCAAGTGAAATCACGTAACCTGAACATGCATGATCATTGCACTGGCATGACCTTACCATATATGTGTTACTGATGCTTCAAAAGCAATGTATCTGAAAGAGCCCCTCTCTTCATCTTTTAATCTCTCTTGCCTTCACTATTCCTGTTAAAAGGACCACCCTCCTCCCCATTTCTCAGACTGAAATTCTGTCATCTTTATTTGCTCCCTCCCTTTGGGGGATTTTTTTTCCTTCCATCCAAACCTCTGGAGTGTTTTACCAGGTGTCCTAGCCCTTGCACCCCAAGCTCCCACCTCCGCTCCTGCCCACCTTCCTTATCTCCTGTCGTGGAGTTTATTTCTCCTTCCACCCTTCCTTCTGTTCCTTTTATCATCAATTCTACCCACGC
The DNA here is from genome assembly GCF_027580195.1 of Bos mutus. Classification (NCBI taxonomy): domain Eukaryota; kingdom Metazoa; phylum Chordata; class Mammalia; order Artiodactyla; family Bovidae; genus Bos; species Bos mutus. The sequence goes on along the minus strand of NC_091628.1, from coordinate 16,901,434 downwards.
TACTTCCAACATGATCTTTTTAAAAACACCTCACATCATGGCATGACCCTATTGAAAAGCAGTGAATAGCTCTCTAAACCATAGGGAAAAAATTCAAATTCCTTGGACAGGGGTTGAAAAATCTTCAGAATAAGGTACCGACTTATCCCAGCATTATCTTCTGCAGTAATTACACTCCCACTGTGTCACCCAGTCACAGGCACTGACTCACCAATCTTGAGCCTGCCTTCACCTGATTTCCCCTTCTGCCTCTCATGCGTCTCTCTGCCTGGAAGTCCCTATATCTCTATACGTACATCCTCTCTTCTCCTCATCTATAAGCAGTTAATTTCATAGCCACATGTCTCCTGAAGTTTTCCAGACTTCCTCATCTATCTCCTCATTTTTGGATAGGACATACAGCAGTGGAGCACTTCCATGTCACTCCACATTAAAGAAAATAGAACACAAAGGAGGCCCCTTGTTCTCTAGGACATCAAGAAGTCTTTGATTACATAAAGGTTCCTTTTCAGAAACTTTCCTAGGAAACAATTTCTCAAAACTCACCCTTTTCAAATATTCATTAATTTTCAAATTATATTCCAGGAACCTATTATAGGTGTTAAAGAAACAAAGATAGGAAGTCTGACTACAAGGGACTCAGGATCTGACAGGAAACACAGATAAATAAGACACTATGGTGGGGGTTTAGTTGCTAAGTTGTATCCGACTCTTTTGTGACCCCACGGACTGTAGCCTGCCAGGCTCCTCTGTCCGTGGAATTCTCCAGGCCAAGATACTGGGATGGGTTGCCATTTCCTTCTCCAGGAGATCTTCCCTGACCAGGGATCAAATCCTCATCTCCTGCATTGGCAGGCGGATTCTTTACCACTGAGCCACTATGGGTTGCCACTATAATAGATTATAAGCGAATCAAATAAGTAGATCGGATTATTCTGTTGGGAGATGGAGGAAAAGGGATTTGAGAGAAGGCTTTACTGAAGAAATGACATTTAAGTTGGACTGCAGATGGTGATTGCGGCCATGAAATTAAAAGACACTGACTCTTTGGAAGGAAAGTTATGACCGACCTAGATAGCATATTCAAAAGCAGAGACATTATTTTGCCAACAAAGGTCCGTCTAGTCAAGGCTATGGTTTTTCCTGTGGTCATGTATGGATGTAACAGTTGGACTGTGAAGAAGGCTGAGCGCCGAAGAATGGATGCTTTTGAACTGTGGTGTTGGAGAAGACTCTTGAGAGTCCCTTGGACTGCAAGGAGATCTAACTGGTCCATTCTAAAGGAGATCAGCCCTGGGTGTTCTTTGGAGGGAATGATACTAAAGCTGAAACTCCAGTACTTTGGCCACCTCATGCGAAGAGTTGACTCATTGGAAAAGACCCTGATGCTGGGAGGGATTGGAGGCAGGAGGAGAAGGGGACGACAGAGGATGAGATGGCTGGATGGCATCACCGACTCAATGTACATGAGTTTGAGTGAACTCCAGGAGTTGGTGATGGACAGGGAGGCCTGGCGTGCTGCAATTCATGGGGTTGCAAAGAGTCTGACACGACTGAGCTACTGAACTGAACTGAACTGAAATGCTATAACAACATTTTTTATATACCAGGCACTTTAAATATATTTCTTTCACATGATCTTCTCAATCACCATATGAAGTTGATATTATTATTATTCCATTTTACAGGTTAGAAAAAAACAAGACTCAGAGCAACTGGGTAATATTGCCCAATCCATGCAGTTAATAAGTGGAATTGGGATCCATACTCAGGTCTGGATAGATCCACAGTCTAGGCATTGGTCATTGCTTCAACCTGAACTCTAGATCACAGCAAACTGGGTGACAATATCCCCACTTTAGCTCCTCACAAGTTTCAATGTTGAGCTTAGCACTGTAAGTTTTCTTACCAAAAAAGTACACTGAAGCACAAGCAACACGTGGCAACATAAGCTTTATTGTGTATTTTGTAGAGAAAATTTTGGAGAAGGTCACACAAACACCCTTCAACTAATAGTTCAAATTTTTCTATTAAGACATTTCTAAGTTCCTATTGATACATCCCTTGTCACCCAGCCACCATCTGGCAGTTTCTCCTCCTCTCTCTTTCACGCTTATGCTCTTCGCTTCTTGCTCCTAAGATATACAGAGCAATTCCACTCAAGCACATGAAAAGTCATCAGAGTGATCAGGAAAAAAAAAAAATTAAATGCCTCTCATGAGGATCCTTGATCTAATATCTAAAATTCTATCTGTAATTTGCTGCCTGGGAACTTACCTCACATGCTAAATATATTTATCAGGAAATTCTTCCTCCAAAATGCCACGCTGCCACCAGAAATAACTCTGGTAAATAAAAATTTCTCCATAGTTCTACAATATTAGAGTGGCATTCTTATTTTGAAATATATTAATGTGATTTTCTCTAATGCACTTCTGTATATGCAACCTTTCAATCAGATCCAGTGAGGAAGATAAAATCTAAAAACTAGTAGTATAGTTTAACAGAGATGAATTTGCTATACATGTGTTAAAGAATTGAGAAAGCAAAGAGGCAACACAGAAGTAACAGGAAAATAGTAATTGCAGGAAGCAGCTACCCCCTGTAGGGCTGGAGGAACAAAGAAAAGATCATTGAAGCTCAGAAGAAGGCTCAGGAGCCAGGATTCAGACCTCTGAGGAGGAGGAACAAATAATGCTGGTTCTGGAAGTGTGGAGAGAAACTCACAAGTGGAACTAATTGCCATTGCCCATATTAGAGGCCAGTGCTGGGCCATGTGATGAAACAGGAAGCAAACAGGAAGGAGTAAGTCTCTCCTCCCTTATCCAGTCTTCCAGTCTCCTTCTACAAAGTCCCAGGGGGCCCTAGTGATAAAGAATCCGCCTGCCAATGCAAGATATGCAAGAGATGCGGGTTCGATCCCTGGATTGGGAAGATCCCCTGGAGAAGGAAATGGCAACCGACTCCAATATTCTTGCCTGGAGAATCCCATGGACAGACGAGCCTGGCGGGCTACAGTCCATGGGGTCACAAAGAGCCGGACACGACTGAATGACTAATGCTTTCACTTTCTTTCAGTCTCCTTCTGGTGCCCTGACTGTTAAAAGACAAAAGTGCTTTTCTCTTTAGAATCTCACCAGCACAAATCCTAGTAGAACTAGACATCTTAGGTTCTGAGAGAGAATAGTTTGACAACCAGGAAATGATCTCTCTAGTTAACCTGAGTCAACTACCTGCCTGAGCAACAGAGGCAGCAACTGGAGTAGTGGTGGACGATAAAGATTTGTACAACAGGGATTCCATGGAATGATGAGATTCATATTTATCTTGTAAAATTTACACAGTGATTTCTGAATCTGCAAGCAAGATGAGAGGCTAACACTGTTTGGAGACAGTGACTCTAGACACTGTCTGGAGAGAAAGATAATTTTCTAACTGCTTTTATCTCATCTTAAGAGATAAGCCTAGAGGACCAGATAATTAAGTTTATCTTTATGCATAGGGTAAAGCTCTATACAGTCAGCAAAAACAAGACCAGGAGCTGACTGTGGCTCAGATTATGAACTCCTTATTGCCAAATTCAGACTTAAATTGAATGAAGTAGGGAAAACTACTAGACCATTCAGGTATGATCTAAATCAAATCCCTTACGATTATACAGTGGAAATGAAAAATAGATTCAAGGGATTAGATCTGATAGAGTGCCGGAAGAACTATGGACGAAGGCTCGTGACGTTGTACAGGAGGCAGTGACCAAGACCAGTCCCAAGACAAAGAAACGCAAAAAGGTTGTCTGAGGAGGCCTTACAAATAGCCGAGAAAAGAAGAGAAGCAAAAGGCAAAGGAGAAAAAGAAAGATATACCTATTTGAATGCAGAGTTCCAAAGAATAGTAAGGAGAGATAAGAACACCTCCCTTAGTGATCAAGGCAAAGAAATAGAGGAAAACAACAGAATGGGAAAGACTAGAGATTTCTTCAAGAAAATTAGAGATATCAAGGGAACATTTTATGCAAAGATGGACTCAATAAAGGACAGAAATGGTATGGACATAACAGAAGGAGAAGATATTAAGAAGAGGTGGCAAGAATACACAGAAGAACTGTACAAAAAAGATCTTCATGACCCAGATAATCACAATAGTGTGATCACTCACCTAGAGCCAGACATCCTGGAATTCGAAGTCAAGTGGGCCTTAGGAAGCATCACTACGAACAAAGCTAGTGGAGGTGATGGAATTCCAGCTGAGCTGTTTCAGATCCTAAAAGATGATGCTATTAAAGTGATGCACTCAATATGCCAGCAAATGTGGAAAACTCAGCAGTGGCCACAGGACTGGAAAAGGTCAGTTTTCATTCCAATCCCAAAGAAAAGCAATGCAAAAGAATGTTCAAATGACCCCACAATTGCACTCATTTCACACTCTAGCAAAGTAACGCTCAAAATTCTCCAAGTCAGGGTTCAACAGTACATGAACTGTGAACTTCCAGATGTTCAAGCTGGATTTAGAAAAGACAGAGGAACCAGAGATCAAATTGCCAACATCCACTGGATCATAGAAAAAGCAAGAGAATTCCAGAAAAACATCTACTTCTGCTTTATTGACTACACCAAAGACTTTGACTGTGTGGATCAAAACAATATGTGTAAAATTCTTAAAGGGATGGGAATGCTAGACCACCTCACCTGACTCCTGAGAAATGTGTATGCAGGTCAAGAAGCAACACTTAGAATTGGACATGGAACAATAGACTGGTTACAAATCAGGAAAGCAGTATGTCAAGGCTATATACTGTCACCCTGCTTATTTAACTTCTATGCAGAGTACATCATGAGATATGCTGGGTTGGACGAAGCACACGCTGGAATCAAGATTGCCGGGAAAAGTATTAATAACCTCAGATATGCAGATGACACCACCCTTTTGGCAGAAAGCAAAGAACTAAAGAGCCTCTTGATGAAAGTGAAAGAGGAGAGTTAAAAAGTTGGCTTAAAGCTCAACATTCAGAAAACTAAGATTATGGCATCTGGTCCCATCACTTTATGGCAAATAGATGGGGAAACAATAGAAACAATGACAGACTTTATTTTGGGGGGGCTCCAAAATCACTGCAGATGGTGTCTGCACCCATGAAATTAAAAGATGCTTGCTCCTTGGAATAAAAGCTATGAGCAACCTAGACAGCATATTAAAAAGCAGAGACATTATTTTGCCAACAAAGGTCCATCTGGTCAAAGCTATGGTTTTTCCGGTGGTCATGTATGGATGTGAGAGTTGGACTAAAGAAACTGAGCACCGAAGAATTGATGCTTTGGAATTATGGTGTTGGAGAAGAGTCTTGAGAGTCCTCTGGACAGCAAGGAGATCCAACCAGTCCATCCTAAAGGAAATCAGTCCTGACTATTCATTGGAAGGACTGATGCTGAAGCCGAAACTCCAATACTCTGGCCACCTGATGCAAAGAACTGACTCATTTGAAAAGACCCTGATGCTGGGAAAGATTGCAGGTGGCAGAGAAGGGGACGACAGAGGATGAGATGGTTGGATGGCATCACAGACTTGATGGACATGAATTTTGAGTAAGCTCCGGGAGTTAGTGATGGACAGAGAAGCCTGGCATGCTGCAGTCCATGGGGTGGCAAAGAGTCGGACATGACTGAGTGACTGAACTGAACTAACATGAACTTTTGCATAGGATATAAGGAGAAAATTACGTAGATAAAATGATAGCTTAAAGTTTGCTTCTTCCATATCAGAAGACTGCCGGAGGAAAGAGGGATACCGTAAAAGTGAAAAGATCAAAAACAAAGGCTTTCATTCCCTTGACCCCTCTTGATGTCAAACCTCAAGGGGAGAAGGCAGTGGGAAACCTCAGGGTAGAAGAAAGACAGTTCAAACACATTGTCATTGGAGACACACTCCCTGGGCATGCTAGGGGAAGCCTTGTTCATAGCCATTATCAAATGGCACAGGTTAATGCAGCAGCAATGTGATGGGAGGTAAGTAAAACACTCTGATGTGAGGTGATGAATAGTCCTTGTTTCCATGAGCTCTGTAAGGTACACAGGGAAAGAAGAAGGGGCCACATGCCCCAGAGAGCAGATATGAATGTGCTGAAAGGCCAGTGGGTAGGCGGGAGCCTGGGGAAGGATAAAAGAAGGCATAGCGTGCTGGGTCACCAAGATGGACATAGAGATCAATGGCTAGAACCACAAACTTAAGGTAGGCTCCAGCCCTTTGCCCAAGTTTGGGCAGAAGAGTAGATGCAGCCCAAGGGCCATTGACTGAAGAGAGGTCTGCACTCATCTAAAGAGTCTAGAGAAGATCCAGAGGTCACTGTGCCAGTCCAAGCACTTCGAGGGCTCTGTTGACTGGCACGAGGCTTCTTTTTTCCTTTCCTTTCCTTACTCTCCTTTCTTCCTTCTCCCCCATCTCCATCTCCTCCCTGTCTTCTAACACAATATTCTTTAAGTTTAACTTGGCTAAATAGCTTCGATTCCTGATGTATACTGTCACAGACTATACACATGCAAGGTAAGGAGCAAGGCACAGTTGACCCTTGAAGAACACAAGCTTGAACTGCACGATCCACATGCAGACTCCTTCAACAAATATACTGGAAAGTATTTTGGAGAGCTGATACAGTTTAAAAAAGCTCTCAAACCACAAAGCCTGAAAATACAGAATTTTTTTGTAAAGTTAGGTATGCCATGAATGCATAAAATATATGTAGATGTACACATTTTAACATTAAAAAATGTGTTAATCAACCATCTACATTATCAGTAAATCTTCTGGTCAATAGTAGGCTGTTAGTAAGTGGGAAAATTAAAATTAGAAAAATTTAAAAGTAAACTATTGCTCTATCTTTAAATATTGAGTTACAGGCAAGCAAGTTTGTGTCCCCACTATAATATTAATTCATATGTTGAAACACATACTATTATTTTTAACATTGACTCTGAATTTTCAAGAAGCCATGTAATATAGAATTTAGGAGAAGAAACTCTTTAGCTAGACCACCTGCCCAAAAATCTGAGCTCCTTCACTTCTTACCTGGGTGGCCTTTGATAATTTGCTTAACTATGCTTCACTTTTCTCATCTTTAATAGAAGTAATAACAGTTCCTATTCAACTTTATATATGTAGAGCTTTCAGAAAATTTCCTGCACACTGTTCAATAAATGCTATTATGATGCTAATGATGATTTATCAGGAGCCTTATCCGAGTTGTAATCATCATCCTTTATCACTCCAGGTTGGAAGGGTGGCACAAAGCATAAAAGATACAAACTCAACTGAAAGGGGGCCAGCTCTTTAAGATCATCACCATATTCCACAAGAGAAGTTAGTTTCTCTGAGTAACCAACATGGCAGGATCTGAGAGTCAAAAGAGGTCTTTTCCACCCAGATGTAGTGGGTTGGCCAAAGGGTTGCATAAGACATTACAGAAAAACCCAAATAAACATTTTGGCCAACCCAAGTGGTACTAGCGGTAAAGAACCACTAGATCTTCCCGAGTCAGGAAGATCCCTGGGGAAGGAAATGGCCACCCACTCCAGTACTCTTGCCTGGAGAATCCCATGGACAGAGGAGCCTGGCAGGCTGCAGTCCTTGGAGTAGTACATGACTGAAGTGGCTCAGCACATGCAATAGAATGGAACCAACAACAACAAAAAAGCAGGTGAGAATTCCAGGTGCTGCTCTATCTGCACCTGTCCCTTTCTCATTATTTCTAAGTGTTTAATTAAGAAGGACCAAATACATTTCAAATCTACAAATGAGATTAGAGGCTTCGTACTGTAAAAGTTTAGATGCTGGAATTTAGATGGTCCTGCAGAGCATTCCTGCCTTCTGTAATTCAGAGCAGTGGCAACAATGGCAAAGCCATTAGAATCATATCCACTCCCTGGCATTATTCAGTTTTATCTTCTGAGGAGGAACAAAAGCCATAGGGTTAAGAGGTGGCAGTACTCCTCTCACTTCATTCTCCCTCCTAACAGCTATCACTGCAGATAAGTTAGTAATAAAACACAAAGGGACTCTTCTGAATGGATGTATCTCCCTTGGAGCCTAATTGATAACATCATCTTAGAATTGAAAGGTATGATATAATCAGGAAAAATAGTGTTCCATATCTGTTCCAATTTCTTCTGATTTACTGCATTTTAAAAGTAATTTAAGACAAGGTTTGCTGATTGCAGATTTTTTTGTGTGACAATTCCCAGGTGGTGCAGTGGTAAAGAATCTGTCTGCCAATGCAGGAGACACAGGAGATGCAGGTTTGATCCCTGGGTCGGAAAGATCCTCTGGAGTAGGAAATGGCAACCCACTCCAGTATTCCTGCCTGGACAATTTCATGACAGAGGAACCTACGCCATGATTCGGACACAACTGAGCATGCACACGCACACAAGAACCATTCTTAACTGTTTCATTGAAAAAAAAAAAAAAAAAGCAAAGGAGAACTTTTAAAGAGTTGGACCTCATTCCAAAGAAGCCTGAGATAGTCACATGATTTTAGCAAGACTCCTGCCCAGCCCCCACCCTCGCAGCCACATATCGTCATCTGCTTTAGGATTAATCTGATTCATTTCCTTTCTCTCTGTTTATATCAGCCACCTAGAGGCCATCCAGACTCCCAGGTCTTTCCTCAGGTCCCAGACGTTATTTCTGGAGACGTCTCAGGCAGAAACACAATATCAGACACAACATCAGCCCTACCCCAGCACTCACTACCCTCTTTCTTTTCTCCACACCACTTCTCAGCACCTGACTTACTACAGGCTTGTTTGTCTGCCCCTCCACACTAGACTGTAAGCTTTACAAAGGCAGGAAGTTTTGTCTTGATCACTGATATAGCCCACAATTTAGTGTCATGTAGATGGCATATAGTTTGTTGAATAAATGAATGAGTGAATTCACCCCTCCTGTAAGAGTGGAGATGACTCTAGAATTGATCTCCCTTCTCCTTTTCTCTGGTGGACAATTTCACTGGGTAGGCAGAGGGGAGGGAAAGAAATGCCATAAAGTTGGGAAGATCATCCATTTTATTTTTTCCCAAATTTAAGATCTTTTCACCTCTAACCTCTGAGGGTCTCTGAATTCCTTTGTGACTTGATTAAAGGGATGATTCTAAGCAGGAAAGTCAAGGTCTGTGCATACACATGGCTATAAATCAGGCTTTTCTGCATTAAAACCCTTCTGTAACTCCTTGGGTGAAAGCACCCTAACAAGTAAAGCCAAATATTTAAATGTAGGAAAGGCATATCCACAGGAGGAATACTCAAGAACAATGAGAGTGCTTGATAAAATCTCCATGCTAAAGCTAGAGTCTGACTCTGCATTTGAATAGACAGTATAACTTTGATTCAATTCAGTTTTTCCATCTATAAAATAGACTTTTCACTTTTAACTCACAAAGACACAAGAATTTGATGTAGGGCTTTCACATTCTGATTTGGGGAAATTCCATCTTGCTGACATTTTACATCAGAGAGAGTCTTTATAAAGTCTATTATACAAAATCTTAATATTGTCATTTGATCATGTTACAGACTTGATAAGCCGCACTAGATAATGTGGCCAGGCTAATTTGGATGGGATACAGAATAGGAAGGAAATGTTCAGTCTTGAGAATGGAGTAACTTTAGGTATTTAATTAATATGCTGATTCATTTCAGATTCTGGAAGCAGAATATCATCTGCTTACCAGCAGTCCAGGACGATACTCAGAGACACAATGGTGGATAGTAGTGTAAGAGTTTCAGGCAGGTACAAGCAAGACTGTCCTGCTAAACTTCAGATTTCCTTTCCTAAGCATGAGGAACTTTCCATTCTAACCCATAGAGCTCCAAGAAGTAAAGGGAGAAGGATGTTTATGGAAAGCAACACTTCCCTCCTACTGCTGTTTATTTCTTGCAGAGACAGCTTAATTAGTGTAACTCTGACCCTCTTCACCCTTATACTTTGCTAACATTGGTTAAATGAAGTGACTTTTCTAATTGATAAATTTGGGGACAATACTGGGTTGGCCAAACAAGTTCATTCTTTCCATAAGATGATATGGAAAAACCTGAACGGCCTTGCTGGCTAACCCAATAGTTGGGGAAGCTTGACCTAATAATTTTTCCCCTTGGGAGAGAGCTGCCCTACAGAGCATCACTCTATAAACTAATCAGAGGCTGAATTCTGCAGAGGTAGGCCTGTCCTGGTCAAGCTCCGTCTTTAACAGTAAGAGAAAACCTGGCCAATCCAAGGATTTAATTCAGGCCCGTCAAGCTATTTGCCAGTCAAACTCCATCTTTACCTGTTTCTCACATGGTTCAGAATCCAAGCAGCAAAGAGAGTTTTATTTATCATGACCTCAACACCTTATGTTCTCTTTTATTCATTCCATTTTCTAGTCAGTCTGAGCTATTAATTGTTCTCTATACTGCATCAAAATGTCTTTGTTTTCATCTCTTTGCCCCTACTGTTATTTCTGCCAAAAGAAAATATTCTTTTGTTTAGTTGCTGCATCTTCAGAAATTGTTTTCATACTTCAAGACCAATGCAAATACTTCCTTTTTCAAGATAAGCTATCTGCCCTCAGAGATGCTGTCTTTTGTTTCTGTTTTATCTCTAGTGCCTAGCATAGTACCTGGCACATATTAGATTGCTAAATGTATTAAGAACTGTTGGAATAAAATGAGTTGGGTATTAGGAAACAGATGATCTCCTGCTTAGAAAGGATTCAGGCATCAGTTCCAAGATAATTCATGTTTTTACCTTCAAGAAAATCAGTCTGAGGGATAAATACATATAAACAAAAAGCAAAAATCCATCACTTTCTCCTTTAAAGTATGATTTTTTTTAAATGTATGTGCTTCATATCCTCAAATAAACCCTAAACCCCTTGAAGAAGGGCAGAATTCAGAATGCATTATATTATATATTGTAGAAAATGTGTATCTTTCAACAAATAAATAAATGCCTAAGTTGTTAAAGTAAAAACGACTTTCCAAAACTCAGGTTTCATTAAGCTGCTACATCAATGAATGCTATAACCAACATGAGCAACTCTCCTTCTCTACTCACCACCCCAAGTCAACAATGGATTCAGTCCTAAAATTCCCAGTGAGGTCAAGGAGTGAAAAGTTGAATCAAAGGCACTTTCTAATGTACCTGATGCACACTTCAGTAACAATCATGGCCACTTATGATGGGAGGCTACTGGATATTCTACTGGATTCTGTCAGGCCTAACCTCATATTCAGGAAGTTTCATTACCTCCCACCCTCTTTGGTTCATATGCTGTGTGATTTCCTATTAGTGAGGCTGTATTCCCTGACTTTAAGTGTGAGATGTGTACAGCTGGGCACCAGTGGTGATCCACATGATGATGATGAAATGCATGTGTCATTATTTCTCTTGTCTTATCAAAAAAAAAAAAAAAGAAGAAGAAGCTTGAAGAGCTAAACTGTAGGTATTTGGAATTTTATGAGAGCACTCAGGACATTAGGGATGTGTCTATGCTTTAAATGTGTTCTTTGGAAGTGCTGATACTCAGACCCAGCTTTTGAGTGTTTGTTCGCTAGAAGACATGCACTGAAGCACTCAGCATAGTTTTATCTGTAATAGGCCAAACCTGGTTACAACCCGAAGGTCCATCAACTGTAAGTTAATGAAAGCATTGTGATACATTTGTAGAATGAAATACCATACAAGGAGAAGTGTGAACTACTGCTACACAGTTCAGTTCAGTTGCTCATCGTGTCCGACTCTTTGCGACCCCATGGACCACAGCACGCCAGGCCTCCCTGTCCATCACCAACTCCCGCAGCTTACTCAAACTCATGTCCATCGAGTCAGTGATGCCATGCAACCATCTCATCCTCTGTTGTCCCCTTCTCCTCCTGCCTTCAGTCCTTCCCAGCATCCGGGTCATTTCAAATAAGTTGGCTCTTTGCATCAGATGGCCAATGTACTGGAGTTTCAGCTTCAGCATCTGTCCTTCCAATGAATATTCAGGACTTATTTCCTTTAGGATGGACTGGCTGGATCTCCATGCAGTCCAAGGGATTCCCAAGAGTCTTCTCCAACACCACAGTTCAAAAGCATCAATTCTTTGGTGCTCAGTTTCTTTATAGTCCAACTCTCACATCCATACATGACCACTGGAAAAACCATAGCTTTGACTAGACAGACCTTTATTGGCAAAGTGATGTCTCTGCTTTTTAATAGGCTTTCTAGGTTGGTCACAGCTTTTCTTCCAAGGAGCAAGCATCTTTTAATTTCATGGCTACAGACACCATCTGCAGTGATTTTGGAGCCCCCAAAATAAAGCCTTTCACTGTTTCCATTGTTTCCCCATCTATTTGCTATGAAGTGATGGGACTAGATGCCATGATCTTAGTTTTCTGAATGTTGAGCTTTAAGCCAACTTTTTCACTCTCCTCTTTTGCTTTCATCAAGAGGCTTTTTAGTTCTTCACTTTCTGCCAAAAGGGTGGTGTCATCTGTATATCTGAGGTTGTTGAGATTTTTCCCAGCAATCTTGATTCCAGCTTGTGCTTCATCCAGCCTGGTATTTCTCATGATATACTCTGCATATAAGTTAAACAAGCAGGGTGACAATATACAGCCTTGCGGTACTCCTTTCCCTATTTGGAACCAGTCTGTTGTTCCATGACCAGTTCTAAGTGTTGTTTCTTGACCTGCATAAAGATTTCTGAGGAGGCAGGTAAGGTGGTCTGGTAGTCCCATCTCTTGAAGAACTTTCCACAGTTTGTTGTGATCCACACAGTCAAAGGCTTCGGCGTAGTCAATAAAGCAGAAGTAGATGTTTTTCTGGAACTCTCTTGCTTTTTCGATTATCCAACAGATGTTGGCAATTTGATCTTTGGTTCCTCTGCCTTTTCTAAATCCAGCTCGAACATCTGGAAGTACCCAGTTCACGTACTGTTGAAGTCTGGCTTGGAGGATTTTGAGCATTACTTTGCTGGCATGTGAGATCCTATGAATGATAAGCTATCAACCAACAGATTGTACCAGCACAGATGTTTAAGTTGTAAAAGTCAGATGCTTTATGTACCTGTAGAAATGCCCCATAAAACCTCTTGTTCACAAAAAAACAGGAAGGGGGATCTGAGATGACAAACTAAGAACTTCCAGAGTAAAACTTTTATTTCCTGAGCAGGAAAAACTATAAAACAGTGAGGCTTAGTTTGAATCTTACACTGAGAGGTAATCCAATTTAGTTTTTGTCTCTAGGATTTCAGAAATTCAAACAGGTTTAAATAATTTCTTAGCCCCCTTTATCATAAATTGTATATAGTGAATACTAAATAGAGAAGGCAGAGTTTAGCCTGAAAATGCACAGCCCCAGTGCAGAGAGTTTTGGAAACAGACAACTGGAATTGAAACATTTGAAAATCACCGTGGATTCAGAGAGCATCCCCTTAAGCTCTGGAAGAAGGGGGCCCTGCTTCACGGTCCACAAGTCACATGTCCCCATGACTTGGAGGACTGCTCTTTAAACTTCCTAGGACTCCTCTGGTGTCAGGGACAAATGGCAGCCATCCTGGCACAGCACCACAAACCCAAACCCATTCCTTCTTCTTAGGGCATCCTCTGACCTTCCACCCTGTATGGAAGGTTGACCAAAGCCCCAGGAAGCTCTGTGGCTTAGGCCTGTGGGGTCACCCTGGAACTCCATGTTCAGCCCCGTTTGAGGAAGGGAGGGCCATGCAGGCAGAGTATTTCTTTTCTGGGATTGATATAGGGCCTCCTGTAGAGAGCTGACACACTGATTTAGGGTAACTTACATTTTTTTATAGAGGAAGATTCCCCCAAAGGAGGAAATGGCAAACCACTCCAGTAATCTTGCCAGGAAAATTCCATAGACAAAGGAGCCTGGTGGGGGGGTCTATAGAGTCATTGGGGTCAAAAAGAGTCAGACACAACTGAGCGGAAAAACTGCTTAGAGACTGGGCTCCATAAACTCTAGGAGCAACCCTGGCTTCAGAAAGTTCAGAAGATGTTTTTTCCCCTGACTTCTAATATTGAATATATAAAACACTTGGCAATAGAGAAGTGCATGGAATTATTAACAGAGAGAAAAGATAGAGGCGGAAGAAAAAAAGAGATTGACTTCAGGTTGGTGCAAAATGACAGTGATATGGGCACTATAGTGTCCATTTTACAGATAGCAAAACTAAGGTTCAGAGCGTAGCTTAGCCCTTGTTAACACAGCCATTAATCACCTCCACCATCTCTAGGATGTAACTGGACCAATCTTAGATTCCAGAAGCAAACACTGAATCAGAAACAGAATGATGCAGAAAGGTATCTAAACATTCGACAGACACGTTCTACACCCCTGTCTCCATGGAACATGACAGACACTCCTGTCACCATGGGAACCCAAAGACCTACAAAGACATGGCTCGACAGGCGATTCTCAATAGGCCATTTTCATAGCTATCCTGTAGCAGTGTTACTCTCCACATGTCGTCCTTTTTTGTTCTGGACCAGAGTGACTTGATTAAACCATCACACGGGGTCCCACCTGGACCTTCAGACAGTGGACAACCCCAACTGGGATCACCAATATGGCTCCAAATATGTTTTTTCCTTAATTTTATCCTAGACACACTGAAAAAAATGCATGCTTTGTGTCACTCATGATTTTTTAAACTAAAGAATCCATGTTAAACCTATATTAAAAACTCAAAGAATATTACAAGGAATGAGCCTGGAGAAAAGAACTACTTTGAGGTAAAACTCAGAGAAATTAGCTAATTAATTATACAACTGACTTAAAAGGTGCCTGAAATGTAAAGAAGCCCAGAGACTAGAGATAGTTTTCCAGGAATCATGTGTGGGTCGAATAAAGATTACTTCTGCATAGTGAAATTAAGTTAGAGCTAGAAACTTCTGAGAGGAAATAGCCTTTAGAGGATAGCTTAATCTTGAAACATTTATCACCTGAGTGGGAGAGGAGACAGAAATGCCCTGTGGGTGGCAGTGACTTAGGTTAGGCGACTCCATGGCTCTCTCCCCAGTTTTATTTTAACCTTAGCAGGCAGCCCAGTATAAAATAGAAAATTCCTTAAAAAAAAAAAAAAAAAAAACACCTTTCAAACAGTCCTCACAGCTATATTCTGAAGGATGGCATCCTTTTGCCTTTTCATTTTTAAGCCCTAAACCTTCCCCCACCCCCAAAATCAATTATTCATGAAAACTTTACTAAGCAGTTGCCTGTCCCAGCAGTAAGTGTCTCTTTAAAGTTCTGCTGGATAATTAGACTTAATGCATACAGGAGCAGAACTAAGATCATTTGTGTTACAGTGTTTTAATAATGGCATTTCCTTTTTCCTGTGTAGACATAATGGGCTTCCCAGGTGGCACAGTGTAAAGAATCCCTCTACCAATGTAGGAGACAGAGATGCAGGAGATATGGGTTTGATCCCTGGGTCGGGAAGATCCCCTGGAGTAGGAAATGACAACCCATGCCAGTACTCTTGCCTGGGAAATCCCACGGACAGAGGAGCCTGGCAGGCTACAGTCCATGGGGTTGCAGAGAGTCAGACACGACTGAGTGACTAAGCACACACACGCATGTAGACATAATATGTACGAACTCTTCTAACTTTTCAGATCAGGTGCATCTATTCCCCTATTCCAGATCTAACATAAAGAATATTCTTGAGCCATTTAACAAACCAAATCATTTCAGCATGCTTTTAATAAAGAAAAATATTAAAATAATGAGGCATTAGTACTAATGATCAATAATTACTTTTAAAAATTCTGAAAAAAAAAAAAATTTAAGTCTAAAGTGCCACAGATAAACGTAAGAAATACAAACATAGGTACAAACTAGTATCTGATTTACCCCGATGATTCATAACCTTTGTGTAGTTGAATAACAGTGCTCATTTCCAAAGCTAAAAAGGAAAGATTCAATACTCTGTCTTCACTTTAAAGAAACCCCAGTTGAATTAAGCATCAGTTTCAGTTCAGTTCAGTCACTCAGTCGTGTCCAACTCTTTGAGACCCCATGAATCGCAGCACACCAGGCCTCCCTGTCCATCAACAACTCCCAGAGTTCACTCAAACTCACGTTCATTGAGTCGGTGATGCCATCCAGCCATCTCATCCTCTGTCGTCCCCTTCTCCTCCTGCCTCCAATCCCTCCCAGTATCAGGGTCTTTTCCAATGAGTCAACTCTTCACATGAGGTGGCCAAAGTACTGGAGTTTCAGCTTTAGCATCATTCCTTCCAAAGAAATCCCAGGGCTGATCTCCTTTAGAATGGACTGGTTGGATCTCCTTGCAGTCCAAGGGACTCTCAAGAGTCTTCTCCAACACCACACTTCAAAAGCATCAATTCTTTGGCACTCAGCTTTCTTCACAGTCAAACTCCACATCCATACATGACCACAGGAAAAACCATAGCCTTGACTAGATGGACGTTTGTTGGCAAAGTAATATCCCTGCTTTTGAAAATGCTATCTAGGTTGGTCATAACTTTCCTTCCAAGGAGTAAGCGTCTTTTAATTTCATGGCTGCAATCACCATCTGCAATGATTTTAGAGCCCAAAAAAATAAAGTCTGACACTGTTTCCACTGTTTTCCCATCTATTTCCCATAAAGTGATGGGACCAGATGCCATGATCTTAGTTTTCTGAATGTTGAGCTTTAAGCCAACTTTTTCACTCTCCTCTTTCACTTTCATCAAGAGGCTTTTGAGTTCCTCTTCACTTTCTGCCATAAGGGTGGTGTCATCTGCATATCTGAGGTTATTGATATTTCTCCCGGCAATCTTGATTCCAACTTGTGCTTCCTCCACCCCAGCGTTTCTCATGATGTACTCTGCATATAAGTTAAATAAGCAGGGTGCCAGTATACAGCCTTGATGGACACCTTTCCCTATTTGGAACCAGTCTGTTGTTCCATGTCCAGTTCTAACTGCTGCTTCCTGACCTGCATATAGGTTTCTCAAGAGGCAGGTGAGGTGGTCTGGTATTCCCATCTCTTTCAGAATTTTCCACAGTTTATTGGAATCAAGCATAGCTTTTAACATAGGTTAGACATAGTTCAGGATCACAAAGGAACTTACTCTCAATTCCATTTAGCAGAAGACACTAGCTGCATACGTAAAACAAGTACATACCAAAGCTATGGTTATTCTTCTAAGTTCCCCAAACAACTCTCCTGGTATTTTGGAGCTTCATTTTATTCTGAAGTAAATGTAACTCTCCTCATATGTAACCCAAACTCACCTTTTGATGAAAATGGCTGTAACTGGCATGTTTAAATTTCTCTCCTCGCCCTCCATTCTTTGGGTGAAACACGTGACTCAGAGATGAGAGCTCTATTGCCACGTTCAGTAGAGACTTTTAAAGAGGCATCAGATGGCTGAAGTGACACTGAGGAAGAACTATAGGAAAGGAGCATCGCCCCACTGGCCGAGCTCACACTCCAGCTCCCCACTACACCTGCAGCAGACTATCCATCTATCTTTAACCGATGTGAAGCTGGATCCCCTTAGGAATGCAGTGAAGTACTGAATTTGCCTCAAGGACAACAGCGGGGTAAGAACTGCAACTGTTCATGACTGATTCTGGGATCTGACATGATAAACACCATGGGAGAGACACACATGGGAAATTAGGAGAATGGAAAAGGAGCAACTAATCCCAATAAATACTAACTGTTATGAATACATGGGGAGACTTCCCTGGTGGTCCATTGGTTAAAAATCTGCCTTACAATGCAGGGAGCTCAGGTTTGATCCCTGATCTGGGAACTAAGACCCCACATGCCCCTGCTGTGGTGCAGCTACTGAGCCCACGCGCTCTGGAGCCTGCCTGCCGCCACTAGAGAAGCCGAGCGCGGCAGCGAGGATCCCACGTCCTGCAACTAGGCTGAACACCAGCCAAATAAATATTGCCCCCAAAAAAAGAGCTTACTAAATGTTGATTTGCTAGATGGGTGGAAGTTTTAAAAAAGAAATGAACACATGGGGGGAAGACTGCTCGGGGTGGGGGCCCTGAAACGGGCCTTGGGAGTTTGGAAATGACAAAGCCAAGTGTTCATGCTTGAGTTTCAGATACAAAGATTAATCTCAGTCACTAAATAATTATAGAAAAGGGATCGGGAGAGATGATAAGTTTGGCAAGCAGACAGTCACTCAAAGAGGTCAGCTAGTTGCAGTGAGAGACCCTGAGGGGGAACATGGGAGGGAAGAGTTCAGCCCCCTGGGGATGTCAAGACCCTGGAGGGTCTTCCCCCCAGGTCTTCATATCATCTTCCAACTACACATGCCCTAATGTGCCCTAATCTCCTCTTATAAGAGCACCGGTCGTGTGTTCTGGATCTCATTTCAATGTCACACCTCTTTAAAGGCCCTATCTCTAAAAATAGCTACATTCTCAGAGATTGGGACTTCAGTACATTATGATTTTAGGAGGGACACAATTCAGGCCATGACAGATGACCAAATTCTGACTGAGTTTTAAGGGTGTTTATCCTGAGATTAAAATAGTACTCTTCCTTGACTGTATGTAAATTAATGGGAACAATAAAGTATAAGCATCTAAGTAGGCTGACTGGTGTAGACAAAATTATGAGGAAAATAAGACCTTTATATTTTCATACCTGTATATGGGAAATGTATAGATCTTTTCATTTTCTCTGAAGGAAAAAAAAAAGTACATCTTCAAGAGACAATGAGTAAATCTCAAATAAAATGTTCAAGTAAAAGAACTCCAACTGAAAAAAGCAGATGAAGGCTAGACTTGTGGAGAGCTTTGAATACAATCTAAGAAATGTGGAATTGGTAAAAAAGGAAGGTAGGGACATTTTTTTCTTTTAAACAAAGGAGTACCAAGAACCAAACAGTTCTTTTCTAAGCTTAAATTGATGGGTGGGTTGGTGAGAGAAAGAATTGGAATCTCACAGAAAAGAGAAACCAAGCAAAGAGAGCGTAAATCAAATGGCAAATGTGCAAAGACCAGATGGGGATGATGGAGAGAAAAAAAGAGAAAGTAGATTAGATTTAATAATGAGTTGGAACTCAGGAACTCGCGATAAGAATGAATGAAATTTAACGCCAAAATTTAAGCCAGCTTATTCATTGCCACCTTTCATAGCAAACAGTGTTTCTGTTTTTCCATTTTCAATACCTAATTAAATTGTCACTTGAAAAATATGGAACAACAATTTCTGTTGTTAGATGTCTGTGTATTAACTGATTTGCTTTTGCAGAGCAGTGAATACTATTTAGAGAGATAGCTATATTTCCCCCTCAGAATGATCTTTCCTTTGGTGAAATGTTAAATTACTCACAAAAACTTACTTATTAAATTGGCTGTAACTGCCACTGTTAAAATATGATGGCCAACATAATTGGCCCAAAAGTGACCGCTAATGTCTCGTTCATAGGGAACATGCAAATTAATTGTATTGTTTCCAGTTCCAAAGCTCAACACTTCCATTACCCATCAGTCAGTCCCTGTTGGCATAGCCTCTCTCTCACTAGGCTTACTTACGCCATGACTGCAACTCCCTTCTTCCTCAAATAACAGTGCTGTGGCAGGAAGTAACTGCCTCAACCTAAACAGTGGGAGTTTATAGTCTCACTGCCATGGATTTAGGTTCCAGGTGCCTCAGGTAAAACTCACAAATCATAGGTGGCTTCATGACTCATCCCTTTCACTTCTTCCTCTTCTAAACCTTCGCAAGGGCATACACGCACATGCACACACACACATGCATTGCTCAACACTGGCCCAGCTCACTTTGAGCATCTGGCTTGGCTTCCTCACTCAGAACTTCTGTTTTTCTGATATTATAACTCTGACCTAACTGTAGCCCACCTGATTAGAGCCCTTCTGACTTGAACTGCTTCTGACAACTCCCTTCTGCTAAAAGCTGGATGCTGTACTTAATAATCGTAGGCACCCATTAAGGTCTTTCCAGGAACTGTTACAGGGAAAAGCCAATTATGACTCCATATTGGATTTATTTCTTTTACTCTAACCTTTGCTTCCCATTGCTTTTTTTTTTTTCACTAAAACGATACTCTCCATACATAATAGCCTGCCTTGGGGAACTCTGCCCCTATGCCTAATGTTATACTAAATGCCTTTGTTCAGAACCCTGTGCACCTGTGGATGGCTACAGGAAGCAAGAAATTAACACATCTCCTCCCTGATCACCTGACCTGCCTCCTGAGAAACCTGTATGCAGGTCAAGAAGCAACAGTTAGAACCAGACATGAACACTGGACTGGTTCCAAATTGAAAAAGGAGTATGTCAAGGGTATATATTGTCATTGTGCTTGTTTAACTTATATGCAGAGTACATCATGAGAGATGCCGGACTGGATGAAGCACAAGCTGGAATCAAGATTGCCAGGAGAAATATCAGTAACCTCAGATATGCAGATGACACCACCCTTGTGGCAGAAAGTGAAGAGGAACTAAAGAGCCTCTTGATGAAACTGAAAAAGGAGAATATAAAAGCTGGCTTAAAACTCAACATTCAGAAAATGAAGATCATGGCATCCAGTCCCATCACTTCATGGCAAATACATGGGAAAACAATGGAAACAGTGAGAGACTTTATTTTGGGGGGCTCCAAAATCACTGCAGATGGTGACTGCAGCCATGAAATTAAAAGATGCTTGCTCCTTGGAAGAAAAGCTATGAAAAACCTAGACAGCATATTGAAAAGCACAGACATTACTTTGCTGACAAAAGCCCATCTAGCCAAAGCCATGGTTTTTTCACTAGTCATGTATGGATGTGAGAGTTGAACTAGAAAGAAAGCTGAACACCAAAGAATTGATGCTTTTGAACTGTGGTGTTGGAGAAGACTCCTGAGAATCCCCTGGACTGCAAGTAGATCAAACCAGTCAATCCTAAAAGAAATCAATCATGAATATTCATTGGAAGGACTGATGCTGAAGCTCCAATACTTTGGCCACCTGATGCAAAGAGCCGACTCATTGGAAAAGACCCTGATGCTGGGGAAGATTGAGGCAGGAGGAGAAGGGATGACAGAGGGCAAGATGGTTAAATGGCATCACTGGCTCAGTAGACATGAGTTTGAGCAAACTCTGAGAGATAGTGAAGGACAGGGAAGCCTGGCATGCCGCAGTCCATCGGTCAGAAACAACTGAGAGACTAGACAGCAACTTCTCCCTGAGGTTGGCCACTCCAGTAGATATTTCAAGATCAATGGCTTTTTTACTTCCTCACCTCCCACCCTGTTCTAAGAAAGAACATGGCATCCAGACCCCATAAGATGGTTATTTTGAGACATCAGTCTGCTATCTTCTCAATCTGCCAGTTTTCCAAATAAAGTCCAATTGCCTGCCTCAACACCTCATCTCTTGGATTTCTTGGCGTGTTGTGTGGCAAGCAGAGTGAGACTGGACTTGGAACAGAATGGACCAGACCACAACCACCCACCTGAACTTCATTTCCTCGGCTACCAGAGCTTGACTCAGACCACCACGCTTACCAAAGTAGACATTCTTAAAGGTTCAAAAATATTCAAAAGCAGAGACATCACTTTGCCAACAAAGGTTCGTCTAGTCAAGGCTATGGTTTCTCCTGTGGTCATGTATGGATGTGAGAGTTGGACTGTGAAGAAGTCTGAGTGCTGAAGAATTGATGCTTTTGAACTGTGGTGTTGGAGAAAACTCTTGAGAGTCCCTTGGACTGCAAGGAGATCAGCCCTGGGATTTCTTTGGAAGGAATGATGCTGAAGCTGAAATTCCAGTACTTTGGCCACCTCATGCGAAGAGTTGACTCACTGGAAAAGACTCTGATGCTGGGAGGGATTGGGGGCAGGAGAAGAAGGGGACGACAGAGGATGAGATGGCTGGATGGCATCACCGACTCGATGGACATGAGTCTGAGTGAACTCCAGGAGTTGGTGATGGACAGGGAGGCCTGGCGTGCTGCGATTCATGGGGTCGCAAAGAGTCAGACATGACTGAGCGACTGAACTGAACTGAACTGAAAGGTTCAAAGCAAACTGATTTGATTGTACTTCTTTGATACATCCTTAGGAATTAGATCATATCCCATACAGACTGGATTTCCTCCTTCTTCCCCTTGAGTTTTTGTTTCTAAGCTCTCCAAGCTAAGCCCATGTGAATTATAATACTAATTCATCCTGAAATTTCAACACAGTTGGCTTCACCAGAGAAGGGGAAAAGTTCATGCTCCATGTATCCACAACTCTAACTTATTCTAAAAATAGCCACAAAGCTATCATTATGGATAGTCAGGTAATCAATGTAAGGAAATATGAACAAACCTGAGGCTTAGTTGACAATTCTAAAACCCTTAGGGAATCCATAAATTCGCTGTCTTCAAAACTGCAATAAATAACATGTCAGATTGCAGTTAATGAAAGGACAAACAACTCACATTTTTCATTATGGAAACATAGTTCATTGGTTTTTAAAGGGAATCCTACAAATAACCAGTGACAACAATCTGTTAAAATTGTCTTGACTCTAGAAATTAATTTAAAACCTTCAAGAGTGAAAAATTCTAAAAATTAGTTGTCACAAAGTGTCCCCATGTACTCTGTGAGTCTATTTTACTTTATCTTAAAGTAATACTTATGTGACTAACCAAATCCACTTGGCTATATATTTTCTTATGGAAAAAAAAAGCTGTAATAAAGCAGAAAGACTAGGAAATTGGAATAAGAAGATATAGTGTACCTACCAGTGTTCAGTTGAAAATAACCAAGTCCATTCTGGGAAATGTAAGCAGACAGGGAATTTGTAAAAGACTTTTGAACTGACAGAATCTCTGTGGGTTCTGGAGAACCAAACATACTTGCTACACACTCTGACACATTGGAGCTTGTTATTTCTCAGCCCAAGAGAACAGCTAGCAATTCTCCCAGGTGTCACCACTGGACTAACCCCAGAAGCTTGGCCGTGGCGACCCTACACACTCAGACCCACCGCCACGTCACTTCCTCCCTGCTCACAGCCACAGCGGTTCCTGTCTGTATCCTTCTTACACAGCTTCATCAGTTTTGTAGAACCTAAGCCACTTGTCTGCGCTGTAAGCAGGAAGGGAATCCGAGAAATCGTTGTGGGAACGGTCTGGAGTGAGCCAACCTAAAGTATCAATCACAGTCTGTCCCTTTGACAGTTCAATGCCCTTTCACACTTTCTTATAATTAAACTTCCAAATAATAATAAAGCAAAACAATGCTTTTGCTTAACTTTATGCAATGTTGGCTTAGATGAGTAAAATGATGCTTACCTCTTTTTTAAAATTGGTTTTTATTGGAGTATAGTTGCTTTACAATGTTGTGTCAGCTTCTACTGTGCAGCTATACATGCACAGTAGAATCAGCTATACATATATATATATATACTCCCTCCAAAATTTAAATAGTTGTTCATAGCAACACTATTTATACTAGTGAGGACAAGGAAGTACGCTGAATGTCTACAATAGTGAGGATATGGAAGTATCCCTTATGTCTATCAACAGAGAAATGGATAGAGAAGATCAGTGCATGTATGTGTATATATATGAGTGTGTGTGTGTGTGTGTGTGTATAAAATGGAATATTACTCAGCCACTAAAAGGAATGAAATTAGGTAGTTTGTAGAAACATAATGGATCCAGAGGGTGTCATATAAAGCGAAGTAAGTCAGAAAGAGAAAAATAAGTATCATAAACTCTTACCTCTTGCTGCTGCTGCTGTTGCTGCTAAGTTGCTTCAGTCGTGTCCAACTCTGTGAGACCCCATAGACGGCAGCCCACCAGGCTTCCCCGTCCCTGGGATTCTCCAGGCAAGAACACTGGAATGGGTTGCCATTTCCTTCTCTAATGTATGAAAGTGAAAAGTGAAAGTGAAGTCGCTCAGTCGTGTCCGACTCTAGCGACCCCATGGACTGCAGCCCACCAGGCTCCTCCGTCCATGGGATTTTCTAGGCAAAAGTACTGGAGTGGGGTGTCATTGCCTTCTCCGTCTTACCTCTTAAACCCTTTCAAAAAGACCTATGGTCTTATCAATCCCTGTACCCATCTCATGTAGTTCTCCTCTAGTCTAGTACAATCTTATCTTGATACTCTGTAGGCTAGTGACTAAATTATGCACATGCACAATTTACCCGTAGGGGAAAGAGTGATGGAAATGAAAACTTTGAGCCTGTAAGTCGTCTTCCTTGAAGCTTTGGACCCCAGGAAGTAGGATCCAGCCCACTGGCCAGTATTCCTTGTGCATCAGAACTATACTGTGAGGGATGCCTCCAGGTCTGCCCAAGCTAGCGCTTCATAGGCACCTCCCACCTGATAACCTCAGCTGATCATTTAAATGGCCACCACACCCCTAAACCCCTGTGTCTCCCACTCTAATACTGCAGGACCTTCACGACATTCAAACATGTCAGATCCCAAATCCCATATTTTCAATTAATAATCTTGGTCCCAATTACTAAGTTAACCTATAGATTTGGACACACTGGTTCTACCAGGTCCTAGCTCCATTAACTGCTTCAGGTTTTTGGACAATAAAATGGGAACAGCATGGTATGGTTTTTTTGATGATTAAAAAATATGGGAAAATTCCTACTATAATGAAATTTATCTGATGGGTTGCCATCAAAATAATTGTTTTGGGTGGACAGAACATAGAATAGGTGAGGAAAACAGATAAGATACTGGACTAGAGTACAAGGAAATGTTATAGCAGAAGTTACAAGAGGATACTCCTGAGGGAGATTGTTTTAGCCAGTTCAGCTGCTATAACAAAAACAGCATAGATTGAGTGGGAAAAACAACAGTTCTGGACCTAGAAGTCCAAAATCAAGGTGCTGGCAAATTAGGTTCCTTGTGAGACCCCTCTTCCTGGCTTGCAAATGGCCACCTTCTGGTTATATCCTCATATGACCAAAAGAGACAACTCTTAAGTCTTTTTCTCTTCATTTTTTTTTTCTTCTTCTTTTTCTTCTTCTTACAGGGCACTAAGCCCATTATGGGGGCTCCATCCTCATAACCTCTTTTAAACCTAATTACCTTCCAAAGACCCAAGCTCCTAATATCATCCCACTGGGGTTAGGGCTTCAGCATATGAAGTTTGAGACGGAAGCATGCAGTACCTAACAAACTTGATGAGAGAAACCACACGCAGGACAGCACTGCTGTTCAGGAAATATAGTAAGAAATAAGCCAGCCTCATACATTACAGGAGCCCTTGAGAGAATCCATTTTACAGAACGGTACAACGACCACAAGAAGCAGTGATCTGGAGGCATTGCCACATAGCAGCAACAGGCTGACCCTCTGGAGTCAGATAGAAACACAAACCCCAGCTCTGCAAGTTACTAGCTTTATGATCAGGGGTGCTTCAGTCTCCTCATCAGTAAATTTTAGACATTTTAGCAAAGCTGCATGACAATCATGAGAGACAGTGTATATAAAATGCAATGCCTGGCATGTGGAAGATACACAATAAATATTTTATTAATATCCACATCTATATTTTAGGTACCATGTTAGGTTCTTCACAAATCAAGTGGCAAATGTGAAAACGGGGGCTGGGGATCACTTCAGTTGTGTCCAACTCTTTGCAACCCCATGGACTGTAACCCACCAGGCTCCTCTGCCCATGGGATTCTCCAGGCAAGAATACTGGAGTGAGTTGCCATGTCCTCCTCCAGGGGATCTTCACAAGCCAGGGATTGAACCCACATCTCTTACATCTTCTGCATTGGTAGTCGGGTTCTTTACTATAGAACCCAGGAAGCCACCTGGGAAGCACACTCTCATAAGAGTCTAGGAAAATCCTGTGATAGTTTGTTATCATTGACATGACCATTTTACAGATGAGGAAACAGAAAAGCTAAGTGGCTTGCCCCAGATATCAGCTAATAAAAGGCTGAGTTGGGATTCACACACCAGTGACCTTACTAAAGAGTTTGGATTCACCTGATAATTTCTTTATCCTCTAGAAAAGGGCAGATATAAGAACTAGAATAGATTATCTTAGCCTCATTACCAATTCTAATCTAAAACATCAAAAAATATTTACTTAATACTCTCTAAACAGTAAAAAAGGAAGTATTATGTTGGCCCAAAAGTTCATTCAGATTTTTCTGTAACATCTTATGGAAAACCCAAATGAACTTTTTGGCCAACTCAATACATAAAGCAGTTTCAAAAAAACTTTCTGTCAGTAGCAGATACAAAGTAAATATTTCCAGACCAAAAGGTAGAACCCTCACTTAAAGTGAAGTGAAGTCGCTCAGTCGTGTCCGACTCTTCGCAACCCCATGGACTGTAGCCTACCAGACTCTTCCGTCCATGGGATTCTCCAGGCAAGAGTACTGGAGTGGGGGTGTCATTGCCTTCTCCAAACCTTCACTTAACTTGGGGACAAAAGCCACTAATCCAAGATGCTTAATTATTAAGGAAGACTAAGAAATAAAGAAGACAATTTGGGGCACAAGATGGCTGCAGAACAGTCCCATAAGGGAGGAGTAGACACCTCAAAACACAGTAAAATTCAGTGTAAGGATTTTCTAAACTGAAACATTTAGCAAAGGATAAAGACGATGATTCCCTGAGTTTATCACAGTGTAAGAACTAGAGTGAGTAGGAGCAGACAGAGAGGCTAGTTGGAAGCCCAGAGAAGTGGAGCAAACCATAATAGAAACTCCTTACAGCAAAGCAAGCCATTCCTAGAATGCAGAACTCAGCCCAGGCACTGGCTGGCACTTTCACGGCAGCTTTCTCTGTCTCAGGGGAGCAATGAGACTGAGGCTCATTATGGAAGGGCCTTAGGACAAGGAGTGGGCTTCCCTCGTGGCTCAGCTGTAAATAATCCACCTGCCAATGGAGGAAACTTGGGTTCGATCCCTGGGTCGGGATGGTCCCCTGGAGAAGGGAATCTTCACTTCAGTATTTTTGCCTGAGAAATCCCATGGACAGAGGAGCCTGGCAGGCTTCAGTCCATGAGGTCTGTAAACGAATCAGCTGTGACTGAGCAACTTCACAACAAGAGTAACTCAGAGGAGGAGGAGGAGGTGATCTGGTTCCCACTGACAACTCTCAGACCAATTGGCACAGCAACGTGGAGCCGAGGGCCTATACAGCTTTGCCTTCATGGCCTTGGTGGGCCTCAGAGTAGATGATCTCAAGCAGAAAAAAGTGTGATAATCCAGATCAACAATTAGCCTGGGTGAATACATGTGAATGCAGCAGCAGCAAGGCAGTGAAATCGAAGCTGTCCCTTTAAACCAGGCAGGGGAAAAACCCAATAAACTGTAAAAATTGTGAGGAAGATGACCTTCTCCTCCCTTATGCCTAGAATTAATTTGAAGACTGTCAGACTATAAGTCAATTTTAAATAGGTTATGAATAGTCAGATCGGAGAGGGGAAAATGAAATGTGCTTGTATGAAAGTTTACTCTCTTTCAGATCAAAGGGCAGACACTAAGAATATGGTGGGGTGGGAAACCCTGGAGGAAAAAAGATTCATTTACCAAAGACACTGGTTTGGGAAAGAAGAGGTGGGGAAGAAGAGATATTGTCTTACTGTCAGGCAGTGTTCTCCACCATACTTTGCAGTATCTTCTGCCTCTGATGCCTTAATCCCCAGTTGGTAGTAAAGTGAAAGTGTTAGTCGTTCAGTTGTGTCTGATCCTTTGGAACCCCATGGACTAATAGCTCGCCAGGCTCCTCTGTTCATGAGACTCTCTGGGCAAGAATACTAGAGTAGGTAGCCATTCCCTTCTCCAGGGGCTCTTCCCAACCCAGAGATTGAACCCAGGCCTCCAGCACTGCAGGCAGATTCTTTACCGTCTGAGCCACCATTCTGGTTAATCTGCTATCAATAAGAGCAACATTTAGTCATCAGTGGAAGAGCTTTAAGTACTCTTTTCCTTTTGATGTCTGTACTGATCTACTTTCCATCAGTCTGGATTCCTGAACAAGAAGAGCAGAGAGCACAGCCTATGACAGTATGAGGCACAAGGGAAGACAGGCCATCACCATCTGAGCTGAGATTTCAGAGCTATTTGTTACAGCAGCATAACCTACCCTGAATGAAAGCAGAAACTGGTACCAGGAATATGATGACCCATATTATAGAGGGATAACATTTGACAACATGATCATCTACGATAGTTTGGAAAGCTAACATATTAATACTTAGTGAACAT
This sequence comes from Bos mutus, assembly GCF_027580195.1. NCBI lineage: Eukaryota > Metazoa > Chordata > Mammalia > Artiodactyla > Bovidae > Bos > Bos mutus. The sequence continues at coordinate 16,873,232 of NC_091628.1, read as the reverse complement.
GTTGAGCTTCCCTAGTGGCTCAGATTGGAGAAAGCAATGGCACCCCACTCCAGTACTCTTGCCTGGAAAGTCCCATGGTGCAGCAGCCTGGTAGGCTGCAGTCCATGGGGTCGCTAGGAGTCAGACACGACTGAGTGACTTCACTTTCACTTTTCACGTTCATCCATTGGAGAAGGAAATGGCAACCCACTCCAGTGTTCTTGCCTGGAGAATCCCAGGGACGGGGGAATCTCGTGGGCTGCCGTCTCTGGGGTTGCAAAGAGTCGGACACGACTGAAGTGACTTAGCAATGACTCAGATGGTGAAGAATCTGCCTGCAATGCAGGAGACCTGAGTTTGATCCCTGGGTTGGAATAATCCCCTGGAGAAAGGAATGGCTACCTATTCCAGCTGGGAAATCAGCTGTGAAAACAGTGACTATAGAAAGCAACATAATAATAAACTCTAAGAATTATCTTATTCTCTTCTTACTCTTGCCTGGAGAATCCCTTGGACAGAGGAGCCTAGTGGGCCACAGGCCATGTGGTCACAAAGAGTTGGACTCAACCGAGCAACTAACACTGAGAACTGAACATGTATCTCCAGAAGTGGTTAGATATCAGAACAGTATAGTATGTTCTTAGCATCCTTAGCTTCATCTATGGGGTGTGTTAATTTGCTATCACAAACTGGGTAGCTTTTACAATAGAAAGGTATGCCTCAGTTCTGGAGTTTAGAAGTCCAGGATCAAGGTGTTGACAGAGCTGCTTCCTCCTGAGTATTTAGAGGGACAATCTGTTTCATGTCTCTGTGCTATTTTCTATTGTCTTAATGACAATCTTTGGCATTCCTTGACTTGTACATGCATTACTGTGAGATCAGCCTTCATCTTCACATGGTTTCAGTGTCTAAATATTCTGTCTTTATGAGGACGTATGTTATATTGTGCATCCAACGACTTCAACTTGATTACCTCTATAAAGATGCAATTTCCAAATAAGGTACATTTGGGGTCAGGGAGGTCTGTGGGGCTAGAACTTCAATGTATCCCTCGTGGAGAATACAATTCAACTCCCTACATAGGTATGACAAGAGAGTTGAAATCAGGCAAGAATAAGTCACATTCCTAAAGATGCTTAATGAACACAGTGTTGCTTTCCCAATTAATCTTAGGCATATGTGATAACCAGCATCACAAGTTTGAGCCCTTTCTAGGGCTCTTTGCTCCCCAGACCCCTTGAGCTGTAGCAAGAGGCATGACTGCCATGGAATAAATGGACTCAGAGCAGGGCTTCCTAACAGAATGAAGTTCAAGCAAAAAGAGCTTAGAAATGAATTCCCATTTTTCCTAATGCAAACTTGTGCTAATTCTGAGTCTGAATTCTCCTCCTGCTGCACACATTTCTCATGGGGGATAAATGGTATAACTTGAGGTAATGAGCCTTTGCAGTTAGGAAACTGATGGGAAATCTAACAAATTGCAAGATCTTCAAGTGGTTCTTTTGGGAGAATCCAGCATCACAGTGAAGGCAAACAGAAACAAATTCACATAAAGCAAGAGGAACAATTCATATGTTTTTCCCTAAGGATGAAAGAATATATTGTTCTCAGTGTTTCTTCCTGCAATGATTTTATCCCACAGTTGCACATGTCTCTGGCTTATAAAATGAGTGAATCAATCAAAAGTGATTAGGCACAAGCATGTTCTGTTATCTGGAGAGTGTAAGCAGCCCCTGTCATTCTTACAAATCTAGGATTCCTGAGCTAGGACAACAGTTCTATGGTCTGAATCTAGGGAAGTTCAAGTAACACATGTTTTACAAAGCCAACCTGAGGAAGCAGGAGGCTGATTCTCATCTAACGGGATTTATTCAACCTCTACTGACCTTTCTCTGCTCTATGATATTTAGATTCTCATTCATTATCACTTAATCATCCTCTAGCAGTTCCATATTTTAGTTTTTCTCTCCCAAATTATTCAGTGTACGCTTTTTGAAAACAGAAACCATATCTAACAGAGGTTATAGCTGTGAAAACACTTAGTGACTATAAAAAGCAACATAATAATAAGTGCTATTATCATTGTACCTTATTCTAAAACAGCATGGAAAATACCATCATTCAAGCTCTATAACAAATGATTACATTTCCCTCAAGTCTACCAGAAGACTAAAATTAATTTCATACTAATTAACTCCAATCCACAAACTAAATCTCAGTTTTCAGCTTTAATCTTGGCTTTACATTTATGATCACCAAGAAAAAAGGCCACAGGTTACAGAATGTCATGATTTCACAGTTTCCAAGGGGGAAGATTAAGATATGGTATGATGATAAACTCATTGAGAGATTTTGAAAGTTAGCTCTTTGACGTCCTTGTTATTTTTTCAGGAGAGAGGAGACTTTCAAGCTTTTTAAAATATGAATGCATATTTAATCTGAAATGATATCACAATGACAATAAACTCGGTGCCTGAGAACATAGTAAACACTTTCCAGCTGATTAATAGGTGTGAGACAACAACATGCCATACGCTTCAGCAGGACTTCTCTGACACAGAAGGCGCGAATGACCCACAACAGAAAGTTCCTATCACCACCCTCCAAGAATCCTCAAGCCTGAGGACCTTCCTGGGGATAAACGTGCTTGTGTGTCAAACCAGCAAATAAAACTGAGAATACAGAAAAGACCACAGAGGTAGAAGTGAAGCAGAGGCGCTGTGAGGAGGTGGCTATGAGTCAGGATCTGGAAAATGAAAACCAGGCAGACAAGACATAGATCAGGACATTGGAACATAAGGCAAAAACCTACAGCAGAAAAGAAAATGGAACATATATCCAAAATAAGGAGTGAATACAAGCAACGGCATCTGGCACACAGCCTAGTTCACAGAATGTGCTTGGTAAGTGTTTGGGGTTTTTTAATGATGATGTCATAGTTCATGGGCTCAGACGCACTGTACTTCTGCCAGACTCCATACAGGGTCCTTTTGTCCTTCCCCATCGCTATAAGACACACTCTGACATACACTGGTGTGCTAACCTGACAACAACCAACAACAGATACCAACAAATTACATCATGAGGAACATTTGGCTGAAGAGATGGGTTAAATAGCAGAATCTTCTCTTCTCAGGATTCATTTGGGATGCTCTACAAAAGACCGATCTTGTCACCAGCGCCCACCCAGTGTCTCCCACGGACACAGCCTGATACCCAAGTGGAGGGATGTGGCTAACAGCAGCTCATCACAGCTCTCTGCTCCCTTCTTCCTCCTGGCCAAATCTGTTATCTCAGACACAGCAACCAGAGGAAAGGGTCTCCTGAGTTTTACAGAACCGACAGAAGATCAGACGTTCAGTCTGGGGAAGTCTGGCCACCACAGGTACTAAGTCAAAACCAGGGTATAGTCTGAAAAGGAAGAACCATATTGGAAACTGGCTGCATGATGAAAAGACAAGGAAATCAATCTATAAGTCAGACAGATTGATTTCCTCATTTTACAGATGAGGAATCCAGGTTTGGGAACTGCTCTCAGGTGCCTTGGCTGGCTGGTAGCAAAACATGGGACTAGAGACACATTTCCCATCACCCAGAGGTAACATCTCACCTGCCACGCTGCGGCTCCTCAGGACAAGGGGTGGTGAACACACCTGGCTCGGAATGCTCAGGGACCAGGCATGTTCTGGTGATGTGTCTCCTGAAGCTCCCCTTCTCATCTCAAAACCAATCACCCTTCTTCCATCCCCAAAGTAAAGGGGAAGAGCACTTCCTCTTTTATTTTTTAAATTTCCAATGGCACTATTATTATATCCACTTTAATGTCTTAAATTTTACTTTTTTCTTTTTAAATTAATTTTTATTGGAGTATAGGTGCTTTACAATGCTGTTATAGATGATCTTATCACAGTCAAGCACGACCGAAGCGACTTAGCATGCATGCAAAGTATACACTGCTATATATACACTAGGTTGGCCAAAAGGTTTGTCCAGATTTTTCTGTTGTATCTTATAGAAAAACCCAGATGAATTTTTGGTCAACCCAATATGTATAATGCTCTATATTGTATTTCCATATATTAGTGTAATATTCAGAGAAGGCAATGGCAACCCACTCCAGTACTCTTGCCTGGAAAATCTCATGGGCAGAGGAGCCTGGTGGGCTGCAGTCCATGGGGTCGCGAAGAGTCGGACACGACTGAGAGACTTCACTTTTACTTTTCACTTTCACGCATTGGAGAAGGAAATGGCAACCCACTCCAGTGTTCTTGCCTGGAAAGTCCCATGGGCAGAGGAGATTGGCAGACTACAATCAATGGGGTCGCAAAGAGATGGACACAACTTAGCAACTCAACAAACAAACAAAACAGATGATTTGCAAATATTCTTCACTCTTTTGAATGTTTTCTTTGCTGTGAAAAAGCTTTTTTAGTTTGATATACTCCCACTTGTCTATTTTTGCTTCTGTTCCCTGTGCTTTTGGTGTTATTTCTAAGAAATTAAAGATGATGTTATCAAGATTTTATAGTTTTCTTGTAGGAGTATCATAGTTTCAGGACTTATGTCTAAGTCATGTAATTTTTATCCTTCCTTCTCTTTATGTGGTATATCATGCTGATTTTTTTAACACTGAACCATTCTTATATTCCAGAGATAAATCCCACTGCTCATGTTGAACGATCCATTCAATGTACTGTTGAATTTGACTTGCTAGCACTTTGTTGAGAATTTTTACGTTTATATTCACCAGGGATATCACCCTATGCGTGTGCACCTTGTAGCTAAGTCATGTCCAGCTCTTTGTGATCCCACAAACTGTAGCCCACCAGGCTTCTGTGTTCACAGAACTGTCTCAGAAAGAATACTGGAGTAGGTTTCCATTTCCTCCTCCAAGGGATTGTCCTGTAGTAGTATATTTTTTGTAGTGTCTTTGTCTGGCTTTGGCATCAGGGTAATGCCAACCTCAAAAATTTAGTCTGGAAGTCTTTCTTCCTCTTCAACTTTCTGGGAGAGTTTGAAAGGGATTGGCTTATCATTATCCTTTAAATTTTTGGAAGAATTCTCCAAAATTCCTGATGGCTAAGCCATCAGGCCATAGCCCTTTCTCACTGGGAGGTTTTTGGCTACTGATTCAATCTCCTTACTAGTTACACGTATGTTGAGATTTTAATCTTCTTAAATTTCTTAAGACTGGTTTTTTACCTAACCTATGATCTATCCTAGAGAATATTCTGTGTGTTCTTAAGAATGTGTCATCTGTTACTTTTGGATGAATATTACACATAGGTCAAAAACCAGTCTTAAGAAATTTAAGAAGATTAAAATCACACCAAGTATGTCTGTCTGGTCCATTTGTTTTATAACATTGCTCAAGTCCTCTGTTTTCTCATCTTCTGTCTGGATGTTCTATTCTTTCTTGAAAGTGAGATTTTGAATATTTTTTACTATTATGTCACTGCCTCTTTCTTTTTAGTTTTGCTAATATTTGCTTCTTGTATTTGGGTGCTCTAAGGTTGAGTGCTTACATATTTATTATACATATTATAGTTTCCTACTAGATTGACTATTATTATGTAAAGTACTTATTTGTCTCTTGTGACAATTTTGACTTAAAATCTATTTCATCTGATATAATTACAACTACTTCTGCTCGCTTTTCATTACCATTTGCATGGAATTATTTTCCCATCCTTTTACTTCCTGCTTATGTGTGTCCTTTAATCTAAAGTGATTTAGCCATGTACCCCAATATTCATAGCAGTGCGATTTACAATATCCAAAACATGGAAACAACCAAAACACTCATCAAAGATTACTGGCTTGAGAAGATGTGGTGTATATGTACACAATGGAATAACACAAAGTCATAAAAATATTGCCATTTGCAATCACATGAATGGACCTAGAGAATATCTTAGTGAAGAGGGTCGAAGACAAATACAATCACTTATATGTGGAATCTAAAATATACTACTAATGAATCTGTATACAAGACTTCAACAAGCAGACATAGAAAACAAACATGATTATCAAAGGGGAAGGTAGGGAAAAATCAGGAGTATGGGATTAACAGATATAAATACTACGTATAAAATAGATAACCAACAGGGATTTACTATACAGCACAGACAGACGAGCCTGGCAGGCTATAGTCCACGGGGTCGCAAAAGACTTGGACACGACTGAATACGCATGCACGTGCAGGGAATTATATCCTGTAAAAACCTATAATGGAATGGAGTCTAAAAAAACAACTGAATCATTTTGTTGTACATCTAAAACCAGCACAATATTATAAATCAATTATACCTCAATTAAAATAAATTAAAAAAATTTTAAGTGATTTAGCATGTAGGTATCTTTTAAATTCATTCAGTCACTCTATATTTTGATTATGGAGTTTAATTCATTTACATTTATTTACATCAGTAATTACATTATCAGTAATTACTGATAGGGAGGTATATTATTGTCATTTTGATCACTGTTTTCTGCTTTATATTTTTTGTGTTCCTCTTTGTCTCTCTTGCTGTATTTCCTGATTCTTCGTGGCTATTTTGTAGTGTCATACTTTGATCCATTCTTATTTTCTTTTTTGAATCTTCCATAAATATTTTCTGTGGTTACAATAGGACCTACATAAAACATAGCTATCACAATCTATTTTGTTGATAATAAATTATCAATCACAAACAAAATCATTTTTATTCTTCCCACATACTTTGTGATATTGATGTCACAATATCCAATAAGTCTCTACTCATCAGAATTAAATTTGCCTCCCATTTTAAACTTAATTATGATGAGTAGAGACTTAACTCTGCCTCCCATATTAAAGGGCTTCCCTGGTGGGTTAGTGGTAAAGAATCCGTCTGCAGTGAGGTAGTGCCAGAGACACAGGTTCAACCCCTGGGTCAGAAAGATCCCCTGGCTGAGAGTCTGGGAACCCACTCCAGTATTCTTGCCTGGGGAATCCCATAGACAGAGGAGCCTGACGGGCTACAGTCCATAAGGTCACAAAAAGTTGGACATGACTGAAGCAATTTCAAACTACTGCTCAATTGCACTCATCTCACATGCTAGTAAAGTAACACTCAAAATTCTCCAAGCCAGGCTTCAGCAATATGTGAACTGTGAACTTCCTGATGTTCAAGCTGGTTTTAGAAAAGGCAGAGGAACCAGAGATCAAATTGCCAACATCCACTGGATCATCGAAAAACCAAGAGAGTTTCCGAAAAACATCTACTTCTGCTTTATTGACTATGCCAAAGCCTTTGACTGTATAAATCACAATAAACTGTGGAAAATTCTGAAAGAGATGGGCATACCAGACCACCTGACCTGCCTCTTGAGAAACCTGTATGCAGGTCAGGAAGCAACAGTTAGAACTGGACATGGAACAACAGACTGGTTCCAAATAGGAAAAGGAGTACTTCAAGGATGTATATTATCATCCTGCTTATTTAACTTCTATGCAGAGTACATTGTGAGAAATGCTGGGCTGGAGGAAGCACAAGCTGGAATCAAGATTGCTGGGAGAATATCAATCACCTCAGATATACAGATGACACCACCCTTATGGCAGAAAGTGAAGAGGAACTAAAAAGCCTCTTGATGAAAGTGAAAGAGGAGAGTTAAAAAGTTGGCTTAAAGCTCAACATTCAGAAAACGAAGATCATGGGCATCTGGTCCCATCACTTCATGGCAAATAGATGGGGAAACAGTGGAAACAGTGGCTGACTTTATTTTTCTGGGCTCCAAAATTGCTGCGGATGGTGACTGCAGCCATGAAATCAAAAGACGCTTACTCCTTGGAAGGAAAGTTATGACCAACCTAGACAACATATTAAAAAGCAGAGACATTACTTTGCCAACAAACGTCTGTCTAGTCAAGGCTATGGTTTTTCCAGTGGTCATGTATGGATGTGAGAGTTGGACTATAAAGAAAGCTGATCGCCGAAGAATTGATGCTTTTGAACTGTGGTGTTGGAGAAGACTCTTGAGCATCCCTTGGACTGAAAGGAGATCCAACCAGTCCATCCTAAAGGAGATCAGTTCTGGGTATTCATTGGAGGGACTGATGTTGAAGCTGAAACTCCAATACTTTGGCCACCTGATGCAAAGAGCTGACTCATTTGAAAAGACCCTGATGATGGGAAAGATTGAGGGCAGGAGGAGAAGGGGACGACAGAGGATGAGATGGTTGGGTGGCATCACACACACAATGGACATGCGTTTGGGTGGACTCTGGGAGTTGGTGATGGACAGGGAGGCCTGGCGTGCTGCGGTTGCAGCAGGGTTGCAAAGAGTCAGACACTACTGAGCAACTGAACTGAAACAATTTAGCATGCACACATGCTAATTTTAAATGTCATTTTCAACTTTTACAAACAAATTTAAATGTCTATTTTGTACTTCAAAACATTAAGGAAAAAAGACTTTTCATAAAATAAAATTATTCTCATCTTAAATTTAGTATGATTAGTTAAAACAAAGTAACAACTACAATGCTGATTAGCATGATCAAAGTAACAATGATACACATATTTAAACTGAAAATGTACAATCACAGATGCAAATTTATAAATGTATCCACTATCTTTGGTCCAATTTCTACCATGCTCACCATTCTAGCAGCTTCTCAGATAGGAGAGCATGCATCTCAAGCTTTCTTTGCTGGAAGCTTAGCAACAAGAAACTTCAGGCAGCCACATACATTTCGTTCCTCTTTTGTCTCTACTATTATACACGCAGTTTGACCTCTTTTTAAATGGCTTAAATAAAGTCCTGCAGTAAACAAATGCTTGTTGACAAATACAAGTGTAATACTCAAAGAACAATCTGCCTACCTTCCAACTGTTCTTAAAATGAGAAGCCACAGAAGAAATGTATCAGGAAAAAAAAAAAAAATACACAGATCAAGCCAATGAGGAGCAAGTTTTCATGCTATCTCCAATCCCATTAAAAGGAGCTATTTCATAACATTTGCAGTGTAAAGAGTCCTGTATATTAAATACCTACATGATGCATGCATGCTAAGTTGCTTCAGTCGTGTCCAACTCTTTGCAACTACGCCAGGCTCCTCTATTCATGGGATTCTCCAGGCAAGAATACTGGTGTGGGTTGCCATGCCCTCCTCCAGGGAATCTTCCCCAACCCAGGGTCAAACCTGTGTCTCCTGCATTGACAGGCAGGTTCTTTACCACTAGCGCCACCTGGGAAGCCCTTCTGCTGCTAAGTCACTTCAGTCATGTCCGACTCTGTGCGATGCCATAGACGGCAGCCCACCAGGCTCCCGTGTCCCTGGGATTCTCCAGGCAAGAACACTGGAGTGGGTTGCCATTTCCTTCTCCAATGCATGAAAGTGAAAAGCGAAAGTGTAGTCGCTCAGTCGTTTCTGGCTCCTAGCGACCCCATGGACTGCAGCCTACCAGGCTCCTCCATCCATGGGATATTCCAGGCAAGAGTACTGGAGTGGGGGTGCCATTGCCTTCTCCAGGGAAGCCCTTACATACCTACAAATTTTAACACATGTAGAAATGCCAACTAACTTGTCTAGGACCTGAATGATAAGGAGGAATCTGGGGCTGAAGTTTCTGGAGGCAAGGTTTTCAGACAGAATAATCTGGGCACATGCCTAGAGATTGGATGAGTTTGATGTGCTTTAGGGAAGAAACCAGAGACCGTGTATGAACGGGTTTCACATGTGATAGGAGAGCGGGAAAAAGATGAGCTTAGAGATGGAGACATGGGCCAAGTCAGGTAGGAGACTTAGACCTTGGCAAGAATCTGAATTTTATTCTAAGAGATGTAGAGAGCCACTTGACAGTTTTAAGAGATCTGGTAGATGTGCCAGAAGGCTCGCCCCAGCTGGTGTGAAGCTTGTGAGCTCTCTAGATGGGGTGGGAATGGAAGCTGGTAGAAAGCATCAAGACAGGAGGTGGGGGCAGTTTAGAATAGAATGGTATAGTGGAAGAGAGAGGGCAGATTCAAGATAGATTTTGAAGATGCTGCTGATAAAGACATAATCAGGAGATAAAGGCAAGAGAGCTAACAAGAGTGAATCCTGGGCTTTGGGCTCTGGTGGCAGAATACCTACACTAATAGAATATGGACAGTCTGAACAGTGGGCTTAAACATGCAAGACAAACGTTCATAAAGATCAACTTAAAATTCTGTACCTAAATTATTACTTTTTAACCCATTGCAAAAGTTTTAAAAGATTTGGTTTAACACAAGTGTATGTGAAACCGGTTTTGGAGTTTCCATTGAGTCCATACTTAATAGAACCCCAGACAGCAAGCAACAGAAAATACGGTTGCTACTGTACCCATATGCGTGTTTTAAATACATATGTGCAACACGTAAACACAGTGTTATAACTCAACATTGTATTACAGAATTGTTTGCTATTATAAAGCTTTCATAACGATCATTTTATAAACTGCATAATATTCTATTAAGTACATCAAAACTTAAATAGCCCTCTATGGAATATACAGGTTATTCCCAGTTGTTCTACGATCTATGAGTTCTCATAGTGACTATCATGATGCACATAGTATTTTCAATATTTGGGCTCATTTCCTCTGAGAAAAATCCTAGAGATAGAATTTTTGAGTTGGGACCCATTAATATCCAACCAGTACATATTAGTACAGCCATTCTGATTGATGTTCATATTTAGTCGTACTGAAATATGTCCATGTAAGTTAGGATATAACCACTGCCCAGCACCTCCTGAGTACCCACTTTTCCCATCATTAACCCCTCCTTTGGAAGTATTTTGACATCTTGAGGATCCCAAAAGGAAAGTGTCAACACCTGGCTACACAAAGTGGCTCCAGCATTGTGACCAGGGTCCTGACTGGTCACTGGTAAAGCATTATTAGTTGTTAAATATCGTGATACTCCAGGGTCACAGGTATTTAAGTTCATCATCGTTGTGGTGCAGTGCTCAGTCGTGTCCGACTCTTTGCAGCCCCATGGACTATAGCCCGCCAGGCTCCTCTGTCCTTGGGATTTCTCAGGCAAGAATACTGGAGTGGGTTGCCATTTCCTCCTCCAGGGAATCTTCCCAACTCAGGGATTGAATCCACGTCTCCTCTGTCTCCTGAATTGCAGGCAGATTTTTTAACCACTGAGCCACCTGGGAAGCATTTAAGTTATAACATTTATATAAATTAGTCCAGCTTTAACAAATGAACCGTAACTTTTATTGATAAATTGGTTCTATAACATTCAAGGTGGAATGACTATTTTATCCAATTCATTCTGATTCTTCTAGACTCTTCTGGGGCTAAGACTACCTCATTAAGTTGCCCTGGGTATTCCCCAGCTCCCACCCCATTCTCCATGTACCACATAGAGGCCTTTCTTCCTCCCTGAGACATTACAAAATAGTAGAGTCTATTTCTTTTTCTGCTATTCCTCTCCTCACCTCCATTTCAGTACATTTTGGTCTCTACAGACAGGTTTTCTTTCCTCTGTCCCGTGTAGGAAGAAGCCTATAAATATTTTTATTTGTTGATGGTGCACAGTCTATATTTTTACATTTTTGATTTGTTGGTGGTAGACAGTCTATATTTTTTTGTGTTGTCCTAAAGAAACACAGGCTGGAATCAAGATTGCTGGGAGAAATATCAATAACCTCAGAAATGCAGATGACACCACCCTTATGGCAGAAAGTGAAGAGGAACTAAAAAGCCTCTTGATGAAAGTGAAAGTGGAGAGTCAAAAAGTTGGCTTAAAGCTCAACATTCAGAAAACGAAGATCATGGCATCCAGTCCCATCACTTCATGGGAAATAGATGGGGAAACAGTGGAAACAGGGTCAGACTTTATTCTTCTGGGCTCCAAAATCACTACAGATGGTGACTGCAGCCATGAAATTAAAAGACGCTTACTCCTTGGAAGGAAAGTTATGACCAACCTAGATAGCATTTTCAAAAGCAGAGACATTACTTTGCCAACGAAGGTTCGTCTAGTCAAGGCTATGGTTTTTCCTGTGGTCATGTATGGATGTGAGAGTTGGACTGTGATGAAGGCTAAGCGCCGAAGAATGGATGCTTTTGAACTGTGGTGTTGGAGAAGACTCTTGAGAGTCCCTTGGACTGCAAGGAGATCCAACCAGTCCATTCTGAAGGGGATCAGCCCTGGGATTTCTTTGGAAGGAATGATGCTAAAGCTGAAACTCCAGTACTTTGGCCACCTCATGCGAAGAGTTGACTCATTGGAAAAGACTCTGATGCTGGGAGGGATTGGGGGCAGGAGGAGAAGGGGATGACAGAGGATGAGATGGCTGGATGGCATCACTGACTCAATGGACGTGAGTCTGAGTGAACTCCGGGAGTTGGTGATGGACAGGGAGGCCTGGCGTGCTGTGATTCTTGGGGTCGCAAAGAGTCGGACACGACTGAGCAACTGATCTGATCTGATATGAAAGACATTAGAGCTTTGAAAGATCACAAAAGCAGTATTTTCAGGGCTGGTAAGGGACCAGACAGCTCTGAACTCAATAAGTTATTTTTCTCTCTCTGAAATAAGTATTTGAGGATACCTGATCTTGGCAAAATCATTGTCTTTATTTAGTTAAAAAAAGAAAAGAAAAGAAAATGCATATAAGTGATTTATGCTGAACATGCTTTTCTAAAAATGTTGAGCCAAAGCAATCAATCAGACATGGATTATTGCATGGTATGATAGTCACTACTCAGGTGGCTATTGCAATATACACCCTAAATTTAGTATACTCCAAGTCACTTTTGGAATATTTTCCACAGCTCATCTCCTTTCCTTTTAGCAGTTAGCTTTGAGAGTCACTCCTAAAGCAACATGGTAAGTACTGATATAACATCATTCATTTAGAATAATAATAGAACAGGTGGACCCAGTTCTGAATGAGTGGTGATTTAATCCAGGGGTCCCCATCCTTTTCAGCACCAGGGACAAGTTTCATGGAAGACATTTTTTTTTTTTCCACAGACCAGGGTAGGAGAATGATTTGAGGATGATTCAAGTGTATTACATCTATTGTGTACTTTATTTCTATGACTATTACATCAGTTCCACCTCAGATCATTAGACATTAGGTCCTAGAAGTTGGGGACCCCTGATTTAATCCACAGAGAAAATATATGATGGAAATCTGAGATGCTACGAGGCTATCTTAGGAAGAATCATCATTTTGCAATCTACTAAGGAAAAGTATCCCCACAAAAGTGAGGGTAGGAAAGATGATGCTCTTAGAAGAAAGATGGCAGCACTGGGCCAGCTCACACTCAACCCTATGCTTCCAATTATGCATTCAATTTAGTTGAGACAGAATTATGCTCCAGAATAAGGCTTCCTACTTTGGATTTCTTTTTTAATGACTATACCATGGCCTGCCCAGAAAACTTCTCCTTGACAAGTTGAAATAGAAAACAAATAAAGGAAAGTAAATATAATCCCAGTCCCTAAAATGACGTATATACACGTACATACTTGAAGCAGAAAAAGAACGGCAACAGCAATCCAAGTTGACTAATAAATTTTAGAAAAAGTGATAAAAATCTATAAGAGTCATCATAGCAAAAATAGTGATGAAATTGGTGGTTAAATATAAAATAGAGTTCTTGGTGAATGCTCTGAGTTTAATCTCAGAAAACATCAGCTTACTATGAAGATACCATGTGGATTAATGCAATTTAAGTACCAGAATGATTTTTCAACTATTGGATCAAATATCATTCAATTTACAAGAAAGCAAAATAGATCGGAAAACAACAGGTCCATGTCTTCTGTATATTAAAAAATCCAAGAGTTTGCAACAGCAGTGATGCTATATATTTAACAACCAGTTTTACAGAAAAGAAACTGATCTGTAGTGCTTGCCTATTTCCATGGTGTAAATATTATTGCCGTGGCAGATTTCAACCTGCTGACACAAGTCACCGATTAGATTTGGAAAAAGATGGGCACAGTTGGCTCCTGCAAACTGGTATAAGCTATCTCCAGCACACCACTGATATAGAGGGCAACGGACAATATATCATGTGAGTTCCAGTCATAAAAATAGCTTCATTAAGTATTTATAGTCTGTGGAGACAGTACAGCTTAGTGGCGAAAAGCTACACTTTGCTGTTTATATATTTGGGTGATAAACCCTTCCCGTTTACTATTGCGTGGTCATTTGCACATAATAAAGTTGCAGTGGCCCCCCTGAGCCGCAGCTTCATTTTTCAGTTTCCCAGTTACCCAGGGTCAACCACAATGGGAAAATATTAAGTGGAAAATTTCAGAAATAAATAATTCATAAGATTTAAATCGTGCACCACTCAGAGTAGCAAGATGAAACCCTGCACTGTCCTGTTCTGTCCCACCGGGGATGTGAATCATCCATTCGTCCTGCTTATCCCATTCATTAGTCACTCAGTAGCCATCTGGTTCTCAGATGGACTCTCTAGGTACTGCAGCTCTCATGTTCAAGTAACAATTATTTTACTTAATGATGGCCCCAAAGTCCAAGAATAGTGATGCTGGGACTTCAAGCATGCCAAAGAAAAGCTATAAAAGTGCTTCCCATCAGTGAAGAGGTAAAAGTTCTAGACTTAAAAAGAATCCTGTACTGAGATTGCTAAGGTCTATGATAAGAATGAAGCTTCTGTGAAACTGAAAAAGGAAAAAAAAAAAATTCAAGCTGGTTTTGCTGCCACACCTCAAACTGCTAAGTTACACCTGTGGTGTGTGACAAGTGCCTAGTTAAGATGGAAAATGAATTAAATTTGTACAAGAAGATACTTTGACAAGAAGATAAACACCACATTCACATAACTTTACTATACCATATTGTTGTAATTGTTCTATTTGTAATTACTGTTGTTAATCTCTTACTGTGCCTAATTTAGAAATTAAACTTTATCACAAGTATATACACATAGGAATAAACAAGTATATATACATATATGCCCACGGAATTCTCCAGGCAAGAATACTGGAGTGGGTTGCCATTCCCTTCTCCAGAGCATCTGCTTGACCCAGGGACTGAACCCAGGTCTCCTGCATTGCAGGTGGATTCTTGACCAGCTGAGCCATCAGGGAAGCCCTAAAATTACTTAAATTAATTTTTATAATTGTTCTACTTTATAATTACTGTTGTTAATCTCTCAATGTGCCTAATTTAGAAATTAAACTTTATCACAGGTATGTACATATAGGAAAAAAACAAGTGTATATACGCATATATAAACACGTGTATATACACACACACACATACACACGTGTCGTGTGTGCTGCCACTTCAGTCATGTCCAACTCTTTGTGACCCTATGGACTACAGCCTGCCAGGCTCCTATCTCCATAGGATTCTCCAGGTAAGAACACTGGAATGGGTTGCCATGCCCTCCTCCATAAATACTCTCACTATCTGTGGTTTCAGGCATCCCCTGGGGGCGTTCTTGGAACGTATCCCCTGTGGATGGGGGAACAATTGTATTTCAGTGTACCTAGATTTACTTTTCTATACACACAACGTGCATAAGAAGAGTATTCGCTCTATATTACATGAGAATATAACAATGCATGTGATCACTGGGCACAGGACCTAGTACGTGTGTGTGTGTGTGTGTGTGTGCGTGCGTGCGTGTGCGTGCGCTTAGTCGCTCAGTGGTGTCTGACTCTTTGTGACCCCATGGACTGTTACCCGCCAGGCTCCTCTGTCCATGGCGATTCTCCAGGCAAGAACACTGCAGTGGGCTGCCAGGCCCTCCTCAAGGGATCTTCCCAACCCAGGGATCAAACCCAGGTCTCTCGCATTGCAGGCAGATTCTCTGCTGTCTGAGTCACCAGGGAAGCCCCGAGTACATAGTATAAAGGAAAAACTTACATGTTCAGCTATGGATAGAATACACCCAAACTCCTTAATATAACCCACATGTTCCTTTCCTAGCTACCTGGAAAACCACAGCCCTCAGCTTTCTTCTCTTACACCCCCTTATAGCCAATGGCCAACTATAGTTCCCTGAACAGGCTCAGCAAGTCCAGACCTCGGTTTGTTATTCCCTCTCCCACTTTCCTCTGGAGTAAATACGTATTCATCCTTTAAGTTCCTACAAAAATCTTTGACTCCTCTGCCAATCTTTCCTTGACCACTTAGTTCCTGGATCTTTATTTTTATTATTGGACAATAATTGTTTTACAAAATGTGTTAGTTTCTGCTGTACAATGAAATAAATCACCTATGTGCATACATGTCCCCTCCCTCTGGAGCCTCCCTCCCACACCCCATCCCAGCCCTCTAGGCCATCACAGAGCACTGAGCTGAACCCCCTGTGCTATACAGCTGCTTCCCACTAGCTGTTTATTTTACACATGGTAATGTATACATGTCAATACTACTTTCCCAATTTGTCCCACCACTCCCTTCCCATCTAGTGTCCACATGTCCATTCCTCCTGTAAAATTGATCACGCCTTTCTCCATGCTTCTTCATCCCTTGTTCATATCTTCAACACTTACCATATTGTATCTTAATCATTTGTTTACGTATCTGTCCACCCAATACATAATTATTTTGTAAATGATAGTCTAGTGTCTTGACAGTAGGTTAGCATGCTCCTCTTTATACCCCAAGCCCCCGATAGAGTGCTTGGCCTAGTGCCTCACATATTTTTTGATGATTTATTGAATAAAGTCCAAACAATAACTGAAGAGCTGGAACAAGAGAAGAAATGCAAATTGAGTTCCCTTAAGCAAAACTAGTACTTCTTAGAGAGTAATAAATTCAGACAGCTTGCTATATTCATTGGGGTCTAATTAGAAGACAAAAAAAAAAAAAAATACCAGTAATTTGAACAAGGACAGTATTAATACCAAGAATTGTTACCTGGGTAATAGGTAGTTAATTACTGAAAGGAGTAAAAGAAAATATTAAGGTATAAAAGGGCAGCCACTTCAGAAAGCTGTTGCCACTATTAAGCTCAAAGAAGTGAATAGGGAACCTAGAAACTTAAAGGAGGGGTCTTCTCCCGCAAGAGAGAGATTCTGACATTTGAGAAGGAACTGGCAGCTGCAGAAACACGTAGCCGCTAACCAAGGTGAATAAACAGGCTCCAGGCTACTTGCCAGAACCATAGGCAAGCGACCCACTGAGCTCTGCTCTGCTTGATGTCACAGGAGAAAAAGAGGAAACAGAAGGAAAAAGGTCCTTCTCATATTATCTTGCTGTCCTTTCCACAGCACCATCTATTGGCAGAGCTTAACATCAAGCCAGTTGGTAAAGGATAAATGCAGCCGTATAGCCAAAGCTATAGTTTTTCCAGTCTGCATGTATGGATGTGAGAGTTGGACCACAAAGAAGGCTGAGTGCTGAAGAATTGGTGCCTTTCAATTGGGTGCTAGAGAAGACTCTTAAGAGTTCTTTGGACCGCAAAGTGATCAAACCAGTCCATCCTAAAGGAAATCAACCCTGAATATTCATTGGAAGGACTGATGCTGGAGCTCCAATACTTTGGTCACTTGATGCAAAGAGGTGACTCACTGGAAAAGACCCTGATGCTGGGAAAGATTGAAGGCAAAAGGAGAAGAGGGAAGCAGAGGATGAGATGATTAGATAGTATCACTGACTCAATGGACATGAATCTGAGCAAACTCTCAGAGAGTGAAGGACAGGGAAGATTGGTGTGCTGCAGCCCATAGAATCACAAAGAGTTGGACATGACTTAGTGACTGAACAACAAATGCAGTTGACAAAGCCTATATCCATTACCAAACATTAGGACAAAGAGTAGGTTTAGAGCTGAGAAGTAACTGATAGCCAGCACATTCCAGCAACTGTAATAAGTGAAACAAAAACCAAGGACCGCTGCTCAGGTGCTAGGAGCAGAGACTCAAACCATCAGCATCTTTTCTCTCCAGTCCCATCCTGCTCTTCTCTTAGCGAAACCCTCATTCTACCTTTCAACCATGGATGGGCTCTTTCATGAGTCATAGATCATGACCACTATCACCAGCCAGGACCATCCTTTCCAAATCAAGACCGAAGTGGAGGCTGAGGATTAGCAAGGATCCTGAAGAATCTCTGCCGCATTATAAATAAACTCTGAAGGAATTTTGAATCATGGTCCCAGACCCCTGCTGCCTTCTTTAATGAGTTTCTGTGCCCAAGAGGGTGTACAACTCCAGTGTCTTAAATGACACATGCTCATTTCCATAGGGCGGAGATAATGGGCTATAACTGTAGAAGAACATGGTGAGGATAGAGAAAAAGGAAGAGCTCCCCCAAAAGAAGGGGCAGAAGACAAAATAACAAACACCTGCTTCAAATACTTCAACAGTATCATCCTATGCCTCATTTCTCTCTCCTTCAGACCATTATTTAAGATCCTGCTACAAAGCTCAGTCTGCAGATCTACTACTCAGCAAGCAAATTCTGCTTCTACACAACCTACTTGTTCAGTGCGTTTGATCTCCTCTGCTTCCATTTCAGCAATGACAGAAATAGATGGCCAAGGGCTGGTGGTGGACACCATGATCAATCTCCGTGGAGTGAGTCATAATGCTGGTCTCGTTTCATTGCCGCAGCTTCTTGATGCAGGGTGAAAAGAATTTGAAAGGCAAGTTAAAGTTTCATAGACAAGAGAAGATATGTTTAAAATTAAAAACCTCCTTTATAGAGAACCAATCGTGATTATGACCAAGGGGGGTTTTATTTAAGGAGAGGAATACCCACTTAGATAGTACCTCATTTAGTGAGCCCAAATTATTCACCTATGATTTTAAAAACTTTCAAAATTGTTTTACTGAGCACCTGGACATCAGTTAGAAATGTGATTGATTAATTCCCTTAAACTGTAATTATAGATTTAATATGGTTGATTGCTTTGAGGTTATTAAAGTATCTAAAATAGCAAATAACTGAAGTTCAGTGATTCCAAAATTTATAATACCTTAACATTAAAGTTAGTTATCAAAATGGTGAAAAAAAAATATTTAACTTTGTTTCTTCTTGCCCCGTACTCTGACACAGTGATAGTGCTATTTTCAGATGCTCTTAAGAGTTTTATTAATCTAACCAGACACAAAAGAAAAAGATCATAGCCACACAAATCAAGGTTGCAGATTCTAGTTGTCGGCTAGGAAACTCTGCCTTGGGACCTTGATCTGACTGTAATGACCACAGTGATTCAAAGAAGTGACACTGAGCATAAGCTGAGTCTTTTTATATAGTAAATGTTTTAAGTTTCATTTAAGTTGGTGCCTTTTCTGAAAATGATGTATTCTTCAACTTTTGGATTTCTTGGTCCCTAATCCCTTGGCCTGTCTCTATGATATATGAATCTAGTCTATTTGCATTATTATTAAAAGTATATGCTTTTTCTAGAATCTTTAAAATTTTAATTACTAGAGCCATCTAGGGTTTAATCTCTATGAATATCTCACCTCTTGAGCTGTTAGACTCAAGAGATTAGGCTATTAGAGATTAGGCTACTTGACTAGAAATGAATTTTTGAAATTTCCAACTTCTTGATCAACAGGTTTGATTAACTTTTATATTTAATTTGCTGGTTATTTCATATGACCACAGTGCTGATCACTATTTCCTTTTCTTGGTAGAGCTCCTACTTTACACTGGATTCCTTTCCTCCTTACACAGAAACAAGTGTGTGTGTGCACGCACGCACATGCATGCACACATATATTTAATTAAAAATACCACACATAGTAATATTTCCACTGTAAAAAATAAAAACTTTAAAACTATCCAAATATATCTGTGCTCCTTTTATATGATAACTATTCTTCGCACACTTAACATCAACCTTTTTTACTCAGGGTGTTAGAAATTAGCATCTGTAAAAAGCCATGAATTTGTAACTATTATTATTTGATGCAAATTCCTAAGGGTTACTGTTGCTGAGTCCTCTTAAGTAGATCTCCTCACTCTTTTACTGTCCCTTACATCTCCAAAAGCATTTTTGCTTTCTGACAACAGAATATTCCACACATAGATTGATTTCTTTCCTGGCTTGAGGAGGAAATCAAACACCTCCACGAGATCTGGTCCCTTCTATGCAGAGGACAAAACTGGACATCAAACAAAATCTGGACACTAGGGGTGCAGTAAAGACATGCTGATGGACAAAAGCCAGACACTATTGGACTTTTTTTTTTTAATGTCTGAGCAGGAATATGTATTTATCTTAAAAGTATGACTTCAAGTTAATTTTTCAAATTTAATGTATTTTCATTCCCACCTTTCCTTATAATATGCTATTTCATCAACCACTAGGATTTGTTTCTACACTGACTTAAGATCTCGATAGTTCAAACAAAAAAAAAAACCTTGGAAAGGATAACAAGTTTAAGATTCTGCATTGCTTATACATACAGAGGATATTTACATATAACAAACTAAAAGTAGAGTCATATGAGTAATTTTTTAAGCAAAGTATAACTCAAAAGTAAAGAGAATTAGGAAGTAGAGTATGGTTCATGATTTTGGAAAGCAGGATTACAATATAACAGTGGGAAATCCATGTCTGTGGTTCTAGACAAAGAATTATCATTCTTCATCTTTCTTCTTTGAAAAAATGTAGAGCAGTAGAGGCTGGAGGACTAACTGAAGAGAAAAACATGAAACATGTTCATAAAATAAGTCAGTCAATTTCATGAGTCCATGGATAATGATGATAGATGAATCATTCCTACTCAAAGGAAAATTTTATGTATTTTTGTCACAAAAATATTTAGTTCAAAATCATCTATTTGTTGAAAGTAATGCCATGGATGGTGATATACTACTTCATTTTGTATTCATGAATGTAATGAAATTTGATTCAGCGAAGATGGTGGCAGTGGCAGTTTATTTTTCTTAAATTCTTCTTAAGAAGAATAATCCTACCATTCAGAAGACTGAGATCATGGCATACGGTCCCATAACTTCATGGCGGATAGATGGGGAAACAATGGGAACAGTGAGAGACTTTATTTTGGGGGCTCCAAAATCACTGCAGATGGTGACTGTAGCCATGAACTTAAAAGATGCTTGATCCTTGGAAGAAAGGCTATGACCAATCTAGCAGCATATTAAAGAGCAGAGACATTGCTTTGCCAACAAGGGTCTGTCTAGTCAAGGCTGCAGTTTTTCCAGTGGTCATGTATGGATGTGAGAGTTGGACTATGGAGAGGGCTGAATGCCAAAGAGTTGATGCTTTTGAACTGTGGCATTGGAGAGGACTCTTGAAGGTCCCTTGGACTACAAGGAGATCAAACCTAAAGGAGAATCAATCCTAAAGGAAATCAGTCCTGAATATTCACTGGAGGGACTGATGCTGAAGCTGAAACTCCAATGCTTTGGCCACCTGATGCAAAGAATTAACTCATTGGAAAAGACCCTGCTGCTGGGGAAGATTGAGGGCAGGAGAAGGGGACGACAGAGGATGAAATGGTTGGATGGCATCACCAACTCAATGGACATGAGTTTGAGTAAGCTCCAGGAGTTAATGATGGACAGGGAAGCCTAGTGTGCTGCAGTCCACAGGGTTGCAAAGAGTTGGACACAACTGAGCAACTGAACTAACTAAATTCTATTATATAAAGCAGGCAAGTAGCCAGAAAACAAAGAGACGATCAACATCTCCAACAAACTTAGGTGACAAAGTATCTTCATACACCCCATAGTAAGGGCTGGTATAAACAAACTTTTAGTAGCTATCAGATACATAGAGCATCTGCATCATAGGAAGCATAAGAAAGAACTGGGTATCCTCCACAGTCTAAGACTACAGTCCTAAAATAGCCAACAGAAACTCACTGGAAATTCCAGAAGGCCAATGTGAGAACAGCAGCCGGCACTGGGTGAATTTTGCATAGTCCAGTGGTGGGTGAGGGTGTGGGCCCTTGTGGTGAGTTTTGAAGAGACTGGAGCAGTCTGTGTCCCATGGACTCAAAGTCAACTGCCTAAACTCCCTTACAGGACAAAGTCCAACACTGAGCATGAAGTGCTAGGAACAGAATCCAATTGAAAGACACAAGGTCAATGGAGAAAAACGAAGGAGGTGCTCACATAGAATCTGAACATGAGAACAGAACCAGGAGATCGAGAAGACCCATGATACTTTGTGTGGGTGCAGTGAGTCGTGTCCAACTCTTTGTAACCCCATGGACTGTAGCCCACCAGGCTCCTTTGTCCATGGTATTCTCCAGGAAAGACTACTGGAGTGGGTTGCCACTTCATTCTCCAGAGGATCTTTCTGACCCAGGGATCGAACCTGCATCTCTTGCATCGGCAGGTGGGTTCTCTACGACTACTGCCACCTGGGACTGTGTAACCCTACATAAAAGAGTTAGAAGGGTTAACTGTGGAGCATACAGTTAGAGAAGTTATCTTGAACGAATGGCTTTCTATAAGTTTAACAAAACTGATTTTATATAAAAATAAGCAACAGAAAAGAGAGGTCAATCTCATAACAAGTTAATTAATGCACATATTAATATAAGGGAAAAAAAAGTAAAATGTGCCCCTGTTACAGTAAGAGATCCGAATGTTGGAAAGCAAACAGGATACCTATGGAAAGATAAATACATCAAACCAACTTTGATTTTACACAGATCTAAAGGGTTTGTGGTGTTTTTCTGCAGAGAATTGGAAAAGTCCACAGGACAGACATCAGAAGCAGAGCAGCCATTCCAAGCAATGCAGATACAATCAGCCCAAGAATGAACAATATCCCTCAATCAGCCCAAGAATGAACAGAATGTTTCAAAGCAGCTGCACATGGTGTAATTTTATTTCTGAAATGAAGATAGCTTTATGCTTGGCACAGAGATCAGATTAACTTTGATTACAAGGAAGCTAACCTCTATAGATGGGCTTCCCAGATGGC
Source organism: Bos mutus (assembly GCF_027580195.1). NCBI lineage: Eukaryota > Metazoa > Chordata > Mammalia > Artiodactyla > Bovidae > Bos > Bos mutus. The sequence continues at coordinate 16,850,388 of NC_091628.1, read as the reverse complement.
TCAGTGGTAAAGAATCCACCTGCCAATGCAGGAGACGGAGGTTTGATCCCTGGGTCAGAAAGATCTCCTGGAGAAGGAAATGGCAATCCATTCCAGTATTCTTGCCTGGGAAATCCAACAGACAGAGGAGTCTGGAGGGCTACAGTTCATGCGGTCGCAAAGAGCTGGACATAACTGAGCGACCAAACACACAACCTTTACAGAGGTTTCCTTAGAGAAATCTCTAACAGATTTCTTTCCAAGGAGACAGGTACCTATGAGAGTTGAACTTGAGCAAGTTTACAGTTATTTTAAGAGATCTGTGTATCTTACATGTTAGTAAGCAAATGCTTATAGGCTGAAAGAAGATGTCATCCACATAAAATGTTCTTACTGTTCAAATATAAGTAGTTGATTTTGTATTTAATAAAATTCCGAGTATTTCAAAAATTACTGAACTCAGCTTTCTCTAACATTTAAGAGACGTTCATGTATGTTCAAATAAATAAGATTTTCCCCTGCTTTTTATTTTGAACAATTTCAAAGCAATTGGAAGCACAGCACATGAACAGCCATCTGTCCTTCACGTAGATTCACCCATTTGTGACATTACTGGCAATATAGTTCCATTCTCTCTCATTCTCTTGGGTGCTCATCTATTATTTTTTTTTTCATTTTCCTGATATATTTGTAATTGAATTTTAGACTTCACCTCTTCACCTTTAAATACTTTAATGTCTCCTAAGATTAAAATTAAGGAGATATCCATTCTACACAACCACAATATGACTCTCATACCTATTGAAGAGGAGAAAGAGAGGGGGAAGGGAGGCGGAGAGGGACACTGAATTTAAATTTTACCAATTCCTAAGAATATTTTAAAAGTTGGGGTTTTTCCTCTGATTCAGGATCTAAACAAGATTGAGAAAATGAATTTGGTTGTTTTTCTTTCAGTCTCTTTTAATACAGAAGTGTACCCTTTTTCTTATGGCATTGAGTTTTTGCCAGAGGCCAGGCCAATGGTCTTGTAATAGAATATGTCATGTAATTAACTTGTCTGATTGATAAATCCACTGACTAAAAGATTCAGCTAATATATATATTTTTTTGCAAAAAATGTTACAGGGGTGCTATTGTATACTTATTTCACTAAATCAGGACACATAATAATCATTGTCTCACAATAAGGAACATTAATTTGATCACTTGCTTAAGTGAATCACAGGCTTATGTTCTCCAATGCAAAGAAAGATTCACTTCTGCCTCTGTAAATCATGTTAGCTAATTCTCAACAAGGTATTAGCAAACTGAATGCAACAGCACATTAAAAAGAATCATTCATTATTATCAAGCATGATTTATCTCAAGATAGCTCAACATACACAAATCAATACATGCAATACACCACATTAACAGATCAAAGGTAAGAATCATATGATCATCTCAACTGATACAGAAAAAAATATTTAGCAAAATTGAACATTCTTTCATGACAAAAAACAGTAAGTTGGGTAAGAAGAAAGTCCAGTATAGAAGGAACATTACTTAGCATAATCAAGGCCATTTACAACAATGCCACAGTTAATATTGTGCTCAGTGGTGAAAAGTTAAAATCCTTTCCTCTAAGATCAGGTACAGGCATAGAATCCTACTTTTTGCCATTTCTATTCAATAGAGTATTGGAAATCCTACCCAGAGTAATTAGACAAGAAAAATAAAAGACATTCACATCAGAAAGGAAAAAGTAAAATTGCCTGTTTGTAGCTGATATGATTTTATATAGAGAAAACTCTAAAGACTTCATTTAAGAAAAAACTATTAGAATAAATCAATTCAGTAAAGTTGCAGGGTATAAAATCAACATACAAAAATCAGTTGCATTTCTATACAGTAAGAGTGAACTACCTGAATGAGAAATTAAGGAAGCAATCCCAGTTATAACAGCATCAAAAATCAATAAAACACTTGGAAATATGTTTAACATGTTTAACCAAGGAGGTGAAACATGTGTAAAACAAAAACTGTAAGACGTTAATGAAAAGATTGAAGAAGATACAAATAAATGGAAATAGATTTCATGTTCTTGGATTGGAAGAATTGATATTGCAAACATGTATACTACCCAAAGTGAACTACATATTTAATGCAATCCTAATCAAAATCCCAACAGCATTCTTTACAGAAATAGAAAAAAATTACTCTAAAATTTGAAATCACAGAAGACCTTTTATTAATATACTCAAAGCAATCCTGAGAAAGCACAAAGCTGAACCCATCACATTGCCAGATTTTAAGCCTTATTACAAAGTGATCAAAACAGTATGGTACTGGTATATAAGTAGGCACACAAGGCAGGGGAATAGAATAGAGAGTCTGGACATAAACAGTACGTATAAGGTGAACTCCCGGCAATCTTGATTCCAGCTCGTGCTTCCTCCAGCCCAGCGTTTCTCATGATGTACTCTGCATATAAGTTAAATAAGCAGGGTGACTATATAGAGCCTTGACATACTCCTTTTCCTATTTGGAACCAGTCTGTTGTTCCATGTCCAGTTCTAACTGTAGCTTCACACAGACTTCTCAGGAGGCAGTCAGGTGGTCTGGTATTCCCATCTCTTTCAGAATTTTCCAGTTTGTTGTGATCCAATCAAAGGCTTTGGCATAGTCAATAAAGCAGAAGTAGATGTTTTTCTGGAACTCTCTTGCTTTCTCTATGATCTAGCAGATGTTGGCAGTTTGATCTCTGGTTCCTCTGCTTTTTCTAAAACCAGCTTGAACATCTGGAAGTTCACGGTTCACTTACTGCTGAAGCCTGGCTTGGAGAATTTTGAGCATCACTTTGCTAATGTGTGAGATGAGTGCAATTATGCAGTAGTCTGAGCATTCTTTGGCATTGCCTTTCTTTGGGATTGGAATGAAAACTGACCTTTTCCAGTCCTGTGGCCACTGCTGAGTTTTCCAAATTTGCTGGCATATTGAGTGCAGCACTTTCACAGCATCATCTTTTAGGATTTGAAATAGCTCAACTGGAATTCCATCACCTCCACTAGCTTTATTCATAGCGATGCTTCCTAAGGCCCACTTGACTTCGCATTCCAGGATGCAAGGAAATCAGTCCTGAACATTCATTGGAAGGACTGATGCTGAAGCTGAAGCTCCAATATTTTGGCCACGTGATGCAAGAACTAACTCATTTGAAAAGATTCTGATGCTGGGAAAGATTGAAGGCAGGAGGAAAAGGGGACAACAGAGGATGAGATGACTGGATGGCATCACTGACTCAATGGACATGAGTCTGAGTAAACTCTGGGACCTGGTGATGGACAGGGAGGCCAGGCATACTGCAGTCCATGGGGTTGCAAAGAGTCAGATACAACTGAGTGACTGAACTGAACAGAACAAGGTTCTTAACTGGAACTGAGTAAGGAACTGAACTGAATAACTAATTTTTAACAATGGTTCCAAGACCACACAATGAAGGAAAAGGACAGTCTCTTCAATAAATAGTCCTGGGAAAACTGAATATCCGCATACAAAAAAATAAAATGGACCTCTATCTTACACCACTAACAAAAATTCAAAACAGATCATCTAAACATAAAACATAAAATTGTATAACTGCTAGAAAACACAGGGAAAAAGATTCTTGACACTGGCTTTAGCAAGGATTTCTTGGATAAGACACCAAAATCACAAGCAACAAAGACTGCAATAAGCAGGACTAAATTGAAGAGCTTCAGTGTAGCAAGGAAAACAGTGAATTGAAAAGGCAACCTACAGAATGAGAGAAAATATTTACAAAGCATACAGATGATAAGGGCTTAAAGTTAAAATAAATATTAATAACTCATAACTCAATAACACAAAAAGCAAATAATCTGATTACCAAAAAGGCAAAAAACCTGAAGACATTTTTCCAAAGATTACATATAAATGTCCAATAGGTATATGCAAAGATGCTCAGCATCACTAGTCATCGGGGAAATGCACATCAAAACCAGTGAGATATCTCCTCATACCTGGTAAGATGGCTTTTATCAAGAAGATAAGAGGTAAAAATTCCTGGTGGAAAAAAGAGAGCCCTTGTATACTGTTGATGAGAATGGAACTTGGGTTAAGCCACAGTGGAAAACAGTAACAGGTTTCCTCAAAAAATTAAAAATTCATCTATCGTATGATCTGGTGATCCCATGCCTGGAATATACATTCAAAAGAATCAAAACCAGTAGCTGAAAGCAATACCAGCACTCCCATATTCATTGCAGTGTTATTCTCAATAGCCAAGGTACAAAAACAATAGCCTAAGTGTCCATCCACAGATGAATGGATTAAGATGTAATGTATCAGATCAGATCAGTCGCTCAGTCGTGTCCGACTCTTTGAGACCCCATGAATCGCAGCACTCCAGGCCTCCCTGTCCATCACCAACTCCCAGAGTTCACCCAGACTCACGTCCATCGAGTCAGTGATGCCATCCAGCCATCTCATCTTCTGTCGTCCCCTTCTCCTCCTGCTACCAATCCCTCCCAGCATCAGAGTCTTTTCCAATGAGTCAACTCTTTGCATGAGGTGGCCAAAGTACTGGAGTTTCAGCTTTAGCATCATTCCTTCCAAAGAAATCCCAGGGCTGATCTCCTTCAGAATGCACTGGTTGGATCTCCTTGCAGCCCAAGGGATTCTCAAGAGTCTTCTCCAACACCACAGTTCAAAAGCATCAATTCTTCGGCACTCAGCCTTCTTCACAGTCCAACTCTCACATCCATATATGACCACAGGAAAAACCATAGCCTTGACTAGACGAACCTTTGTTGGCAAAGTAATGTTTCTGCTTTTGAATATGCTATCTAGGTTGGTCATAACTTTCCTTCCAAAGAGTAAGCGTCTTTTAATTTCATGGCTGCAGTCACCATCTGTAGTGATTTTGGAGCCCAGAAAAATAAAGTCTGACATTGTTTCCACTGTTTCCCCATCTATTTCCCATGAAGTGGTGGGACTGGATGCCATGATCTTCGTTTTCTGAATGTTGAGATTTTTTTTTTTAATTTTATGTTTAAACTTTACATAATTGTATTAGTTTTGCCAAAAATCAAAATGAATCCACCACAGGTATACATGCGTTCCCCATCCTGAACCCTCCCCCCTCCTCCCTCCCCATACCATCCCTCTGGGTCGTCCCAGTGCACCAGCCCCAAGCATCCAGTATCGTGCGTCGAACCTGGACTGGCATCTCATTTCCTACATGATATTTTACATGTTTCATTGCCATTCTCCCAAATCTTCCCACCCTCTCCCTCTCCCACAGAGTCCATAAGACTGTTCTATACATCAGTGTCTCTTTTGCTGTCTCGTACACAGGGTTATTGTTACATCTTTCTAAATTCCATATATATGCGTTAGTATACTGCATTGGTGTTTTTCCTTCTGGCTTACTTCACTCTGTATAATAGGCTCCAGTTTCATCCACCTCATTAGAACTGATTCAAACGTATTCTTTTTAATGGCTGAGTAATACTCCATTGTGTATATGTACCATAGCTTTCTTATCCATTCATCTGCTGATGGACATCTAGGTTGCTTCCATGTCCTGGCTATTATAAACAGTGCTGCGATGAACATTGGGGAGAACATGAACGTGTCTCTTTCCCTTCTGGTTTCCTCAGTGTGTATGCCCAGCAGTGGGATTGCTGGATCATAAGGCAGTTCTATTTCCAGTTTTTTAAGGAATCTCCACACTGTTCTCCATAGTGGCTGTACTAGTTTGCATCAAGACAGTATGGTACTGGCACAAAGACAGAAATGTAGATCAATGGAACAAAATAGAAAGCCCAGAGATAAATCCACACACATATGGACACCTTATCTTTGACAAAGGAGGCAAGAATATACAATGGATTAAAGACAATCTCTTTAACAAGTGGTGCTGGGAAATCTGGTCAACCACTTGTAAAAGAATGAAACTAGAACACTTTCTAACACCATACACAAAAATAAACTCAAAATGGATTAAAGATCTCAACGTAAGACCAGAAACTATAAAACTCCTAGAGGAGAACATAGGCAAAACACTCTCTGACATACATCACAGCAGGATCCTCTATGACCCACCTCCCAGAATATTGGAAATAAAAGCAAAAATAAACAAATGGGACCTAATTAACCTTAAAAGCTTCTGCACATCAAAGGAAACTATTAGCAAGGTGAAAAGACAGCCTTCAGAATGGGAGAAAATAATAGCAAATGAAGCAACTGAATGTTGAGCTTTAAGCCAACTTTTTCACTCTCCTCTTTCACTTTCATCAAGAGGCTTTTGAGTTCCTCTTCACTTTCTGCCATAAGGGTGGTGTCATCTGCATATCTGAGGTTATTGATATTTCTCCCAGCAATCTTGATTCCAGTTTGTGTTTCTTCCACTCCAGCGTTTCTCATGATGTAATGTATATTTACATATATAATGGAATATTATTCAGCCCTGAGAAAGAAGGAAATCCTGACAGTGTGACCATGAGAATGGACTTTGAAGGCATTATGCTAAGTGACAAAAGTCAGGCAAGGAAAGACGAGTATGATCTCACTTATGTAAGGAATCTAGAAAAGGTAAACTCATACACAGTAGAATTGTGGTTACCAGGGACCGGAGGTCTGGGGAAATGTTTAAAGGTACAAACTTGAAACCAGTAAGTAAGTTCTGAAGATCTAATATATCGATATCATAATACAGGTAGTAACAATCCAGTATTACAAACTTTAGAGCTATAATACAAACTTTAGATCCAGGAATACTAACTTTATATCTATATATATATAAATATATCGTGGGTGCTTGTGCTCAGTTGCTTCAGTCGTGTCCAACTCTTTGAGACTGCATGGACTGTAGCCTGCCAGGCTCCTCTGTCCATGGGATTTCCCCAACAAGAATACTGGAATGGGTTGCCATGCCCTCCTGGCCGAGGGATTGACCTGCGTCTCCTGCATTGCAGGCAGATTCTATACCGTTGAGCCACTGGGGAAGCCCCCATAAATATATCAAATAGACACATTATATACCTTAAAATTACACAATGCTGTATATCAGTTACATCCCAATATTTTTAAAGGTAAAAAAAAATAACAAATTATCCAAGGGATGATATTTCAAGACCACGTGAATTTCCTGTTCCCAACAACATTTGACCATTAGCTTAAATAACTATTGATATAATTCTGCTGGAAGTACCAAGACAGTGATTTTCTAACTTTATTCTTTATGCATTTATTTGGGCTTCCCTGATGGCTCAGTGGCAAAGAACCTGCCTGCCAATTCAGGAGATGTGGGTTCAATCCCTGGATTGGGGAAGATCCCGTAGAGAAGGAAATGGCCACCCACTCTGGTATCCTTGCCTGGAGAAAATCTCATAGACAGAGGAGTCTGGTGGGCTATAGATCATGGCGTCACAAGAGTTGGACATGACTTCACAACTAAACCACAACAACAATGCATTCACTTACTAATGATCAATAGAAATGAAAAAAACTACTGTGATTTGAGAGTACAAGTCTTCAGAGAGGTTAGAAGCCACTTTGTCTAGGCAGACATGAGACATTAGGCTCAAGATTATGTAAATGTCCCACTTCCCCCACACGCTCACTGCACCACTGCACAGGACAAGTATTTTTCCTATTAGAAGCTCTGATGATTGACAGCCCTGCTGTCTGAATTATTTGCAAAGATCTCATTATTAGATTTAATAGGGATAAACATAATTTTCTTTAAAAAACTAGAACCTCGTTATTCCTGACATTTAATATTAGGATTCTAAAAAGCTGTATGAAGTAACTGAAAAAGCTGGCTTAATCTAGACTGTGAAAACACTAAGCAAATGACTCTACAACCTCTACCTCCATACATGCTGAGAACAATGAAATTTTAATATCTGCTGCCTAATTTATCTTTATTTTCTTTAATTTATGATATATTTAATACAAAGACTACATGAGGCCAAGTTGTTAAACTCTTGTACAAGACTGGTTACTTTGTAATTTGTGATTCCCTGGATTTTTCTTGAAAATCAGCCAGAAATTGCTACAGGTATAGAATTTAGCAGTTTCGAAACTGCATTCAAGGAGAAGAGGGACCATTTTCACTATGGAGATCCTTCAATAGGCTCTCATATAAGAGCCTGACCTACTCATATTCAATGCCAAACCAAGATCAGCATCAGTCCTGACTCTGTGAGGTTCACAAAAGCATATGTTCAAACAGGGGTTTCATTCTTTAGAAATGTCTCCACAATGTGTATAACAAGGTTTTTGTTGTTATTGTAAAGATTTCAAGATTTATTATCAAATCTGCTTGCATGATTAATGAGCCACTCTTTTCTAATCAGGAGTCATCTTCTCCAAGGGAGATAGATGGTAGATATTCAAAATACAGCAGAAATCCAAGGTCATTATAGTCAGTAGTCCATACCTACCTTCTGGATTCTGCTGTGCGATTTTTTTATTTTCATTGTTAATCAAATTTGAAGGATAATAATGGAGTAAATACTTGCTTGTTGAAAACATTAATTTGTAGGAATTATGAAAATGAAGTATGTAAAAGTAAATAATCCTTGAATGAAATTGAGAAATGGTTGAAATCTGGGGGTGGATCCTGAAGAAGGGCCAGCTTCCTGAGAGAGTCAATTCCTAGGCAGGTTGGTAAGAAGTCCAGGATCCCCAAGGAGGAGAAAGGGGTCTGGGGCTCTTGAAGCAGAGATAGGGGTCTAGAATTCTCAAGGAGGAGGAAGAGACAAACATTTTTTTCTCTCTACATTCCTTAGTCTTAGTCACATAGAATGTTTTTTTCTTTAAGCCTGGAACTGATGATTAACCAAACAACTCAGTTTAAACTCTGTACTAAGGATTTTATGGAATTGTCACTCAGTATCTTCAAGGAAGATTGTTTTCTGATAGAATATATCTTCAGACAGAGAAGGCAATGGCACCCCACTCCAGTACTCTTGCCCGGAAAATTGCATGGATGGAGGAGCCTGGTAGGCTGCAGTCTATGGGGTCCCTAAGAGTCTGACGACTGAGCGACTTCACTTTCACTTTTCACTTTCATGCATTGGAGAAGGAAATGGCAACCCACTCCTGTGTTCTTGCCTGGAGAATCCCAGGGACGGGGGAGCCTGGTGGGCTACTGTCTATGGGGTTGCACAGAGTCGGACACGACTGAAGCAACTTAGCAGTAGCAAGGATTATACAACAACAATATATCATGCCTGAGGACAGTTTCTCCTTCCTAAAAACCTTCTGGCTAATCCTGTTATCTTAAAATGTATATTATGGGAATGAGTCCAGTAAAATTTCTACAACCTTGAGACATTCTTTTGATTTATTGTAAGAACTAACTTAAAAAGTCAATAACTCCCTTGCTAAAGACTAGCAGGGGGACACTCTCTGTCCCCCTGCTGATGTCTATGTCAGAAACTTTCTCTGTCCCTTTTTATACTTTAATAAAACTCTGCTATACAAAAGCTCTTGAGTGTTCAAGCCTGGTCCCTGGCCCCGAAGTTAAATCTTCTTCTTCGGAGATCACGAATCCAACACCATTCACCATAAGCTAACATTCTCAAACAGACGATGCTTTTTCAGAAAAGACTTTTTTTCAGATCAAAACAAACACTATCCTAACAGGACCCTAATAAATTTTTAAGTAGATTTCCAAGTACGTTTCAAACAGAATTCTTCTACATAAACATCCAACTGTAACTAGCAAGTTCACAAAATACATAGAAGTTGGCTCGTTAAAAGCAAAATGCATTTGTTCTTGAAATCTATCCTTTGAATAACTATAAATAAGTCATTCATTTAAGACTCTCCACCTAACATTCAGCTTGGATTAGCATAGTTCTTACCAGAGTTCTTACTCAGAATCATCTGGTAAGATTTCATTAAAAAAAAAATGTGATGTACCCCAACGTTCATTGCAGCTTCACATAGCCAGGACGTGGAAACAACCAACATGTCAACTGACAGATGAATGGGTAAAGAAGTTGCAGTACATAAACAATGGAACATAACCCAACCATAAAAAGGAATGAAGCTGAGTCAGTTGCAGTGATGTGGATGAACCTATAGACTGTTATACAGAGTGAAATAAGTCAAAAAGAGAAAAACAAATATTGTATATTAAAGCATACATATGGAATCTAGAAAAATGGCACCAATGAACCTATTTGCAGGGTAGGAATAGAGATGCAGACGTAGGGAACAGACTTGTGTACACGGATGGAAGGGGAGGGTGGGACAAATTGAGAAAGTAGAATTGACATAAATATACCACCATGTGTGAAACAGCTAGCTAGTGAGAAGCTACCATATAACATAGAGAGACCAGCTTGTTGCTCTGTGACGACACAGAGGGGTGGGATGAAGGGGTGGAAGGGAGGCTAAAGACGGGGTGGGGGGGATATATATATATACTCATGGCTGATTCACAGTGTTGTACAGCAGAAACCAACACAACATTGTAAAGCAATTATCTTCCAATTAAAAATAAATTTTAAAAAGTACATGTGCTGAAACACACACCCAGGCACTCAGATTTACTGGAGATTATTACTAGAGTCAGGAATATACATATTTTTAAAACTCCCCCAAATGATTCTGAGATGTACTGCCATTTGGGATGAGTCAGTGGAGAGAGTAAATGCAGATAGGTTCAAGCAAATATTGCCTAACTAGTTAGACAATCTTGAGAAAGACACTGAATATCTCTGAACATCCTTTCATCTGTATGTAACTGAGCCACACACCATGAAATGTCATCAAATATTATATTTCACTTTTTAAAACCATTTTTGTAACTGTTTTAATTCTAAAAATCTGTCCACATATTTAATGTTTCATTTTTATTTTAAAAAGCTATTACTAAAGTCAAAGTGAGTCTTAGAGTGAGTAGTATCCTAGGATAAGGAAGTAAGAATTAGACCCAATGAAAATGCCCCAAAGTTGACATTGCCGCTAGCTACTGTCTCTGCTGCGCCTCAGTACCAGTCAAGAAGGGCCTTAGAACCTTAAGAAAATTCAGTCTTAAAAGTCAAGGCAGGCCATTTGAGTCCCTGAAAATATGAATCTTTGTAGGAATGACACCTAAATTAGGGTAGTCAAAGTCCTTTTTTGGGGGGTACCATCTCAGAATGTGATCTTAAAAATATTACCTTAAAAATAAAAGTACCCAGAATTCATCCTAACCAAAATTTCAAGTCTCAAATTTAAGTTCTTATACAAGTTCTGCCTCTTTATATCATCTTCAAAAGACCCATATGTTCTTGCTTCTTTGTCTTAATTGCCTCTCCTAAGATAGTTCTCAGGTGGATAGCTAACCTTCATGTGCTTGGGACCATCACATATTAATACTGTTCATCTCATTCTATTGAGGAGGAAGAGCTTTCTAACAGTAACACTGGAACACCTGCAGTAGGGGCTTCTCTTCCACAATGTACCGCTAGGGGTTGTTGGATTATGACCTCTCTCAGTGTATTGCTGCTGCTGCTGCTGCTAAGTCACTTCAGTCGTGTCCGACTCTGTGCCATCCCATAGACGGCAGCCCACCAGGCTCCCCCATCCCTGGGATTCTCCAGGCAAGAACACTGGAGTGGGTTGCCATTTCCTTCTCAGTGTATTAGGTATCTATAAGTATTTTAAATCCGACCTCTCTTCCATCTCCTTTGTATGAGTAATACTAGTGAAGGATGTTAAGTTTTCATGAAGGGCAGAATATTACAAAGTACAGGGTAAGAAGATGATTCCACAGCAGAAATTTCTTTCATTATAGAATTGAATCTCCCTCTTATATATCTATGAGAGCTTCTGCTGCTGCGGCTGCTGCTAAGTCACTTCAGTCGTGTCCGACTCTGTGCGACCCCAGAGACGGCAGCCCACCAGGCTCCCCCATCCCTGGGATTCTCCAGGCAAGAACACTGGAGTGGGTTGCCATTTCCTTCTCCAATGCATGAAAGTGAAAAGTGAAAGTGAAGTCGCTCAGTCGTGTCCGACTCTTAGTGACCCCATGGACTGCAGCCTACCAGGCTCCTCCATCCATGGGATTTTCCAGACAAGAGTACTGGAGTGGGGTGCCATTGCCTTCTCCGATGAGAGCTTCTAGTATAACAAATTTAAAAAGGGGGCAGGGCAAGATGGCATCAGTGGAAGACCTTGAGCTCACCTCCTCCCATATGGAGATTGAACCTATACCCACATATAGAACAACTCGTCCTGAAGACCTGAGGGCTGAACAGCTATTGCACGTCGAAGGACCACGTGTAGAGAAGACAGACGTGGTATCCATGGGAAACCTACTCCAACCTGCAGTAGGGAGGGATATAGCTGAGGGGCCTGAGCACCTGGGACATAGCAAAACAAACAAAAAAACCCACAGCAGTTTAGAGGGCACCTAGACTATGGGGAAAGAAAAATCCATTTACTAACCCTACAGCTTCTGCCAGAAGATTAAGGAACTGCTGGAGCCCTCTCCAGGGTCAAGGGCTCTGAGGAGCATCACCAAGTCCCTTCATGAGTCATCTCAGCCCACACCTTCTACTGAGTGGTTGTGAAGATTAATGATATGCTTTCATATGAAAGTATTAAACTATTCTTTTTACAAGAAATGCTGGTTTCTCCTATTCTTCTTTCATTTCTTCTTTCTATCCTTTCTGTTCTTATTATCAGCTCCTCAAAGAGGAGAGTATGGCAAAGCTCCTCAAATAAGAGTTGCTGAAAGTAGGGTTAGCAGAGAGGTCTATTGGACAAATCAATGAGAACCCCAGACCACAGCCTCCTATCAGCTTCCACTAGATGTGAAATTCTTAGGCAAGTGGAAGTCTCAGTATCTCTACAGATGCCTGCCTTGCTCAAGACTGACCAGACTTTAATCTGAAATATGAAATTGAAAACTGCATTTATCCTGACAGGTCTCCTCTTGAAATCAAGACAGTACATCTCTGCCAATTCTCCTTGGTTCTTGGGATCTCAGAAAACTGTTTCTGTTCTCTTGGTGACAGTAAGCGGGATAATATTCAGCCCTGAGAGGCAACCCAAGTAGACCCTCATACACATTTGTTTCCACACTTGAGCACTAGTTGAGTTTCTCCAGTCAAAATGTACTTCTAATTGAGTTGTGTTGGCCTGGGGACAATTGTGAAAGAGAATGTTTCTGATTAACCAGGACTAAGATCAACAAGCTTTGATATGGTAAATAGCAAAAATATTGTGCTGCTATGTCTACATGAGTTAGTAGAAATGTCACACTTGTACTATGAAATAGACATTGAACAAAGACACAGACATTGGCAAGAAGAGTGGAGGACTGCAACTTGGCCTATAACTCAAGTAGTAATTCTTTAGCACTTAAATGCCTAGTGGGGTACGATACAATAGAGGGGGAACATCACAGTTTTTAAGTGAATCAAAATAAAATAGCTAGTAACTCTTGAGACTTATCATCCATGCTAGATTTCAACATCGAAATTATAAAAGAAAACATTTTATATTTCCTATGGCTGTTCCACATCCCTACCAGATAAACATCCTCCACTCAGTAAGCCTTGAATTTAGTAAGCCTAAAACAGAGATTGGCAAACCATGGTCTGCAGGCCAGACACCTATTTTAAAATAGAATCTTACTGGAACACAGTCATACCAGTCATTTGTGTATTACTTACGGTTGCTTTTGTAACAGAAGAGTAGATAGGGCAACAGAAATTGTGTGACCAATAAGCCTGAAATATTTACTATCTGGTCCTTTAGGGAAAAAAATAGTCAATCTAAATTCTAAGCAAAAGTTTCTGGCTCTGGGTAAGATGGAATGAACAAACTCCTCACTGTCTCTTCCACTGAATTCAGTTTTAAAACCTGGACAGAATATAAAAGGAAATGATCAGGAGACTGAAAAGTAGTGGCAAGTGGGTTGGTGAAAAAGACTACAATTCAGAGTAGTACCAAACCAGTGGTGAGTCCGCCATTGTCTCCCCTGTATTTGGAAACCCCTTCATTTGTTCCCCTACGTGGATGCAGCAGTGGACATCCATTCCGGCCAGGATAACTAAAGCCCCAGATTTCTGGCCAAAAGTCTGAAAAGGAGATCCCCAGAAAGCTAAAAAGTACTGACGATATTGTAGTGGTGAAGAAGCATATGAAAGTGACTTCACAAAGTTTATTAATTCCTAGGAACACCCCTGACCTGTGTACACATGGACAAGATCTTAATCAGAAAATGAAATATTTTGAGAACTGGTCCCAGGCTTGTCACTGGCTGATGCACACGTGGCATATATTCAAATAACACTGCAAAGGCTTTGAAAGCTGAGTTGACGTTAGAACTACAGTGCAATAGAGGCAATTTTAAACTTCCAAATTAAACCTGATTGGGCATCCAACAGAGAAGGCAATGGCACCCCACTCCAGTACTCTTGCCTGGAAAATCCCATGGACAGAGGAGCCTGGTGGGCTGCAGTCCATGGGGTCGCTGAGGGTCGGACACGACTGAGGGACTTCACTTTCACTTTTCACTTTCATGCATTGAAGGAAATGGCAACCCACTCCAGTGTTCTTGCCTGGAGAATCCCAGGGACGGGGGAGCCTGGTGGGCTGCCGTCTCTGGGGTCGCACAGAGTCGGACACAACTGAAGAGACTTAGCAGCAGCAGCAGGCACCCAAAACAAATTTTTTTTCAGCGTTCACTGTAGAATTTAACAAGATCTATAATCTCACAGCCTAATATTCAAAATGTGTCAGATTTAATCCAGAATTACTGAGCATATGAAACACAAAAAAAAAAACCCATCTCCACTTCACATGGGAAAGAAAACCTACAGACATCAACCCGAGATGAGATAGATATTAGATCTATCTGACAGACTTTGAGGCAGCTGTTGTACAAATGCTCCAGCAAGCAAGTCTAAATACTCCTGAAACAGACACAAAAAATAGGCTGCAAATCAACAGATAAAGAAAATCTGAAATTCTAGAACTTAAAAATACAGTAAAAGAAATTTAATGGAAAGGACTAAGAGTTAAAACTCTCCTACCAGAGTCACTAGTACACATTTTTTTTTTTCTTACAACCCATACAGACATCCCTTCACCAAAATAGTATAATTAAAAGCTCTGGGTCTCAAATTCTATAAAATTTTTCTAAAGATTCATTGTTGCTCTTTTGAACTACCTCTAAAATAAGTTTCAGTTCAGTTCACTTGCTCAGTCGTGTCAAACTCTTTGAGACCTCATGGACTGCAGTACGCCAAGCTTCCCTGTCCATCACCAACTCCTAGAGCTTACTCAAACTCATGTCCATCAAGTCGGTGATGCCATCCAACCATCTCATCCTCTATCATCCACTTCTCCTCCAACCTTCAATCCTTCCCAGCATCAGGGTCTTTCAAATGAGTCAGTTCTTTGCATCATATAGCCAAAGTATTGGAGTTTCTGCTTCAACATCAGTCCTTGCAATGAATATTCAGGACTGATTTTCTTTAGGATGGACTGGTTGGATCTCTTTGCAGTCCAAGGTACTCTCAAGAGTCTTCTCCAACACCACAGTTCAAAGCATCAATCCCTCAGCGCTCAGCCTTCTTCACAGTCCAACTCTCACATCCATAAATGACCACTGGAAAAACCATAGCCTTACTAGACAGACTTTTGTTGGCAAAGTAATGTCTCTGCTTTTCAATATGCTATCTAGGTTGGTCATAACTTTTCTTCCAAAGAGTTGGCGTCTTTTAATTTCATGGCTGCAGTCACTATCTGCAGTGATTTTGGAGCCCAGAAAAATAAAGTCTGACACTGTTTCCCCATCTGTTTGCCATGAAGTGATGGGACCAGATGCCATGATCTTCGTTTTCTGAATGTTGAGCTTTAAGCCAACTTTTTCACTCTCCACTTTCACTTTCATCAAGAGGCTCTTGAGTTCTTCTTCACTTTCTGCCATAAGGGTGGTGTCATGTGCATATCTGAGGTTATTGATATTTCTCCTGGCAATCTTGATTCCAGCTTGTGCTTCTTCCAGCCCAGCGTTTCTCATGATGTATTCTGCATATAAGTTAAATAAGCAGGGTGACAATATACAGCCTTGACGTACTCTTTTTCCTATTTGGACCCAGTCTGTTTTTCCATGTCCAGTTCTAACTGTTGCTTCCTGACCTGCATATAGGTTTCTCAAGAGGCAGGTGAGGTGGTCTGGGATTCCCATCTCTTTCAGAATTTTCCACAGTTTACTGTGGTCCACACAGTCAAAGGCTTTGGCATAGTCAATAAAGCAGAAATAGATGTTTTTCTGGAATTCTCTTGCTTTTTCCATGATCCAGCAGATGTTGGCAGTTTGATCTCTGGTTCCTCTGCCTTTTCTAAATCCAGCTTGAACATCTGGAAGTTCCTGGTTCCTGTACTGTTGAACCCTGGCTTGGAGAATTTTGAGCATTACTTTACTAGTGTGTGAGATGAATGCAATTGTGCAGTAATTTGAGCATTTTTTTGGCATTGCCTTTCTTTGGGATTGGAATGAAAACTGACCTCTTCCAGTCCTGTGGCCACTGCTGAGTTTTCCAATTTTGCTGGCATAATGAGTGCAGCACTTTAATAGCATCATCTTTGAGGATTTGAAATAGCTCAACTGGAATTCCATTACCTCCACTAGCGTTGTTCGTAGTGATGCTTCCTAAGGCCCATTTGACTTCACATTCCAGGATGTCTGGCTCTAGGTCAGTGATCACACCATTGTGATTATCTGGATCACGAAGATCTTTTTTGTACAGTCCTTCTGTGTATTCTCACTGCCTCTTCTTAATATCTTCTGCTTCTGTTAGGTCCATATCATTTCTGTCCTTTATTGAGCCCATCTTTGCATAAAATGATCCCTTGGTATCTAATTTTCTTGAAGGGATCTCTAGTCTTTCCCATTCTATTGTTTTCCTCTATTTCTTTGCACTGATCACTGAGGAAGTCTTTCTTATCTCTCCTTGCTATTCTTTGGAACTTTGCATTCAAATGGGTACATCTTTCCTTTTCTCCTTTGCTTTTTGCTTCTCTTCTTTTCACAGCTATTTGTAAGGCCTCCTCAGACAGCCATTTTGCTTTTTTGCATTTCTTTTTCTTGGGGGATGGTCTTGCTCCCTGTCTCCTATACAATGTCATGAACCTCCATCCATAGTTCATCAGGCACTCTATCAGATCTAGTCCCTTAAATAAGCTTACTAACCACACACACACAAAAAAAAGTTTGTTATTTTTACTTTATGGTTATATATTAGATTTGCTTGTTTGCTTTAAATAAAACTGGTATCATCAAGCTCTGTTTTTCATTATAGGCAACCAAGTTTCTGACAAATACATGTCAGATATTTGCCACATTTACTGGGATATTTTGTGCCAGTTAGAATGTATCAAAGACAACTGGGTTATATCAAGAAGGTAAGGAGCTAATTGGAAAGAGTTTCTATCAAAAAAAAAAAAAAAAAAGAATGAATGCAATTGATTGGAAAACAGTGGACTCTTAAAAATCCATGAATTGATAATATTAATGTTAAAATAGGTAAAGGGAAAGACCAAAAAACCTCATTTAACAACTTTGGAAGTAACTGGGTCAATAATTCTTTATTCTGAAAGTTAACAATTAGAAATTAAGAGGAAAGAATTAGTCATTCTACCTTAACCTACATGAACTACATTTCAGGATAACTAAGTAGTCTTGACTGATGATGGAAAGCTATTTCTTTAATCAAAATACTCTAGCTAAATCATGTAGGGAGGAAAAACAGATTTGGAAAATCACAATTTTATAGTCCCAAAGTAAAATAATTGAGCCAAGCAACACAATCAATGGAAAGAAACCATTAGATGGAAAGTTGATGGGGAGCTTCACAATGGAGGGATCAGGATTTCAGGATTAAGACAACCAGACATCACTGTCTTATGTGATGCAACAGGAGCATGTAGCATCCTTCCTATGAAGTATTCTTGCCAAAAATGTGGAGCTAAAATCAAATCAAATCTCTAAAGCTAATGCTAATTTATCAAAGCAAAACAAAACAAACAAACCAAAAAAAAAAAAAAAATCAAAGAGTAGCATTAAAATACACATATTAGACAACAATATATGTTGTCTACAAGAGACCCACCTCAAAACAGGGGACACATACAGACTGAAAGTGAAGGGCTGGAAAAAGATATTCCATGCAAATAGAGACCAAAAGAAAGTAGGAGTAGCAATACTCATATCAGATAAAATAGACTTTAAAACAAAGGCTATGAAAAGAGACAAAGAAGGACAATACATAATGATCAAAGGATCAATCCAAGAAGAAGATATAACAATTATAAATATATATGCACCCAACATAGGAGCACCACAATATGTAAGACAAATGCTACAAGTATGAAAGGGGAAATTAACAATAACACAATAATAGTGGGAGACTTTAATACCCCACTCACACCTATGGATAGATCAACTAAACAGAAAATTAACAAGGAAACACAAACTTTAAATGATATAATAAACCAGTTAGACCTAATTGATATCTATAGGACATTTCAACCCAAAACAATGAATTTCACCTTTATCTCAAGCGCACACAGAACCTTCTCCAGGATAGAGCACATCCTGGACCATAAATCTAGCCTTGGTAAATTCAAAAAAAATGAAGTCATTCCAAGCATCTTTTCTGACCACAATGCAATAAGATTAGATCTCAATTACAGGAGACAAACTATTAAAAATTCCAACATATGGAGGCTGAAAAACACGCTGCTGAATAACCAACAAATCACAGAAGAAATCAAAAAAGAAATCAAAATATGCATAGAAATGAATGAAAATGAAAATACAACAACCCAAAACCTGTGGGACACTGGAAAAGCAGTCCTAAGGGGAAAGTTCATAGCAATACAGGCATACCTCAAGAAACAAGAAAAAAGTCAAATAAATAACCTAACCCTACACCTAAAGCAACTAGAAAAGGAAGAAATGAAGAACACCAGGGTTAGTAGAAGGAAACAAATCTTAAAAATTAGGGCAGAAATAAATGCAAAAGAAACAAAGGAGACCATAGCAAAAATCAACAAAGCCAAAAGCTGGTTCTTTGAAAGGATAAATAAAATTGACAAACCATTAGCCAGACTCATCAATAAACAAAGGGAGAAAAATCAAATCAATAAAATTAGAAATGAAAATGGAGAGATCACAACAGACAACACAGAAATACAAAGGATCATAAGAGACTACTAACAGCAATTATATGCCAATAAAATGGACATCGTGGAAGAAATGGACAAATTCTTAGAGAAGTACAACTTTTCAAAATTGAACCAGGAAGAAATAGAAAATCTTAACAGACCCATCACAAGTACGGAAATTGAAACTGTAATCAGAAGTCTCCAGCAAACAAAAGCCCAGGTCCAGATGGCTTCACAGATGAATTCTACCAAAACTTTAGAGAAGAGCTAACACCTATCCTACTCAAACTCTTCCAGAAAATTGCAGAGGAAGATAAACTTCCAAACTCATTCTATGAAGCCACCATCACCCTAATACCAAAACCTGACAAAGATGCCACAATAAAAGAAAACTACAGGCCAATATCACTGATGAACATAGATGCAAAAATCCTTAACAAAATTCTAGCAATCAGAATCCAACAACACATTAAAAGGATTATACACCATGACCAAGTGGGCTTTATCCCAGGGATGCAAGGATTCTTCAATATCCACAAATAAATCAATGTAATACACCACACATTAACAAATTGAAAAATAAAAGTCATATGATTATCTCAATAGATACAGAGAAGGCCTTTGACAAAATTCAACATCCATTTATGATTAAAAACTCTCCAGAAAGTAGGAATAGAAGGAACATACCTCAACATAATAAAGGCTATATATGACAAACCCACAGCAAACATTATCCTCAATGGTGAAAAATTGAAAGCATTTCCCCTAAAGTCAGGAACAAGACAAGGGTGCCCACTTTCACCACTACTATTCAACATAGTTTTGGAAGTTTTGGCCACAGCAATCAGAGCAGAAAAATAAATAAAAGGAATCCAAATTGGAAAAGAAGTAAAACTCTCACTCTTTGCAGATGACATGATTCTCTACATAGAAAACCCTAAAGACTCCACCAGAAAATTACTAGAACTAATCAATGAATATAGTAAAGTTGCAGGATATAAAATCAACACACAGAAATCCCTTGCATTCCTATACACTAATAATGAGAAAATAGAAACAGAAATTAAGGAAACAATTCCATTCATCATTGCAACGAAAAGAATTAAATACTTAGGAATATACCTACCTAAAGAAACTAAAGACCTATATATAGAAAACTATAAAACACTGGTGAAAGAAATCAAAGAGGACACTAATAGATGGAGAAATATACCATGTTCATGGATCAGAAGAATCAATATAGTGAAAATGAGTATACCACCCAAAGCAATCTATAGATTCAGTGCAATCCCTATCAAGCTACCAATGGTATTTTTCACAGAGCTAGTGCAAATAATTTCACAACTTGTATGGAAATACAAAAAACCTCAAATAGCCAAAGCAATCTTGAGAAAGAAGAATGGAACTGGAGGAATCAACCTTCCTGACTTCAGGCTCTACTATAAAGCCACAGTCATCAAGACAATATGGTACTGGCACAAAGACAGAAATATAGATCAATGGAACAAAATAGCCCAGAGATAAATCCATGCACCTATTGACACCTTATCTTTGACAAAGGAAGCAAGAATATACAATGGATTAAAGACAAACTCTTTAACAAGTGGTGCTGGGAAAATTGGTCAACCACTTGTAAAAGAATGAAACTAGAACACTTTCTAACACAATACACCAAAATAAACTCAAAATGGATTAAAGATCTAAACGTAAGACCAGAAACTATAAAACTGCTATAGGAGAACATAGGCAAAACACTCTCTGACATAAATCAAAGCAGGATCCTCTATGACCCACCTCCCAGAATACTGGAAATAAAAGCAAAAATAAACAAATGGGACCTAATTAAACTTAAAAGCTTCTGCACAACAAAGGAAACTATAAACAAGGTGAAAACACAGCCTTCAGAATGGGAGAAAATAATAACGAATGAAGCAACTGACGAACAACTAATCTCAAAAATATACAAGCAACTCCTACAGCTCAATTCCAAAAAATGAACGACCTAATCAAAAAATGGGCCAAACAACTAAATAGACATTTCTCCAAAGAAGACATCAGATCAGATCAGATCAGTTGAGTCACTCAGTCATGTCCGACTTTTTGCGACCCCATGAATCGCAGCACGCCAGGCCTCCCTGTCCATCACCAACTCCCGGAGTTCACTCAGACTCACGTCCATCGAGTCAGTGATGCCATCCAGCCATCTCATCCTCTATCGTCCCCTTCTCCTCTTGCCCAATCCCTCCCAGCATCAGAGTCTTTTCCAATGAGTCAACTCTTCCCATGAGGTGGCCAAAGTACTGGAGTTTCAGCTTCAGCATCATTCCTTCCAAAGAAATCCCAGGGCTGATCTCCTTCAGAATGGACTGGTTGGATCTCCTTGCAGTCCAAGGGACTCTCAAGAGTCTTCTCCAACACCACAGTTCAAAAGCATCAATTCTTCGGTGCTCAGCCTTCTTCACAGTCCAACTCTCACATCCATACATGACCACAGGAAAAACCACAGCCTTGACTAGACGAAACTTTGTTGGCAAAGTAATATCTCTGCTTTTGAATATGCTATCTAGTTTGGTCATAACTTTCCTTCCAAGGAGTAAGCGTCTTTTAATTTCATGGCTGCAGTCACTATCTGCAGTGATTTTGGAGCCCAGAAAAATAAAGTCTGACACTGTTTCCACTGTTTCCCCATCTATTTCCCATGAAGTGATAGGACCGGATGCCATGATCTTCACTTTCTGAATGTTGAGCTTTAAGCCAACTTTTTCACTCTCCACTTTCACTTTCATCAAGAAGCTTTTTAGTTCCTCTTCACTTTCTGCCATAAGGGTGGTGTCATGTGCATATCTGAGGTTATTTATATTTCTCCTGGCAATCTTGATTCCAGCTGTGTTTCTTCCAGTCCAGCGTTTCTCATGATGTACTCTGCATAGAAGTTAAATAAACAGGGTGATAATATACAGCCTTGATGTACTCCTTTTCCTATTTGGAACCAGTCTGTTTTTCCATGTCCAGTTCTAACTGTTGCTTCCTGACCTGCATACAAATTTCTCAAGAGGCAGATCAGGTGGTCTGGTATTCCCATCTCTTTCAGAATTTTCCACAATTTATTGTGATCCACACAGTCAAAGGCTTTGGCATAGTCAATAAAGCAGAAATAGATGTTTTTCTGGAATTCTCTTGCTTTTTCCATGATCCAGCAGATGTCGGCAATTTGATCTCTGGTTCCTCTGCCTTTTCTAAAGCATACAGATGGCTAACAAACACATGAAAAGATGCTCAACATCACTCATTATCAGAGAAATGAAAATCAAAACCACAATGAGGTACCATTTCACGCCAGTCAGAATGGCTGCTATCCAAAAGTCTACAAACAATAAATGCTGGAGAGGGTGTGGAGAAAAGGGAACCCTCTTACACTGTTGGTGGAAATGCAAACTAGTACAGCCACTATGGAGAACAGTGTGGAGATTCCTTAAAAAACTGGAAATAGTACTGCCTTATGACCCAGCAATCTCACTGCTGGGTATACACACTAAGGAAACCAGAATTGAAAGAGATATGTGTACCCCAATGTTCATCGCAGCACTGTTTATAATAGCCAGGACATAGAAGCAACCTAAGATGTCCATCAGCAGATGAATGGATAAGAAAGCTGTAGTACATATACACAATGGAGTATTACTCACCCATTAAAAAGAATACATTTGAATCAGTTCTAATGAGGTGGATGAAACTGGAGCCTATTATATAGAGTGAAGTAAGCCAGAAAGAAAAACACCAATACAGTATACTAATGCATATATATGGAATTTAGAAAGATGGTAATGATAACCCTGTATGCGAGACAGCAAGAGACACAGATGTTTAGAGCAGTCTTTTGGACTCTGTGGGAGAGAGAGAGGGTGGGATGATTTGGGCGAATGGCACTGAAACATGTATAATATCATATAAGAAATGAATAGCCAGAACAGGTTCAATGCAGGATGCAGGATGCTTGGGGCTGGTGCACTCGGATGACCCAGAGGGATGGTACAGGGAGGGAGGTGAGAGGGGGGTTCAGGATGGGGAGCCCATGTACACCTGTGGCAGACTCATGTTGATATATGGCAGAACCAATACAATATTGTAAAGTAATTAGCCTCCAATTAAAATAAATTTAAATTTAAAAAAAGATAGTTTTTATGTAAAAAAAAAAATAACATAAAAAATAAAATAAAATTACCATGTATAAAAAAGATAGCAAGTAGGAAGCTGCTATGTAGCATAGGGAGCTCAGCTCAGTGCTCTGTGATGACCTAGAGGGATGGGATAGAGGTGTAGTGGGAGGGAGTCTCAAGAGGGAAGCTAGGTGCATACTTATGGCTGATTCATGTTGTTGTACGGCAGAACACAACGACACACAACACAATTT
Organism: Bos mutus; assembly: GCF_027580195.1. Taxonomy (NCBI): domain Eukaryota; kingdom Metazoa; phylum Chordata; class Mammalia; order Artiodactyla; family Bovidae; genus Bos; species Bos mutus. The sequence goes on along the minus strand of NC_091628.1, from coordinate 16,826,807 downwards.
TATGTATGTACACAACATTGTAAAGCAATTATTTTCTAATTAAAAATAAAAAATTTAAAAAGCAAACACAAAAAACAGGAGCTAGACAAACATATTACATGACACCACAATGAAGCAAACAAAACCATTCTAAAATTAGGAACTTCTAGAGGTTTCTGTTGACAAGCCATTGACCAGGTGTTGCAACTAATCAAAATGTTATGAAAGTGAAAAATAAGGATGGGGTCAGTATAAATGACGGAGAAGGCAATGGCACCCCACTCCGGTATTCTTGCCTGGAAAATCCCATGGATGGAGGAGCCTGGTAGGCTTCAGACCATGGGGTCGCGAAGAGTCGGACACGACTGAGCGACTTCACTTTCCCTTTTCCCTTTCATGCATTGGAGAAGGAAATGGCAACCCACTCCAGTGTTCTTGCCTGGAGAATCCCAGGGACGGGGGAGCCTGGTGGGTTGCTGTCTATGGGTTCTCACAGAGTCAGACACGACTGAAGTGACTTAGCAGCAGCAGCAGTATAAATGAAAAGTCTTAGGATACATAACATCCAATGAATATATCTTTCTTGGATTCTAAGTTGAAGGAAAATTGCAAAGAGGCTTCTTTGCACCTTTGAAATGATGGTACTGCATAATATTAAGGAATTAACATTTTATTAAGACAGTGGCACTGTAGTTATATTTAAATATGTCCTTTTTAGAGATGTACACTGAAGCATGAAGGTATAAAATGACTGATGTCTTATATTTGACTTTTAACACTTCAGAAATAGAAAAAAAGAAAAAGCTTTAGATAAAGCAATATGGAAAAAATTCTGATAATATACCTTGATGTTGAATATACGGAAACTCATACTAGTCACTCTACTTTTCTGCATGTTTAAATTTTTTTCTTAAAAATATTTTCACTAAAAACTGCTATTGATCAAATCTTAAAGATACTCCAAAATCTGTCAGCTAAGTTCTAAAAGTATCTCTGAAATAAAAGATTTGGGTGCATTTGCACCCTCATTCAAATATGTGGTTGTTCTCCCAAGGTGCATATTTTGAAGGAGCAAAAGAAGCAAAACTCTGAGCTCTAAGTTCTAATGTATTTTCTTTAAACTGCAGGCACTTTTATCTGTAATCTTAACATGTCTTATTATTCACCATAGGTAAAATCATCACACCTTTTTTAAAAACATTAAAGCCCAGATCCTCCATTGATAAGGGAAAGAATATGAAGTGGAGAGAACACTGACTATCTGAACCACATGACCATCCTGCTCAGCCAGAGATTTACCTTCTTATTACTTATAGCTGCTCCAAGGGGGCCTGCCACTCTTGTTTAATATTCTGACCTAGGTCACAACATGGGCTTCCCTGGTGGTTCAGTGGTAAAGAACACACCTGCCAATGCAGGAGATGTAGGTTCGATTCCTGGGTCAGGAAGATCCCCTGGAGGAGGAAATGGCAACCCACTCCACGGTTCTGGCCTGAAAAACCCCACAGAAAGAGAAGCCTGATGGGCTACAGTCCACAGGATGGCAAAAGAGTCAGACACGACTTAGCGACTACAGAAAAACAACCAGGTCCTAACATAGGACCCTTTTCTTACACCCTCAAGTAAAATTGAGTCAATGCTGAAACATTTACACAAGATTTTAGTTAAGAATTGGGAATAAAATGACACCAGGAGTAACATAAAACTATATCAGGGCTGCTCACAGAGTGGCCATTGAACCAGCAGCATCAGTATCACTTGGGAGTCTACTATGAATGCAAATTCATGGACTCCCACCCCAGACATACTGAGTCAGAATATCTGGGGATAGAGCCCAGGAATCCTTGCTTTGAGAAGTGTTGATATAATTCTTTTATAAGTTCAAGAATCACTGAACTTGATAACCTCTAGAGATTCTGAATCGGTTGGTTTATGATAATCATCCTCAAACTTGGCAGCACATTAGAATTACCTGGGGAGCTTTTAGAATTCCTAACACCCAGGATTTACAACAAACCAATTAAATCAGAACCCTGGGGTATATTCCAGGCATCAATAGCTTTTAAAACTCTCCAAAGAATTCCAATGCACAGCCCAACTTGAGAACCATTGGTCTAGAATATGGCATGACCCAGACATCAGTATCTTTTATAGAGCTCCAAGATGATGCTAAGCGTAGCCTGAGTTGAGAACCAATGAATGATATAGTTTAAATTCAAGGTACATCAGTTTCAACAAGGGGTATTCTAAATCATCTCACTGTCTGCTTTCACACATCATGGGTCATTTTTTCCCCTCCATGCCAGGAATCCCCACAAGCACGCCTTGATGCTGAAAAGTCCAAGGAAATAACAGTGAAGATGGTCATTCTCTCTCCTCCCTTTTTGTATGTGCCTTTCAAGTTCTGATGATTTGCCTTCTGCAGATGTATGATGTCAGGAGTATCAACCTGATTTTGAGAGGCCCCACTTCTTACTCACAGGGAGGAGAACTTATCCAAAAGACTTCAATAGAAATTGTATCAAAAAAAAAAAAAAAATTGTATCAGAATCTGCCTCAACACAGTAACTTCAACATTTGAACATGAGACACTAACTTAAAATAGTAGATAAAACAGTTTATGTTACCTATGTATACCAAAAATAATGCAAATAAATATTTCAGTGTCCAGAAAAAGAGAAGTAATTAAAGATATAGGTATACTATATATATATGTGTAAGCTACTCTGTGGTTTATACTTTAACTGATAATAGAGCCTATGGGAATTAAATACTTTAAATTTCCAAGTTTTCTGAGAGCTTTAGATTCTAAAGAATAAATCTGTCTCTTACTGATGCCATTCTGAACTACCACCAGGGTGATACCACCATATAATGAACTGTGCTTGAGATTTATACAGACCTTCATTTGAACCCAAATCCACCACTTACTAGGTATATTGAATTAGTGATCCTGACTGAGTTATGTCCTCTATTTGAACTTTGATTTCATGTATAAAATGGGAATAATAATCCCTATACTGAAGGGCTTTTGGGAGAATCCATATATGTGATACACTAACAATTTGCTTACCATATGATTTGTGATCAATGATGGATGTTTATTATTGTTTCCAGAATACTCATGTCATTTCATGCCTCCAGGATTTTGACACTCTATTTCCTCTGCCTGGGATGCCTTTCCCTTTTGTTAACCTTTCATTCAACTAACACATATTTTTTAATATTTACTATGTGCTGGACCTTACTAGGCACTAAGGATAATTTAATTCTTCATGTAAAGACAACCCAAATTGACAAATGCTATGAAGGAAAAATATAGGATAAAATTCAAGTGGACCAAGGGGGCTTCTAGTCTGAGGTGTCATCAAAGAGTGACAAGGTTGAAAGCATGGACTGTGGAGACACTTCCGACTCTGCACTCCACTAGTTGTGTGACCTTGGGCACATTATTTCAACCTCTGTGTTCTGTTTCCATAGTACTTAACATATAATGTTGTTGGGACAATTAAATGCTGGGCAAACAGCATAATATCTGGCATATAGCAAGTACTTAAGTCTTAATCTGGTGAAAATCCTCTTGCCTTTAAGTGTTATTGTTTTCTATGAAATTTTTCCTACCATTAGTGTAGTCCATATAGTAGAAACACAATAAGTGTTGAAAGAATAAATTCCACATGTACTGCAAAAAAGTCAGAAGTTTACATTAAGTTATATATAGTATTTCAGTGAAGTATGGAAGCATTCACTTGGCCATCTAGCTCAAGGTCTTCCTTTTAACTTCCATATAATAACTGCTCATATATTCCACTGGCCTCCTCTCTATAAGAATTTCAAAGGGAAGCTAAGTTTTAACATAGAAAACAGATTCTTTGCTTGAGGATAGCCTTTTTAAGTTTATTTGTGAATTAATTTTGTACCTGTCCATAATATTATCTTTAACTTATAAAGTTATATTTATCAATGCTTAATTAATGTTATTTTCTGTGTATGGCTATTATTAAAATTTCTATTTTATAAAGGAATAAATTATAGCTCAGAGGCTAAGTAACATGTCCATGTGCATAACTAGTAAATGGCACAAACTCCCTCCAACATGTTTCCAAATTTCATGACCTCTCACCTTCTTTCACTGCAGCTGTAGACCAAAAGACACTTGTCATACTTAAACCCATCAATTTTAGTAAATGATTACCAACATCTCCTAAATACTCCAGTCTGAATCTGTCTTTATGTTCACAGATGCCAATGCTCCACTACAACTAAGCCCCCATATAATTAGATTATGTCTAGCAAATCAGCTTTGATATAATTATAACAAGAATAAATCTTAACATTTATATTTATTATGTGCCAAGCACCAATCAAAACACTTTACAGGCATCATCTCTTTTAATTCTCTCAACACCTCTGTAAGGTAGCCAGTCCCATTACTCTATTTCACAGATGAGTAATTTGAAGCTTAGAAAGGTTAATCTAAGCGACAGAGTTCAATTTCCACCTTACATTCACATTCAAAGCACTAATTTTTAGCTGTTTTTTTTTTTCAGTCTTCTCAGCCTATCTGTGTTCTTGGTTATGGACATAATAGCATTTCAACATTTCCTATTCCCAGTCTTCCCTATTGCTGGAATTGTTGTTTCCTGCTTCAACGTTATTGTTCTTCTTTATCATAAATTGCCTGTAAAATTTTTTCACTGAAAGGGTACCAGACTGGCTTTGACAATCTCTCTGTTGAATTGTCAGGCCCCATTCCTAAAAATTGTGTCTATCGGGGATCTGGGGGTAGGTGGCTAAGATAGAATTCCTAAGCTAGGCCTCTTTCTTAGCTGGTATGGACTTAGAAGTCCATGAACTTAGCTGGACTTAGAAGTCCATGAACCGAAAATACATCCCCACTATGACTCTCAAGCAGATAAATGCAGAATAGCCAGCAATTAGCTTGAATCAAGTCATGATGACCCCTGGGCACCACTTACAAGTTGAATAGAAACTGCTGAGCTATTGTAGCACCATCATCACAACAGCTGGGGAAATATGCTATTAGTTATTGAGTGTTCCAGATGGTCAGTCAGACACGTGCATCACAATACAAGTTACCATACCAGCTAAGTCTTGGATCAATTTACAGGTAGGAAATTGTGTGTAACCCAACCTCTACAAGAGCACAGATCCCTAAGAAATGGAGAATTTAAGGAAGGAGAGAGGAGAGACAAGGCAGATATGTCTTGGCTAATTCAAGATCCCCACCCTCTTCCACCTGCTGAGACAGGATTGCTTGAAGACAGCTATTGCTGGGGCTAATTAGCAAGCAGACAAAGGAACCATTGGCAAGACCACATACCATTGAAACCTTTCTCAGGAAGAACACAGGCAGGAACAAATAAGACCTGAGTTGTGTGTGTGCCATTGAATAGTTACTGGAGTATTTAATCTTGAAGGTAGCACGAATTTTTGGAAATCACATAATGTTTTGTAGAACAGGGCAGTAGAAGGGGCTTCCTGGTGGCTCCGTGGTAAAGAATCTGCCTGCAGTGCAGGCGACACAGGAGACATGGATTTGATCCCTGGGTCAGGAAGATCGCCTGGAGGAGGGCATGGCAACCCACTCCAGTATTCTGGCCTGGAAAATCCCATGGACAGAGGAGTCTGGCAGGCTATAGTCCATGGGGTTGCAAACAGTCAGACACGACTGAAGCAACTGAGCACGCAGCACACACAGGACATTAGAAGCTACACGTGCTCTCAAATCCACAAAAGCCTCCATTTCTCTGGCAAGATAGCAAATGGCATTTAAAGGATTAGGTGGTAAAAATGTCAAAAGTATTATTTAAAATAACATGAGAGAAGGATCATGCAGAGAAACAAACTTGGATCCCTATCTTACATCACCCACAAAAATTAACTGGAATAGATTAAAAACTTAAAGACTTTAAACTATAAAATTCCTACAAGAAAACACAGGAGGAAAATCTCCTTGATATTGGTCTTGGCAATGATTTTTTTGCATATAGTGCTAAAAAAAACAAACAAAAAAGACAAAGATCAACAAGAGACTTAGATACAGAGTGAAGTAAGTCAGTGAGAGAAAAACAAGTATTGAATAATATTGCTTATATGTGGAATCCGAAGGAGGAGCCTGGTAGGCTGCAGTCCATGGGGTCGCTAAGAGTTGGACACGACTGAGCGACTTCACTTTCACTTTTCACTTTCATGCACTGGAGAAGGAAACGGCAACCCACTCCAGTGTTCTTGCCTGGAGAATCCCAAGGATGGGGGAGCCTGGTGGGCTGCCATCTATGGCGTCGCACAGAGCCAGACACGACTGAAGCAACTTAGCAGCAGCAGCAATATGTACAGATTAACGTATTTGAAAAGCAGAAACAGAGACACAGATGTAGAGGAAAAATGTATGAATACCAAGGAAGGGAGTGGGGAGAGGTGGGATAAATTGGGAGATTGGGATCGACATATATACACTATTGATGCTATGTATAAACCAGATAAATAATAAGGACCTACTGTATAGCACATGGAACTGAGTGCCCTGAGGTTAACTAAATGGGAAGGAAACTCAAAAAGAGGGGATATATGTATACATATAGCTGATTAAGTTTGCTGTCCAGTAAAAACTAACACAACATTGTAAAGCAACTATACTCCAATAAAAATTTTTAAAAAACCAAAATAAGAAAGAAGCCATTCTGCTTTTCTATCTAGCACTGCCTAACACCATAACCCAAGCTTGGGGGCTTAAACAAACTCTTTGTGTCAACCTCATAGCTTTGTGGGTCAGGAATTTGGAGAAAGCCTGTCTGGGCAACTCTTCTGCTAATTAACTCTTCTGTGATGGCATCACTGTGGATCATTCATTGGTGGTTATTGGTAGGAATAAAAGGTCCAATATGTCTGTGTTCACAGGCCTGGCACCTTAAGGTGGGGTCTCCTCACCTTCTTCATGCATCCTCAGAGCCTCTCTGAGGGCCCTTCAGCAGGGCAGTCTGACTATGTGTTAGACTGGCCAAAAAGTTCATTTGGATTTTTCCGTATGATTGAATAAGCTTGAACGAATGTTTGGCCAACCCAATACATGTGGCCCAGGGGCCTAAAAATGAGCATTTTAAGAGACAAATAGAAACAATGGCCAGGCCCAGAGCTCGTATGGGGTCAATTCCCCAAACTCTATTGGTTGAGACATCACAAGCCAGCCCAGATTCAAGGAAAGTAGGCCCACCTCTCAATGGAGCCATCTTTCATCTGCTACCAAAGAAAACAAGTTTGGTCCAAGGACAAGTAGGTATTTTCCAAGGAGAAGATACTCTGCACATTTATAGAGTGTGCTACACAGACTGCCCAATCACCCAGCCATACACACTGATTTTTATGGAGGGGACCTGCAGAACAGAATGAGCGTAAACGAAAGTCCTCAGGGTGTTTGTAGAAAATTGAGGAGACTAACAGCTCTACTTCAAGAGAAAATATAGCCCAGGCTGAGGTAGAGGGTCTTGTCAGTGTCAGACATGGAAGAGACCAGGAGCCACTTGGACCCTAAGCCTCCCTTCTGCACCCCAGCCTAAGGTAGGCAGGGTACGGTCACCCCGCATGGCCACCTCGTTACCTCACACAGGTAAGGTGTTTGCAACCCCAGACCTCAGGGAAAAGGGGCTGATTTTGTGGGTGTAGAATGAGTCAGAGAATGCACTTCTGTTTATACTCTTATGATCTCCCTTTTCTGTTAAGGAAACATGGGGCCATTGCTTAAAAGCCAGTTACCTTGAACTTCTGCTGAGAACACAGAAGCAAAGTTTGCCCCCCAAGTGGGCTTGTACACATTGTGAAAGAAAATGATAGTCATTCAGTCATGTCTGACTATATACCCATGGACTATAGCCCCCAAGGTTTCTCTGTCCATGGACTTCTCCAGGCAGTGGGTGGCCATGCCCTCTCCTCCAGGGGATCTTCCTGACCCAGGCATCAAACTCGGGTGTCCTGCATTGCAGGCAGACTCTTTAACATGTGAGCCACCAGGGAAACAAGGAAGTACCCACTGTATGAATGGAAATAAGCAATTCCCAGTGAATAATGGAGAAAAGGAGATGAGGGTGGCAGAGGATGAGATGGTTAAATAGCATCACTGACTCAATGGACATGAATTTGAGAAAAACTCCTGGAGACAGTGAAGGACAGGGAAGCCTGGTGTGCTGTAGTTCTCAAGGTCAAAGCATCAAGTACAACTTAGTGACTGATCAACAATACTTAGTGACTATCAACAAACAATGGATTTCTTCCTCATTTCAGCATTATTGCCAGTCTGTCTATTCAAATACTGCAGTAAAATGTTCTTGCGGATGTAGAGGTAGAGTTTCTTGTTCCAGTTGGGAGATTTTCCTTTATATTCATGAGAATGTAATACGATGGGTTCCCAGGATGAATGTGGGTTCATTCACTAAGCAGACACAGTCAGCTCTCATAGTCCTACAGACTCAATTACTCTACAGGCATCTCAGCACTATACCAAAACCCATGCACATGGCAGCCAGCATGGACAGTATCATTTCTTTTAGAGGTGAATGAAAATAGTAATCTGAGGGAAGAAACCAAAGGAAAAAATATACAACAGACATATTTCTCAGCTAGTTTCCTCTCTTCGTATATCCACCCCTATTCCAAGCAGAAATGGAAATCCTATATGGCAACCAGAACATTGTTTTTGATTACCATTCTGATCATCTGATACTCTTGGCATTTTTTAAAATATGTCATTTGTTAACTGTGTGATAGAATATGAAGCAATGTTAGGACTCTGGCAGATGCAACTGACAGAAACTCAAAGTCAAATGACCTTAAGCCTAAAGAGGGAATTATTGGCTCAGGAAACCAACAACGTTAAGGGAGGATGCTCTCAAACCCAGATAGATCTGGAGGCGTGAGTGATGTTGTTCATACTCTTTTTCTTCACCTCTGGGCTCTGCTTGTCTCCACTTCTTTGTATATATTTGTCTCATTCTTTCCTACTAGAGGCTTACAGGTTATTCCTCAAAAGCAAGAGACATTCTGTCTCCTAGGATCAGTATTTAAAACCTCACAAGATTCCACTTTAGTCCTCTTGTATCCTATATCCTCTCATCCAGCAGTGAGAGACATGGGGGTCCCATGATCAGCCTGGCTGGGTTCTGTGACAACCCCAAGGCCAGCAGGCAGCATACAAGGCCCATCAGAATCCTGGGCTTAAGAGAGAAAGATGGGCACTGGGCAGTCATGTCCAGGATTGATCATGTCCCCATCACATGATCAATCCTGTGTTTCGTTAAACTAGAAAGCATGTGTTAAGAGATTGGGGTTGGGGCGGGGTGGGGAAGTAAAAAAAAATCTAACAGTTTACAATGCAAATAAAAGATTTTATTCATTTATTCTTTTCTATGCCACTCTAATCTGCTTTTATTTTGTTGTACTTCCATTCTATTCTATCCTATCTTAATCCCCATGTTATTCTACTTTACATAGAATGAGTTTAACGTAGCTACAACTATCTCTTCTCTCATAACACTTTCAGTGCCCTTGCTATGGAATCATTCCTATCCTACAAGCACACTGCCAAGTTTCCATCAGAAGTGGGCCCACCTACAATTTAAGTACCCTGAAATTACCTGGATCCGCCCAGATAATCCAGATAACCTCCCTGTCTCAAGGTCACCTGGTTAAAGACCTTAGTTTCATCTGCAGTTTACTTCCCCTTCACCATTTAATGTATTTCCAGGTTCTAGGGTTTGGGACACGGACATGTCTAGGGGTTGTTATTCTGCCGACCACAGACCCCAGGGCTGGCTGACCCTGGTTGACTTGCCGAGATACTCTTGTGATGAGGACTTTTGCTGCTTCTTCCCTCAGTCATCTTGATTTACTTTTTTTTTTTTTTTAAAACTTTACATAATTGTATTAGTTTTGCCAAATATCAAAATGAATCTGCCACAGGTATAGATGTGTTCCCCATCCTGAACCCTCCTCCCTCCTCCCTCCCCATACCATCCCTCTGGGTTGTCCCAGTGCACTAGCCCCAAGCATCTAGTATCATGCATCGAACCTGGTCTGGCAACTCGTTTCTTAGATGGAGAAATATACCATGTTCATGGATTGGAAGAATCAATATAGTGAAAATGAGTATACTACCCAAAGCAATTTATAGATTCAACACAATCCCTATCAAGCTACCAACAGTATTCTTCACAGAGCTAGAACAAATAATTTCACAATTTGTATGGAAATACAAAAAACCTCGAATAGCCAAAGCGATCTTGAGAAAGAAGAATGGAACTGGAGGAATCAACCTACCTGACTTCAGGCTCTACTACAAAGCCACAGTTATCAGGACAGTATGGTACTGGCACAAAGACAGAAATATAGATCAATGGAATAAAATAGAAAGCCCAGAGATAAATCCACACACATATGGACACCTTATCTTTGACAAAGGAGGCAAGAATATACAATGGATTAAAGACAATCTCTTTAACAAGTGGTGCTGGGAAATCTGGTCAACCACTTGTAAAAGAATGAAACTAGACCACTTTCTAACACCATACACAAAAATAAACTCAAAATGGATTAAAGATCTAAACGTAAGACCAGAAACTATAAAACTCCTAGAGGAGAACATAGGCAAAACACTCTCTGACATACATCACAGCAGGATCCTCTATGACCCACCTCCCAGAATATTGGAAATAAAATCAAAAATAAACAAATGGGACCTAATTAACCTTAAAAGCTTCTGCACATCAAAGGAAACTATTAGCAAGGTGAAAAGACAGCCTTCAGAATGGGAGAAAATAATAGCAAATGAAGCAACTGACAAACAACTAATCTCAAAAATATACAAGCAACTCCTACAGCTCAACTCCAGAAAAATAAACGACCCAATCAAAAAATGGGCCAAAGATCTAAATAGACATTTCTCCAAAGAAGACATACAGATGGCTAACAAACACATGAAAAGATGCTCAACATCACTCATTATCAGAGAAATGCAAATCAAAACCACTATGAGGTACCATTTCACACCAGTCAGAATGGCTGCGATCCAAAAGTCTTCAAATAATAAATGCTGGAGAGGGTGTGGAGAAAAGGGAACCCTCTTACACTGTTGATTTACTTTTTAAATAAAAAAATTTCTTAACAACCTCAAAAAAAAAGAGACAGAGAAACAGCCTCCCCCTCACCCCCGCCAATCCCTTCCTGCGCTGCCAACTACTGCAGCTTCTCAGCTCCTCTTTATAGCCCCGAGCTCCTCACCAGCCCCATGCGATCTGACTGCTGCCTGTTTCTCCAACCTCACGTTTCTTCCCCTCCCCTCTTACTCTCTTCTCAATCTATGTCAATCAGACTTTCATCCCACTCACATCCCAAACTGACCTCTTATCAACAAGGTCATAAAACAGTATTAATTTTGTGATTCTCAATTCCCAGTCCTCTCTTTGGTCATGCCTCAGCAACATTTGGTGCTCCCTGGTCATCTTGGAAGACCTTCCTCTCTTGGACTTCACAACACTTTTCTATCCTGGGTTTCCTTCCATCTCAGTGGCTGCTCCTCCCCATTTTCCTTTGCCAGCTAGCCCCCCTGCCCCCCAATTCTCTTACTGACTTCTCTCTGGAGCACCTTGGAGCTCAGGCATTTTCTTCTTTTCATCTCGATTTACTCCTTAGGCAATTTTCTCCCAATCCTATGACTTCAAAGATCATGTAAATGATGAGGAATCTCAAATTTATACTCCAGTCCTAATCCCAATTCCAGGCTCATGTATTCAACTACTTAATATCTCTATTTCAGTGTCTAAGAAGAACCTTGATTTAACAAATTTAACATTTGCTCTCCATCTCAATATATGCTTCTCCCATAATTTTTCACGTATCAGCAGATGGCAACTCCATCTTAGTTACATGGGTCAAAAACTTCAGAGTTATCCTTGACTCCTATTTTTTTTCTCATACCTCACTTTTACACCATCAGCAAGTCCCACTGGGTCTACCTTCACAATATATCCCAAATCCAGTGATACCTTATCACATTCACCAACACCAGCTGGCTCAAGCCTAGATTATTGCAGCAATCTCCACCAAGACTTTCTTCTTCTATTCTTGCTTCCTTCAGTCAATTTTTAATCCAACTCAAAGCATTCTTGTGTTCTTAGGCCCCACACTTCTTACCAAGACCTGCAGAGCCCTACATAATCTGATAGTTGCCTGTTTCTTCAACTTCATATCCCACCAGTTTTCCCCTCACTCCCTTCTCTAGCTCCACTGGACTGTCTATTGTTCCCCAAGTATCCCAAGTCAATCATACATCTAGGATATTCACATTTGCTTGTCCCTCTCCCGTTAGCTCAGATGGTAGACTGCTTGCAATGCAGAAGACCCAGGTTCGATCCCTAGGTTGAGAAAATCCCCTGGAAAAGGAAATGGCTACCCACTCCAGAATTCTTGCCTAGAGAATTCCATGGACAGAGAAGCCTGGCGGGATGCAGTCCATGGGGGTCACAAAGAGTCGGACACCACTAAGCCATTAATCCTTTCTCCCTGGAAAGCTCTTTTCCCAGTTTCCCAGGATTCTGCTGGTTATTCAGCTCTTAGCTCTAATATATCCTCCTCAGAAAGATCTTTCCAAAGAATACCATCTAAAATACTCCCCACTGCTCTCTATCCTCTAACACTATACCATTGTCCTCCTGGGCAGTCGTCATCACCTGGCCCAACATTTACATACTAGTGTATCTATGGTGATCTACCTTCCCAAATAGAATGGACGCTCTATAAGGGAAAACCATAATTCCATCCTGTCCACATAAGCATGGCTCAGCAGTAAAGAATCCACCTGCCAATGCAGGACAAACAGGTTCCATCTCTGAGCCAGGAAGATCCCCTGGAGAAGGAAATAGCAACCCACTCCAGTACTCTTGCCTGTGAAATCCCACGGACAGAGGAGCCTTGGCAGGCTACAGTCCAGAGGGTCACAAAAGAGGTGGACACAGATTAGTGACTAAACAACAACAATTCACATAAGTATACCCAGCACCAAGAGCACTGCCTAGATAGTGGGAGGCCATTAATAAACAGTTAACAAATGAGGAAAATGCCGGAGGCTGTTTAAGAGAAACTGGGGGGTAGGAGGGGAGGAGAGCATGAAGAGCTGTCAGGGTAACTGGAACTGGAAAGAGGTTACAGAAAACATCCTTCTTTTCAATTAGAGCATTTTTATCAGACAGATAAAATCTAATTACATTTGCAGGAATCTAACTGATTTTTAAATACTGTTCAAAAGGCACAGAAAACACTGTAGAGACTGTCAAACTCCTGACAGGAAAATGACAGTTGAAATTTGTCAGGAATATGTAATGAACATCTTCTGCCGGAGGAGGCGATGATTAATAGATTGTATTTTAGAACTAATATGTTGAAGTGATGCATATGGAATTTGATAGTTTCAAAGATGTACAAAGATGGTTATATGGTATTTCTTCCTCATTTATTATTAAAGATTATTGATATTCATGATTTACTTATAGTTTAAAGTTTCTCTCTTATAATCAAAAAGAAATATTCAATACCTCATGCCTCTCCATATTGAATTTGTTCACTTATACACAGTTCTCAGACTGCCCAAGTATTGCAGAACTAAGTAATTGGCATCTCTTCTCAAGAAGAGAACACATAAGGAATAAGGTAATAGTTCTTAAAAACTTTATATATATACACACATATATATAGAGAGAGAGAGAGAGAAATCATCTCCCAGAATAGCAGCCTGTTTTCACTATCCCAACTGAGTAGGTAATGAGCCACAGGACTGCTGACCTTCCTAAGGAGAAGCAGAACAGATGTGGACAACTGATCCCCAAGGGGACCATTTAGATGGTCTCTGCCTATAATTCTGAGATGGTCTTCAAAAATTCCAGCAAGAGAATTTTCACTTCCAAGAATAAAGAGTAGACATAGTTTTTCCTATTCCTTCCACTAAGCATAGGTAAGACCCCTAGATGTCATATATAAAATCAACATAACACTCTGAAAGGTAGAAAGTGGGAGGCAGAGTGCTGAGGGCCCATGAGACCTAACAATGCAACACGCAGGTGGTGAGTTTCTGGGTTTTCTTTTGGTCTCATGTAACCCAAACCAGTGCTGGAGAGAATAGCAAGCAACCTGGAAACACCAACAGCAATAAACAAACAAAGAAAAAAAATGCCTCAACCAAAGCCTCTCTCAAGCCAAAGGATCAGGAAAGCAATAGCCTGGGAAGACAGAAAGGCTTTAGATAATAACCACTCTACTTTGCACACCAAAAAGTAGACTGTGGTCCCCATTTTGTAAACATAGCTGTGGTCATTAGAAATAGGTGTTGCAGTGGTAAAGAATCTGCCTGCCAACGCAGGAGATGTAGGAGATAGATTCAGGTTTGATCCATGGGTCCGATATATCCCTTGAAGTAGGAAATGGCAACCTACTCCAGTATTCTTGCCTGGAGAATCCCATGGACCGAGGAGCCTGGCGGTCTACAGAGTCACAAAGAGTCAAACACAACTTGAGCACGCACACATCACCAAAGGAACTTGATCTAGAAGGACATGGGAAATAGTCTTATTACACTTAAATCCCCTACATACAAACAAGTTCTGCTCCTAGAACATTTTCCTAAGTCCAAACAAGTTAGCCTTGGTACCCAACTAACACAATCAGCTACTTAGCATCATTGATTATAATTGTAAACGTGCACTTGCCCAGAGTAATTAACCTATGATATAGGATGAGATGGTTGGATGGCATCACCAACTCAATGGACATGAGTTTGAGCAAATTCTGGGAGATGGTGAAGGACTTGGAAGTCTGGTGTGCAGAAGTCCATGGGGTCCCAAAGAGTCAGAGAAAACTTAGCAACTGAACAATTAACCTATGATATAAGTATATAATGGCACTGAGATGTTCAATTTCAATGGAAAAATCTATTGTTTTTCCAGTAGTTGAATCAAGTTGTTTTGATTCTACCTCACTATTTATCATTAGCTCATCCTCATAATCATAAAAATGAAAGGAGAATATTTAAGGGAAACATAATTGTTTATAGGACATATTTTTTCAAGCTGGATAGCATGAAGTGGAAGTCACTCAGTTGTGTCCAACTTTTTGCGACCCCGTGGACTGTAGCCTGCCAGGCTCCTCTGTCCATGGGATTCTCCAGGCAAGAGTACTGGAGTGGGTTGCCATGCCCTTCTCCAGGCTGAATAGCATGAGTGGTCAACAATTTTTATTACTGGGCTATGTGGAATTGTCCAATTAGCCTAAGCCTAATTGATATGAATTGATAGCCTAAGCCTAGTGCATATCAATGATCATTGATCATTCTTATGTTCTCAATGTGCCCACAAATAAATGCAAAAGGTGATTCTAATCCTGTCTTAAAAATAAGAGAGAGAGAGAGAGAGAAATGATACAATCTAAGACATAATCCTCTCCGAAGCATTTTTCTCAGGTTTATTTAAAATAGCAATTATCCCTCTCTCTCACGAAATCCAGATTGACAAAAACTAGTCTCTATAACTGTTTCAGAACATGTTTGCTATACACAGCAAGGGGCACTCACACTGTTACACATTAAGCTTGGTCTACTAAATATAATCAGTTTTTAACACTCTCACAGACAATAAGGGGACCACATCTGCCGTGGGCCAGTGAACTGATTGTCCATGAGTAAGGATTCTGGGATATGCAAAGGTAAGCAGCAAAAATTACTCCATTCAAAGTGAGGCTGGTGAGGTTGTATTGATGACTTTGTGTGTAAATCTAATCACTTTGACCTATCTCATAGCTTGTTTTATGACAGCAAAAGGTAAGCCAGAGCCTGGAGCCTGTCATGAACTAGTCCTATTGAGAATAAAAAACTCAAACCAAAAAGCAATACAATATTTTAGAAATTAGAGACCTTGTACTATGCCACTAAAATAAAGTGAAAGTGAAGCTGCTCAGTTGTGTCCGACTCTGCGACCCCGTGGACTGTAGCCTGCCAGGCTCCTCTGTCCATGGGATTCTCCAGGCAAGAGTACTGGAGTGGGTTGCCATCTCCTTCTCCAGGGGATCTTCCCGACACACAGATTGAACCCGGGTCTTCCACGCTGCAGGCAGACTCTTTATCACCTGAGCCACCAGGGAAGCCCCATGACACTAAAAGTGCTTTTTAAATAGGGAGATATGAACCAAAATTGCAAGATGGTCGCACACACTGTGAATACCAGGATGGCACTTCGTCATATACTCTAATCTTAAGAGAAGTCTGGACCCCAGAAACGTTACCTTCAGGCAGTTTGACATTTTAACTCAGCAAATTATAAAACCATTATGCCTGACATTTTCTGTGAGTGGGACAAGTTTCCAACTTGCTTCTGCTCCTGTGCAAGTAAGGATTCAAATGAACAGACATTTTAATAAGATGAGCAATGCTATCTGAGTGTATCATACACAGCGCCTTCCTTTCTTACCTCATAAAAGTGCTTTGTTATGGAAGCAGATTAACAGCTATCATAATTCTAATCCTCTAGGTTCCATTTAAATTCTAATCCTCTCAGTTCCGTTTATTGAAGGCCCACCACACACCACTTACTCTACTCGGTACCCGCAGCTGTCATCACATATGATCCTCACAATAATCCTATGAGGTAGAAGAGGAAATGGAGGCTCAGAATGATAAACCAGCCTAAGGTTACAAACCAGAATACAATACTGCTGCCAAGGAAAGTCAAACACCTCCTGAATGCTTAGAAAAAGGGAGGAGAAAGATGATGGTTGAGGTGGTGGGTGAGCAGGAGAGGTGGTGGGTGAACAAGTGGGACTTTTATTCTTATTTTCTATATCTACTTTTTTTTTTTTTAACTGGGAAAATAGGGTTACTTTTATAATTAAACAGAAACTACTGAATTCCTTGATCTGATAAGACACCTGTATGGAAACTGCAAATCCCTTAAAAGCGAACACACAGCCTGCTCAAAGTAAATATTAGACAGAACTGAATAGGGTTAAAGTAATTTATTCTTCTTTCAAAACAGTGAAAGCTAAAACCAGAGAGCAATTAGCAAAGTATAAGTAATGTGATTGTATAATATGTATAAAGTACCATTAGATTACAATAAATGCAACAGATACCCTTGTATAAAATATAGAAAAGGTATCTAGGGAGTATTTATCAATGTTCTAACATTAGAAAATGTCAATGATTCTCAGCTTCTGCTGCACAAGTATTTCTATGGAGTTTTTGTTTCTGTTTTAATGAAGAAAATTTGGCCCCATTCCAGATGACCTGAATCTAAATTTCTAAGGTAAAATCCAGGCATAAGTATTTTGAAAAATCTCCATAGATATTTGTTGAACAGACCAGTAACTGAGAATCCCTACTAAAATTGTTCCTTTAAAAAAATAACTCAGGGTCCTCCCCACCTACACCCTATAGTACTGCTGATTTTATTGGTATTTGAACTACAAAGAAAGGAACTGAAAATTAGAACTCAAATCTTTTTTTGTTCTTTGTATTTTGATGAAAATTTTTGTTTTGATGACTTTTGCTTAAGAAAATAGTGTGTTTGTTGTTCATTTAAAGTGAAGGCAAGATCATGTGAATTTTTTTTCATGTATGGGTATGCAAATCTTTTTTATACCAAATATCTCAGTTGATAGAATATTAATTTTTTACACATTTTCCAAAACATTTTAGTAAATGTTTAGTGAGCATTTGTATACCAAAAACTTCTCAGCAACTCTGCTCCTAAACATATGTTCAGCAGAAAACACTTATTTACCAAAAAGGCATTGACTAGCCGAATAATAACAATTCATAGTAGCCCCAAACTAGATACTATCCAAAACACTCGTAACAACAGAATGAGTAAATTGTGGTCTTAACCTAGTAACAACAGGATGAGTAAGTCACACAATGACTGGCATAAATCAATCGACAGCTACATGCAACAAGGATGAATATCACAAAAAGATGTTGAATAAAAGTTGCCAGCAAAATAGTACATACTGCAATAATTCTAACATAAACTTTAATAATTGATAAAACTCATTTTGCTGTTAGAAGTGGACAGAGTGACTGAAAGGGAAAATAAAGGGGATCTCTTATATGCTGGAACTTTTCTGTTTCTCATCCTGAGTGCTGGACACCTGGGTATGTTCATTTAAGGAAAAATGCATCAAGCTGCACACTTACAATATGCGAACTTTGCTGTAATGTATTATATAGCAATATAATAAAGGCAAAATAAAACTAAAATGTCCATGGCAAAAGAAACAGGAGGCATTAGGCAGTTTAAAATTTAAAAGCCAAGACATAATAAAATCCAAAATATATAGTCAAAGAAAATATGATGCAATAGACTAAGAAAAATGGAGACACAGATTAAGATTCCAACACCAGCACGGGCCTGTGAGATTAAACTTGGACATAACTCTTGACTTCTGAGGGGCATCTGTGTCATGGACTCTTACTTCACCTGTCTTGCAGATTTGCTCCCAGGACTATATAATATATACATAAAGCATAGTACTTGTCACATGGTTCTATAAGCATTTATTTCTCTTCCTTGGCTTTAGAATAAGATATGACTGTAAGTTTCAAAGACATCTGCTGGATGAATGGACAAAAAACCTGTGGTACATATATATACAATGGAATACACTATTCAGCCATAAAAAGGAACGCACTTGAGTCAGTTCTGATGAGGTGGATGAACCTAAAGCCTATTATACAGAGTGAAGTAAGTCAGAAAGAGAAAAACAAGTACCATATATTAACACATACATATGGAATCTGGAAAGATCGTACTGATAAACCTATTTGCAGGGTCGCAATGGAGACACATAGAGAAAGACTTTTGGACAAGGGCCAATAGGAGGAAGGAGAGGGTGAAATGAATGGAGAGAGTAGCATGGAAGCATATACACTACCATACATAAAACAGATAGCCAATGGGAATTTGCTGTATGACTTGGGGAAGCCAAACTGGGGCTCTGTAACAACCTAGAGGGGTGGGAAAGGGTGGGAGGTGGTTGGAAGGTTCAAGAGGGAGGGAACATATGTATACCTATGGCTGATTCTCCTGATGTACTCTGCATATAAGTTAAATAAGCAGGGTGACAATATACAGCCTTGACATACTCCTTTTCCTATTTGGAACCAGTCTGTTGTTCCACGTCCAGGTCTAACTGTTGCATCCTGACCTGCATACAGGTTTCTTAAGAGGCAGGTCAGGTGGTCTGGGATTCCCATCTCTTTCAGAATTTTCCACAGTTTATTGTGATCCACACAGTCAAAGGCTTTGGCATAGTCAATAA
The DNA here is from genome assembly GCF_027580195.1 of Bos mutus. NCBI lineage: Eukaryota > Metazoa > Chordata > Mammalia > Artiodactyla > Bovidae > Bos > Bos mutus. The sequence continues at coordinate 16,807,463 of NC_091628.1, read as the reverse complement.
AGCAGAAGTAGATGTTTTTCTGGAACTCTCTTGCTTTTTCCATGATCCAGTGGATGTAGGCAATTTGATCTCTGGTTCCTCTGCCTTTTCTAAAACCAGCTTGAACATCAGGAAGTTCACGGTTCACATATTGCTGAAGCCTGGCTTGGAGAATTTTGAGCATTACTTTACTAGCATGTGAGACGAGTGCAATTGTGTGGTAGTTTGAGCATTCTTTGGCATTGCCTTTCTTTGGGATTGGAATGAAAATTGACCTTTTCCAGTACTGTGGCCACTGCTGAGTTTTCCACATTTGCTGGCATATTGAGTGCAGCACTTTCACAGCATCATCTTTTAGGATTTGAAATAGCTCATCTGGAATTCCATCACCTCCACTAGTTTTGTTTGTAGTGATGCTTTCTAAGGCCCACTTGACTTCACATTCCAGGGTGTCTGGCTCTAGGTGAGTGATCACACCATCGTGATTATCTGGGTCGTGAAGATCTTTTTTGTACAGTTCTGTGGATTCTTGCCACCTCTTCTTAATATCTTCTGCTTCTGTTAGGTCCATACCGTTTCTGTCCTTTATTGAGCCCATCTTTCCATGAAATGTTCCCTTGATATCTCTAATTTTCTTGAAGAGATCTCTAGTCTTTCCCATTCTGTTGTTTTCCTCTATTTCTTTGCATTGATCACCAAGGAAGGCTTTCTTATCTCTCCTTGCTATTCTTTGGAACTCTGCATTCAGATGCTTATATCTTTCCTTTTCTCCTTTGCTTTTTGCTTCTCTTCTTTTCACAGTTATTTGTAAGGTCTCCTCAGACAGCCATTTTGCTTTTTTGCATTTCTTTTCCATGAGGATGCCTCAGATATGCAGATGACACCACCCTTATGGCAAAAAGTGAAAAGGAACTAAAAAGCCTCTTGATGAAAGTGAAAGAGGAGAGTGAAAAAGTTGGCTTGAAGCTCAACATTCAGAAAACGAAGATCATGGCATCTGGTCCCATCACTTCATGGCAAATAGATGGGGAAACAGTGGAAACAGTGTCAGACTTTATTCTTCTGGGCTCCAAAATCACTGCAAATGGTGATTGCAGCCATGAAATTAAAAGATGCTTACTCCTTGGAAGGAAAGTTATGACCAACCTAGATAGCATATTCAAAAGCAGAGACATTAGTTTGCCAACAAAGGTCCAGCTAGTCAAAGCTGTGGTTTTTCCAGTGATCATGTATGGATGTGAAAGTTGGACTGTGAAGAAAGCTGAGCGACGAAGAATTGATGCTTTTGAACTGTGGTGTTGGAGAAGACTCTTGAGGGTCCCTTGGACTGCAAGGAGATCCAACCAGTCCATTCTAAAGGAGATCAGCCCTGGGATTTCTTTGGAAGGAATGATGCTAAAGCTGAAACTCCAGTCCTTTGGCCACCTCATGTGAAGAGCGGACTCATTGGAAAAGACTCTAATGCTGGGAGGGATTGGGGGCAGGAGGAGAAGGGGACCTCAGAGGATGAGATGGCTGGATGGCATCACCAACTCGATGGACATGAGTTTGGGTGAACTCCGGGAGTTGGTGATGGACAGGGAGGCGTGGCATGCTGCAATTCATGGGGTCACAAAGAGTCGGACACGATTGAGCAACTGAACTGAACTGATGGCTGATTCATGTTGATGTATGGCAGAAATCAAACCAATATTGTAAAGCAATTATCCTTCAATTAAAAATTTAAAAAGACATCTGCTGTTATACTTAAATGCAGGAAGAGTACATAACCAGTAGTCTAACTCAACATCAGTGTGGACAAGTGTACTACAAAGAACGTCCATGCCAAGATAGAATTAGACAATTCCAGGGGATTTTTGAATATTCCAACATTACATGCTTTTCTAGGGTGGGAAAACAAATAGTAGGTGGTGACTAAGCTACCAGACAGACAGATATGTGTATATATTGTGCTGCCTGAAAGAATATCGGCTGTGACAGAGTTTTTAACAACCAGGAGTTGTGATCCTGATTCAGCTGAGTGTCACTGTAATAAGTGTCACTGAACATTGAAGGAAGAAGTGATGATCAAACTCCAGGAGCCAAATTCCAATGCAGCAAGTGGAAAAAGAAGACTGTATATTAAAAGATTTTAAACTGCATGGCAATTGGCACTAGCATGTTTCCATTTAAATAAGGCAAGTCGGTATCAAATTTGGCAAGAGCTAGTGTATTGTTAGGCTTGGTGCATTGACTGGCCTCAGGAAGCATTACTATGAACACAGCTAGTGGGGATGATGGAATTCCAGGTGAGCTATTTGAAATCCTAAAAGATGATGCCATTAACGTGCTGCACTCAATATGTCAGCAAATTGGGAAAACTCAGCAGTGGCCAGAGGACTGGAAAAGGTCAGTTTTCATTTCAATCCCAAAGAAGGGTAAAGCCAAAGAATGTTCAAACTGGACAACTGCATTCATTTTACACTGCTGCTGCTAAGTCGCTTCAGTCATGTCCAACTCTGTGCAACCCCATAGACGGCAGCCTACCAGGCTCCCTCGCCCCTGGGATTCTCCAGGCAAGAACACTGGAGTGGGTTGCCATTTCCTCCTCCAATGCATGAAAGTGAAAAGTGAAAGTGAAGTCACTCAGTCATGTCCAACTCTTAGCGACCTCATGGACTGCAGCCCACCAGGCTCCTCCATCCATGGGATTTTCCAGGCAAGAGTACTAGAGTGGGGTGCCATTGCCTTCTCCACATTTTATACGCTAGCAAAGTGAAAAAATCAAGCCCAAAAGCATAAGACAGAAAGGGGAAACAGCCTCATTAACCTCATATTTCTACACAGTCATACTCAGAAGATGGGAAGAAAGTATATACAATGCCCTCCTACAGTAGCCAAAAACATGGAAGCACTGGAAATAAATATTCACTGATAAATGAATAAAGAAAATGTGATGTTCACATACAATGGAATATTATTCAGCTTTTAAAAAGAAGGAAATATTGCCATTTGTGACAGCATGAATTGCCACTGAGGCTTCCCCAGTGGCTCAGTGGTAAAGAATCTGCCTGCAAAGCAGAAGGTGAAGGAGGCCTCATGTTCAATCCCTAGGTTGGGAAGATGCCCTGGAGGAGGGCATGGAAATCCACTCCAGTATTCTTGCCTGAAGAATCCCGTGGACAGAGGAGTCTGGCGGGCTACAGTCAGCCCATGGGGTCGCAAAAGTCAGACATGACTGAAGCAACTTAACGCACACATATAAATACACACATAATGTTCTCAAGGAAAGAAAATGTGACAAGAATTTTAGACTAAAGTGTAGAGTAATGTTTTTGAACTATTAAACACTCAGGGAATACAGTTCCATGACTTGTTTTTTAAGAACCCACTAGAGAACAATCTTCAATCAACCAAGAGATAACTAGACAGCAATGGCAAAAATAGATGTTGGTAAGCATTCTCCCCAGCAAACTGTAGGACTAAGCCTGGAGCAGGTGTGAGGACTATGATCACAAAATGGATTTTATGTTATTGGGCCCCAGAATCATTTAGAAATGATATAATGAACACAATTGGAAAAGTCAGAAAGAAGGTAAGAATGTGAAAGAAGGTAAGAAAGAAGAATAAGCATGCTGATTTTCTCTTCCCTCATAGATATTATGTAAAGCTGATAAGTAAAGGCGCATGTTGTGCATGCTAAGTCGCTTCAGTCGTGTCTGACTCAGAGCAACCCTATGGACTGTAGCCCCCCAGGCTCCTCTGCCCGTTGGATTCTCCAAGCAAGAATACTGGAGGGGGTTGCCATGCCCTCCCTTCAGGGGGTCTTCCCAACCCAGGGATTGAGCCCGAATCTCTTACATCTCCCAGGTACACATACACTTAAAGTAAGAAGAGCTATAAAGACCTTGTCCACAGGCACAGCTCTGCACGAGTCCTGTGTGTTACTTTTTCACGGTGCATTTGTACGTGAAGTTATTTTCTCCAAATACATTACAGCCTTTGACTTTTCTTTATGGCAAATTATCTAGAGGAAAGCACTTGATCTTTGTAGAGAAATTATGTGGAACCAAGTTTCTAAAATGCAGTTAAAATGAACATTGATGGAAATGGTAAAAGCAGAGACTCTCCAACTGAGGGATAAAGATACTCCAAGGAGAAGTCAGGGTTTTAAGTGGATAAGATTGTGGCTTCCAAAAACTGTTATATTTCTTAGGCCTTGAAAGTTAACAGACATATGAAAAGAAATTTTTCATAAGCAGCAATACTTCACAGACATTATATTCACAGATACCTTCATTAGAATAATTCTCTTTTATAGTGAGTCGTTTTATTAGAGCCCAACAGTGGTTCATAAAATGTGAAAATGTTCGAGCTGCCAATTTAAAGAACCCTGTGTTAGATGTGGGGAAAATATTAATAAATTGTTTGTAGAAATATGTTAGTATATTATTTTAGATAGGTATTTGGTGGTATCTTTGAAATTTAATATTTTCAATACTAAGACATGATTTAGCCTGTTTAACAAGAAGAGACCAGTCAAGTGAATCATAGTGTACCCTTCACTAGAATTCTATTGCCCAAATTTGTTAAAGTTATACATATAATTAAAGTTTTAGTAGAGATATATATATATATATATATAATCTAGGCTTCCCAAATGGCTCAGTGGAAGAGAACCCACCTGCCAATGCAGGAGACACAGGAAACGTGGGTTTGGTCCCTGGATGAGGAAGATCTCCTGGAGGAGGAAATGACAACCCACTCCAGTGTTCTTGCCTGGGAAATTCCATGGGTAGGGAACCTGGTGGCCTATATAGTCCATAGGGTCACAGAGAGTCGGAAATGACTGAAGTGACTTATAGCATGCCTTATCCTGGAAAACACAGTCCAGAGTAACTTGGGACAGAAAATAGAACAGAAAGAGTAACTGTATCTCAGTGGATAGCGTGGCCTTAGGAGAAGCTACATTGCGGTAACGTTCTTTCCCATTTCAGTAGTTTATGGGGCCCTACTAGATATTTTATAAAGGGCCCTGAGGAGTTTAACTGCCTGAATTATCAATATCAGGCGAAGAGAGGAAACAATAATTTGGCTTTAAAAAGTGACCTCATGAAGGTGAAAACTTGCCTTTTCTGCTACACTTCTGAGGAAGTCAATACTTCATCTTGACGGGCTATTGAACCCACTGGAACTGACGAACCCAGTGTACAACCCACTCATTTCATCCCATCAAAATCCAAGACTCCCTTTCTGCCACATGGCCACTCACCACAAAGAAGGGAGAGCTCCAATCTGGGTCAAGACCAAGGTCACGATTAGGACATAAGTGCTATTTAATAAAAGATACAGCCTTCATTGAGAGGAACAAAGAGGTTAAATAATCTATTCCAAGCAGTGAGCTCTGATTATTTGCCTTTTAGATCAGTGTATTTTTCTCTCACAGGCTGTTTTTCTCATAGCACTAGTTTGGGAAAATTGACCAAAAGTGTTTCTGTTTCTTGGAAAGTACCTCAACCGTCCATCTCCCCACCCCGACTGCCTTATCTAGAACTTGAGTGGAAGACAGAAGAATTGTCCAAGAGGCTGTTAGGCATGGCTCTGACCCAACAAATTAACCCTCACAACCCACGGGGTTTAGTCTGGCTCACTGCGTTCCCTAGTTATGAATAAGAAGTAAATTTGCCTGGAATATTCCTTCAGCACATACCATAGACAAATCAACTGGGTGTCTATGCCCACAGTTGAGACAAAATTTGGAATCATGCTCAAACATCTTTGAGATTCAATCAACAGATGTATGTAGAACTTTATGAGGGCAATTCTTTGAGACTAGCAAAAACACTGCCTCACAATAGCTTTCTTGTCTTTTTTTAAGAAAAAGGTTATCCTTTTGCTGTATAGTGAGCATCTAAGTAATAATATATTCATTTTTCCCAACTCTAGGATATGCCTGGCAATGGCAACCCACTCCAGTACTCTTGCCTGGAAAATCCCATGGACCGAGGAGCCTGGTAGGCTGTAGTCCATGGGGTCGCTGGGAGTCCAGCATGACTGAGCGATTTTACTTTCACTTTTCACTTTCATGCATTGGAGAGGGAAATGGCAACCCACTCCAGTGTTCTTGCCTGGAGAATCCCAGGGATGGAGGAGCCTGGTGGGCCGCCGTCTATGGGGTCGCACAGAGTCGGACATGATTAAAGTGACTTAGCAGCAAAGTAGATACATCAGGAAACAAACTTACACTTTTCAGACACTGACCAACTGGAGTACTATTTGCCTCTCCAGTGAGAATGTACCAAGTGGCCTCGTGACCTGAAATATATGCAATGTCTCTTAAAGTACCTAAGTATGACTTGGGCACCAGAGCCAGTCTGATGGAATAAAAACACATAGCAAAAAAAAAAGAAAAATGGATAAGCCAAGTATTACCTTCCACTAACAGTGGATAGTCATTGTTTTACTAGTCTGGGCAAGAAATCTTTGTTTGACAAAGGGGTCCATTCCATACAGTCCCCATGAAATAGTCAATCACTTTGCCCTCATCTCTCCCAACAGGTATGGGCAGGTACAGGTCCCAGACTGGCCACCAATTCAAGGGCTCCATTCCCCCAACCAGAAGAATCTGCCTGCAATGCAGAAGACCGGTTTGATCCCTTGGTTGGGAAGAGCCCCTAGAGAAGGGAACAGCTACCTACTCCAGTATTCTGGCCTGGAGAATTCCATGGACTGTATAGTCCAGGGGGTTGCAAAGAGTTGGACATAACTGAGCGACTCACTTTTCATTCCCCTAGCCACCATGACTGGTTTAGAGATGGGCATGTGACCCATGCAGGTCCAATCAGGGTCTTTCCTGCAGGTAATATAGGAATATTATAAAGTTAAATCATAAATTATGTAAATTCAGAACCACCAACAACCATCTTTCCCAGCTTCATGAAAGAAGTCAGGTGTAGCCCAAGAGAATCAGGTTAACTGAGAGGAAAATAGATTTCAGAGACAGAAATAGTCTGCATCTTTTTAGCCATTGGATCCAGCCATGCCTGAAGTATCAGTTCCATCCCTGGACTTTTCAATTACATAAGAATCTCCTTTGATGCTTCTTTGTCTTGGATTTCTCCCATTTACCAACAATAATCTTGAATAATACAACTGCCATGCTTAAAAGAGAAGCTATTTTTTTTAACATCTCACCTTGAAGCCAGTGTATCTCAGTCATCTTCAGAACATAAGATCATTCCTGGTTCTCTTCTTATGACCTTTAATTAGTTTAAATATTTTAAAATAATTTTGTTTATAAACCTAACACATACGTGCTTCAGAGAATTTATCAAATCCAAAGTAAACATAAACAAGAAAAAATGACTCTAACTCTTGACCTAGATGATTACTATGAATGCTTTCATGCATTTCCTTTTGGTCTAGGATCATGCATACGTGTTTTTTAAAGCTGAGGTCACACTCTATGGAATTTTTATCCTGCTCTTATTTGACACATGAATAACTTCCCACGTAATGAAATGCTCTTCAACTATATGACTCTTAAAGCTAAATGCTCTTTCCTTTGCCTTCTCTCCTCCCTGAAATATCTCCTTCCCTTGGCTTCTAAGACTAAGGGAAGAGAATATTTCTGTTTTTCCTCCTTCCTCACCATGCCTACACCCTAGCTTCCCTGACTGGTTCTTACTCACCTCTAAACATTGAGGTATCCCTGGATTCAGCTGTCCAACTGCTTCTTTGTCTGCTCAGATGTTTGGAAAATCTCACCCTATTTCATGTCTTTCAACATCATCCATACACTGACAATTTCCTAATTTACATTGTAGCCTTGTATATCTGGACCCTTGTATACAGCATAGTCACTTGTTGGTCACAAGACATCTTAAGTTTAACACGTCCAAAACTGATCTGATATTCACCCAAAACTTGCTCGCCCTTGAGGCACTTCAATGAAGGGCAATTCCATCCTTCCAGCTGTCCAGATCTAAAAAACCTAGTAACCTCTCTTTCTCATATGCCACATCCTATCTATCCATCAACAAGTACTCTTGACACTGTCATCAAAATATACACAGAATCTGACCATTTCTCACAAACCCATTACTACTACCCTAGTCCAAGCTGCCATCCTCTCACGTGAAATGGACATCCTGCTTCCCTCCTACCCACTACCTAGCCCTCACCTTATTCTGTTCCCAAAGCAGCCAGAGTGATCAATTTAAATGTATCTCAGAGCATGGCATACTCCCACCCACATCAAATGGCTTCCCATGTCACTAAAGGATGAGCCAAATCCTTTCTCTGGCCTGTGTAAGGTTCTCCACAGAACTCCCAGCCCACTCATGCTATTCTAGCCACACCGGCCTCCTTGTTTTTTCTCACCCATCCCAGGCTTGCCCCAGCACCTCAAGGTCTTCACTTGGAGAAAAACTTGCTAAACATTCTTCACCCACTCCCCATATATATGCCCGAATCATTCTATTTCAAGTCATTGATCAAATACAAGCTTCCCATAAAGCCTTCTCTGACCACCTACCATTACAAATCTACTCCAGTCCCTATCCCAGGCTTTATTTTCTTCTAACACCTATCACTTGTAGACATTATGTAACTTACTATTTATATCCTTCCACCTCACACTCTCAGGACAAAATCCACTCACCACATCGTTCTTGTATGCTTTAACATTTTCAGTGAAACTGTTCTTATTTCTTAGTAAGGTCACCAACCAACCTGTGTTGCCAAAATCAATGGATTCCTCAATGCTTTCATCTAAACAGGCATCTCAAGATGGTACACTTCTCAGTTGGCCTCTTTTTTTTTTTTCATTTTTATTTTATATCGGAGTAGATTTAAGAGTTGGCCTTTTTCTTTTTCTTGAGACACTTTCCTCTGTTGGATTCTATGACGTGGGACTCTCCTGCTTGTCTTGCTGCTGCTACTGCTGCTAAGTCACTTCAGTCGTGTCCGACTCTGTGTGACCCCATAGACGGCACCCCACCAGGCTCCCCCATCCTTGGGATTCTCCAGGCAAGAACACTGGAGTTGCCATTTCCTTCTCCAATGCATGAAAGTGAAAAGTGAAAGTGAAGTTGCTCAGTCATGCCCGACTCTTAGCGACCCCATGGACTGCAGCCTACCAGGCTCCTCCATCCATGGGATTTTCCAGGCAAGAACACTGGAGTGAGTTGCCACTCCGCCTTTTCCACCTGCTTGTCTTACCACTTCTCAAAGGGGTTTTTTTGTTTGCTTGAATCCTTCAAACCCTTAAGATTTAGAGTATAAATGTTGGCATGCTTGGTCCAAGGCTTCTGTTCTTCTCTGTCATAACCTTTGCTCTTTAAAGTACTGTGATGTGGGTTGAGTAATGATCCCCAAAGATGCCCATGTCTCAGTCCTCCAAACCTGTAACTACGGTACCTTAAAATGGTAAGCACAACTTCACAGGTGTGTTTAAGGCTAAGGGGCTTGAGATGGGGAGAGTAGTCTGCATTTGTCTAGGTGAGCCCAATCTAATCATACAAACCCTTAAACGTGGAGACTCTTTCTCAGCTTCAGAGAACCAGGGTGGTGACAGCATGAGAAGAAATCACCTTCTAGCCTCTAGCTTTAAAGATGGAAGAAGGGGCTACAGAAGCCAAGGAGCACAGATGTCCTCTAGAAACTGGAAAATAAGATTAGATCTAAGCTCCCCTAGACTCTCCAACAAAAATGCAGCCCTCTTGACTGTCCCTCTACACCTCCCTGACTGGAGTAATCCAGGGCTCAGCCCTCAGACCTCTCTGCTTTCATAATCCCATTCACTCTCTGGCCGATCTCACCAAGCTTCAGACTTCAGGTACCATCAACATATCACGGACAGCCAAGCTTATACCTCAACTCCATACTTATGCTTACCACCACCAAAAACTCCTTAAGCAACTGAATTAAGGCAGAAATACTGTCTATCTTCACAGTATTAGCTCCTCAAACTGTCTGACACAGCACTTACTTTTTATCTGTGAAATTAATGAGTATTATTAAAACTAGACACCCGTGTTGGCAAACTGAAAAGACAGACGACAGGGTCATTAGCTCATTTCAAGTAGTGGTTTCTTTTCACACATGCCAATGGCATTAACAGAAGGCAACACAGGACCCTGCTTTCCAAGCGTGCAGTGGTCAGGGGGCCTGGCTTGTTCCAAACCTCAAAACTGGAACATCCAAAGGAAATGATGGACTGATTCACACCACTTGGGAAATCTGTGAATTTTTTTTTTCTTCTCATTCTTAGACGATTAGTAAGATTTGAGTAATAGAAATCTCAGGGGCATATTCTGAAGAAAGAACATGGAATAAATAAATTCTATGCTGCCAATTCAGCACAAAATCAGATACAACTAAGTGGAGGTTAAAGCGGCTGCTGTCTTTAAAAATAAAGCATAAAAGGACAGACAAAAGAAGGAGCTAGTTAGTCTATGCTTCTTTGAATAAAAATGAGTGACTACCCCAGACATCCCGGCCATTTAAGTTTCCCAGATTGCAATCTACTAAAAAGAAAAAAATCAGTATACTTGCACAGCAATATGAATGACTCTTACAGTCATGCTATTAAGCAAAATAAGACAGACGCCAAATGAGCACGTACTACATGCTTCCATTTAAATGAAGGTCCAAAAAAGGGAAGTTGCACCATGGTGGGAACGGTAGAGATCTTGATTTGAGTAACGGTTACATGAAGGTATATATTTATCAAAATGCATTAAACCATTTCAGATCTTAACAATTGAATGAATGCAAAATATAATGTGATTTAAACACATAGAGGTTTCCTGCAGTGAGTACTCTGGGGGCTGGAAGGGGAGTGGGAAAAACAGAAAACAAATGCCTTCACAGCAGGATCTCTCAGAGCCCTTAACACGCTTCTGTGCACTGCTCAGTGGTAAAGAATTTGCCTGTAATGTGGGAGACCCAGGTTCAATCCCTGGGTCAGGAAGATTCCCTGGAGGAGAAAAGGGCAACCCACTCCAGTATCCCTGCCTGGAGAATCCCATGGACAGAGGAGCCTTGTGGGCTACAGTCCATGGACTTGCAAAGAGTCAGACCCAACTGAAGCGACTTAGCACGTGCACTGTAAAGTCCTAAGATGAGGCTACAGGATACTGTATGTTCCAGACTCAACTGCTCAAAGAACTTTATTTTTTCTTACATATATTAACATTTATAAGGCACGAATATTTCAGAACCCAGTAACTTTAGCCTGGAAAAATTCACACAAGGGCCATGAATACAATGTCAGTCATTGAAAACATAAAAATCAACGTTTTTAGTGAATCCCCCAGAATAAACTAGTTGCAAAACGCACACTTAGAGAAAGTCCAATTAAGTACTGGAGTACCTCTGCCCAAAATAATAAATTTCATTTTTATATTAGTGACCTCCCAATTCCTTCTGGCAATAATTAGACAGTAAACCCTATCTCTACTACCTAAGTGACAGTGAAAGTGAAGTCCCTCAGTCGTGTCCGACTCTTTGCGACCCCATGGACTGTAGCCTATCAGGCTCCTGTCCATGGAATTCTCCAGGCAAGAATACTGGAGTGGATTGCCATTTCCTTCTCCAGGGGATCTTCCCGACCCAGGAATCAAACCCAGGTCTCCAGCATTGCGGGCAGACGCTTTACCGTCTGTATCTATTGAAGAACTCCAAGTTAGTAGCAAGAAAGCACTCATCCATATAGACAATAAATATCTTTCTGTCTCTGTAAAACATGCAAGTCTTCCTTAAGTGGCATAAAGGCGCTGAAACTCAAGTTTAAAATTGGAAGTCTTAGCTTGGGCTCCTCAGGAACCCTTGTGTGTAGATTCACTAGGGAAAGCTCCAGACCAACAGCTGTAGGGAAGCAGGGCCAGACAGGGGGAGGACTTTAACTGTGATGTAGCCACCACAAAGGTGGGGCACTCTGGAAGAGGGGAGGGATCAGCTGAGAGCTGACAGCTGCCAACACTTCCGGCAGCAGATAGAGTGAGAGCCTTAGCCCTGAAGGGAGAAATGAGTCACACACCACAGTGTCCACAACAGCAGCCAGGGCACACCCTTTTCACCAGGCCCAAAGGGGTGTCTGATCTGCAAGAAACCATCCTGACCAAGTCTAATTCTCACGCTATTAATAAACAAGCTCTATTTAAGTACCAGGAGCCAAGGATTGAGATTTTGCCCATATTGTTTTGTCCTTAAAAGATTTCATGAAACTGCAATAAAAACTACAAATTATCTCAGATGGTTACTAATAGAATTCCCTCATAATATAAACTATATATCAAGAAACTCACACGACTACCTTTACCATGACTGGAAGCCCAGCTTTTTTCAGGTAGAATAATGGTCTGAGAACATGAGCTTTAAGACTGATAACACAGCACTCAACATAACAAGATTTAGCATCAAAAAGCTTTAGAGTCACTTTCCAACACTAAAGTGTTTCTTTGTTTAATATATTCTCCTTTGCCTTTCTTTTCATTTGTGATTTTCAAAGTGATTCAATTTTATACTTTAATTTTTAAATTGATATATAATTGACTTACAATGTTGTGTTAGTTTCTGGTGTACAGCAAAGTGATTCAGTTATATATAGACACATATGCATACATATACATATATACATACATATATAATATATACATATGTATGTATGTAAATATATCTCTTTCATATTATTTTCCATCATGGTTTATTATATGATATTAAATATAGTTCCTTATGCTACACAGTAGGACCTCGTTGCTTCCTTTGCCTTTTATAAATAAAATTAATTTAGTATCCCGTTGGATAAAACAATGAAAAAGGAGTTAGAATTTTCTCCCTGAATCAGTTCATTTATTCCTTAACAATGCATCTACCAAGGACATCCCATTAGGGGACATTATGTTTGGTACTGAAGGTACAGAGATGAATAAGAAGCTCACCATCTAATAAAGACGACAGACATGTGAACAAGTGACTATAAATCATTCATTCATTCCACAAATACATCTAAGAACCAACTATATATACCATGAATAATAAAAACATAGTCTTTGCCCTTCCAGCGCTTGCATGCAATGTGAGACACATTCAAATAGAAGGTGTTGTAGTCTCTGCCTCCATGGAAAGAATGCCATGGAAAGCTTTCTAACAGTAAGCTAAACAACAATAGTAACAACAGCAACTAACCTTTACTGAGGGTGTAAAATGTTCCAGGCAAATACATGAATCTTAACCCTCAAATCAATCCTCGGAGGCAGATGTTATTATTACGTCCTATTTACAGATGAGGAAGTCACAGCACAGAGAGGCTAGTAACTTCACCCACATCACACAGGCGGTAAGGGTTGGCCTGGGATTCAGAGGACATAACATTGGAACTGAGCCTTGAAAGCTGAGTAGCAATTTGCGAAATGGACACAAAAGTGGTGGGGGGAGTATTCCAGACACAGTGAACTAGAGTAAAAATGCTTAAAAATCATCAGAAATTGACAAATTCATCTGCATGTAGGCTGCTGGTGGGAGGTGAACAAAAGACCCAGCCTGAAAAGTGGGAGCAGTGGGGGATGGACACAGACAGGAGCCACGTGCCCTACGGAGACGGAAGGAATGTTGGCACAAAGTGCCATGTTTAGTAATATCAGTAAGAATACTAATAAGAATTAAAGACATAGGCTAAACATTTCTACTCCTTATCACATTTTAGTTTTACTAAATGAAAATGAAGCAGCTTGACTGTCTGGGGTTCTACTCCTTGTGAGTAACAGAGCTGTGGTTCAAACCTGGGGAACTCTGATTCAAAAGCCCATGCTCTCTCCACAGCTGGCTCTACAATATGTGGCAATCACCCCCCACCCCACCCCATCTCTACAAGGGAAGCAGAGGAGTCGGAGGAAGACAGGGAGGCAGAGAGGGGTGGATTCCTGCTCCAGCCCAGGAGACAATAAAAAAGTGAGTGTTCATTGCTCAGTCCTGTCTGACTGTCTGAGACCCCACAGACTGTGGCCCGCCAGGCTCCGCTGTCCATGGGATTCTCCAGGCAAGAATACTGGAGTGGGTTGCCATTTCCTTCTCCAGGGACTCTTCCCCACCCAAGTATCGAACCCCAGTCTCCCGCATTGCAGGCAGACTCTTTACTGTCTGAGCCACCAGGGAAGCCCAGGAGAATATGATACAGCCTTTAATCAAAGAAGTGAGGGTTGTAGGCTGGAGAAGAGATTTGAGAAATGTGTACACAGAGGTGGCCCTGGAGACTTCTTAAGATCAGGCAGTGAAAAGGAGGGAAGAGATGTGGAAAATAGCCAGCTGTCTGAGAGACAGTGATTCTTTAACCAAGTGGAAGGATGGAAATAAGCAGGAAAAGGTGGGGGCAGAACGCGAGAGGGGAGATTAAGATGCTCAGGCCAACATCTCCCAGGCTAGAGATAAAAGGGCCTGCTGGACAACTAAATATCTGAGGCAAAGCCACCGTGAAGGTACAGTTTTGGCCAAAAACATGTTGAAGGAATGAGAGAGGAGGTGTATTTGGCTAAGAAAAACGTAAAGAATAAAAAGATGAACAGAAACCTAGAAAACCTCAACTATTCAGGAAAGAATCCATTTTCCCATCTGTAAAACTAAGATACATAGACAGAGATTCCTGACATATCTGCCTTCTTTAAAAATCTGAGAAGGGGCTTTCTTACAAGTAAAGGTGATTCGTTAGTGTTATCTCTGGAAAAACTTATTCTCTTCCCTGTGTGAGGTATTGGATTACTTCTAGGGGGTATATTTCTGCTGAAGAAAATAAGCTAGTTGAATGGTGTGTTTAAAAATTTGAAGAAAAAAAAAATAGTACTAAGAGCTTCTCAGCGTTATTACCAAAAATCTGCTAGCCATTCTGAGCCCAAATCGCGGATGTCAGTAATGCCACTTCAGGAATAAGCTCTCTGCCTGGAAACACCAGCGCTCCGAGGAAATACCATTCTCCGCCTTTATTTACATTCTCTCTTCACCCTTCACCCTAAACAGTATTACAGTGAGGCTTACCTGCCTTAGGAATCTGTACCAAAGGCGATTTCTCCCGTTTCTCTCTTTAAAATTAAAAAAAAAAAAGAAAACTTCCCACTGTTAATATGTAGCAAATGGGGAAAAAAAAAAAAAAAACAGCCCTTCTGGTCCGCCCTCCCTGACTGTTGCTACCTTGCAGTTTATGACATAGACAGAGGGAGGGCTGCCGGAGTGAACCAGGCGGCGGTGGGGAGCAAGTCCCTTGCCGGGGAGGCGGGAGTCCCTGGAGCGAGCGGCTCTGCCCACTGGTAGCCCGCGACGCGGTCCGCGCGGCTCTGAGCGGGGCCGGGGACCATGTCTCCGCGCGCCCGGCCCGGCGAGCCCCGCGGAAGGGAGGGAGCACCCAGCCGGGCGGGGGCAGAGGGAGCCGCCGCGGACCTGGCAACGCTGGCACTGGCTCGACTCTCCCAGACAGTTTTGAAGTCAGCAAAACAGAAATCGAATTACTATGATGCTGGCAGTGGCCGCTCGGGGAGAAGGGGCTCTCTCTGCCGGCTTGATCACCAGGAGAGATGCAGAGAGTCACAGATGAGCCAAGCGTGTCTCCCGGGCGGACCCTGAGGACCCGTGTAAGTTGCCGTGTTCTCCGGCTTACTGTATTCTACGGTTGTGTCGTTTTCTTTCTTTCTTTCAAGCCTTTCTGGCTTGAAAGGCTGCTTGGCCGCCATGGAATTGTTTCGATGAGAATTCCCAGTGTGGAAAGTTGATGATCCTTAAGACTTTTTTTTTTTTTTTTTTTTCTTTGATTAACTAAGCCACAGAATACAAGCTGAAATTCCTGAAGGCAGCCGGGGCAATGCAACCCAAGACTGACAACTATAACCCGAAGTACCACTATACTTATTATGGGGTTAACCCTGGATGTGTTTTTAATAGCCTGCCGGTACTGTAGGCTGCCTGAAGCCCCACTGTTTGGGATCGAATGCTGTGTTAATGCTGCTGTGGCTAAACTAGTAGGATCAGTGTAACCAATGGAATGAGATAGAGCTAAATGACAGTCCTGCTAGTTAACAAAACTTTTCTCTTTTTTTTTGGCCAGGATCACATTTTTCTCCCTGACTCCTCAAAACTGAGCAACCTCTCTCTCAAAAGTTCATGCTGCTTTTTTGATCTTACTTTGGAGAGAAAAAAGAAGCTAGACAGAGGATTCTTCTGAAACTGTGAAGGAAAGCGCTGTAAAGAAGCCACCGCAGTTCCTTAGCTCCTGCTGGAACAACGGAAGAAGCGAAGCCCACCACGGAGCCCAGCACACACGCCAGCCTCACTGCGACAGAGCTTGGGCACAAGGCTGAATGGTGACCAGAGCCTGTAACCGGCAAGGTTTTTCTCACACTTCATCTGCTACAAGTTCCGGCTTAGAAATGGATATTCTCTGTGAAGAAAACACTTCTTTGAGCTCGACTACGAACTCCTTGATGCAATTACATGCTGACACAAGGCTCTACAGTACTGACTTTAACTCCGGAGAAGGTAACACTTCGAATGCATTTAACTGGACCGTGGACTCAGAAAATCGAACCAACCTTTCCTGTGAGGGCTGTCTCTCACCACCCTGCTTCTCCTTACTTCATCTCCAGGAAAAGAACTGGTCTGCTCTGTTGACAGCGGTAGTGATTATACTAACCATTGCCGGAAACATACTCGTCATCATGGCAGTGTCCCTAGAGAAAAAGCTGCAGAATGCCACCAACTATTTCCTGATGTCACTCGCCATAGCTGATATGCTGCTGGGTTTCCTGGTCATGCCCGTGTCCACGTTAACCATCCTCTATGGTGAGTGGCATTTGCTTCCTAGCTGTACCCACATGGGTAACAAAACGCGTGCATGTCATTAGCAGATGAGTCCGGGCTCAGGGGACCAACTAAGCGTAAGGCTTTGTTTATGGAGGAGGGGCTACCATGTTACACTACTTAAATTTTAAAATGAGATCACATTTTAAAAGATCAGACAACCTGTACACTGTGATCATTGGAGAGTTTTGTGCTTTGAAACATATACAGTTTACGTAGGGAGATAAAGCATTGTGCTTAAAAGCACATATGTTTTACTCCTGTATTCTTGCCTGGAGAATCCCAGGGATGGGGTCGCACAGAATCAGATACAACTGAAGCAACTTAGCAGTAGCAGTAGCAGCAGCAAGACAGTCCTAGAGCAAGAGCATCTGTCATATCTGAATCCATTTGGTTTTCAAGCCTTTATATTCCCAACCAAATATCCCAGCCTTCAAGACAGGCCAGTTTGATCTTGGTCACACTGCTTTCAGCACTTCTAATGGAGTGGTAAAACCTTCCCAGTTCCCTTGGAATATTTACAGAGAGAACATTCATGGTGCAGTGGGTTCAATGTTAAAATATGCAGCGTCTCCATTAGAATAAATGACTTACACCAGTTTTAATTGTTCCCTGCCTGAAGCAGCATTAATTTGGAGGTGTGCCTTTGAATTCTACCCCTCAGCTCTTTAAAAATGCATGTGAATAAACTCCTCCCGAATTGTTTGGAGGAGGGTGGGAAACACAGGGGAAGAGATTCATCTTGCTTCTTCTCAGTGGAGTTTGAAAGAGTCAAACCTCTCAGCAAGTCAGCAAACACTGGGACGACTTCAGCGGGAAGCAGAATGTGATATTCTTTCCAAATTATGAGTAATACAGCCAGATTCCTCCCTTTAAAAGTGGAAGAGGAGGGGAGAATATTGAGAGTGCTGACTCAGGCACACCAGCCGGTCACCCAGAGCTAGAAACAGGTTATGGGCATTGTTAGAAGGGATTTTTCTGGCTATGTCTTAAGAGCTAAAATATGTGTATCAATCCATCCCCAAGGAGTATGGAGGAGGAAGGAGGTGAGCAAGGGAGCGTGGGCATCGGGTTTGCACAGGGTCCACAGCGCTCCTTGCAAGGCCAGCCCCCGCTTGACTCAAAATGTCACACCAGGATGATCTGATTAAATTCGCTTGTCATTTCCCAGACATCCGGGAGAGGTTCCCGCTTCCTAAAACCCTGCCACGTGGAAGGCAAACTCCAGGAGTAGGAGATGACTCCCAGAGGGCCCATCTGGGAACCCAAGCCTGAGTGAGAGGCGGGGAAGGGTAGGTACTCCGGAGCGGCGAGTGGGGCTGGCAGCAGTCAGCCAGGTTAGCAAGTCGAGTCCAGCCGGGCGCCGCCGGCTCGGGGTGCAACGGCGCCCCCTGGTGGCCACGGCTCTGTGCGCAGTTGATTCCCATCGAGAGACGTGCCTCTCCTTTGGCTGGTCCCCAGACTCCACAGAAATGCCCCCTCCTTATCCCCACCACTAGAGAAAGCAGTGGCAACCCACTCCAGTACTCTTGCCTGGAAAATCCCATGGACGGAGGAGCCTGGTGGGCTGCAGTCCATGGGGTCGCTAAGAGTCGGACACGACTGAGCGACTTTACTTTTCACTTTCATGCATTGGAGAAGGAAATGGCAACCCACTCCAGTATTCTTGCCTGGAGAATCTCAGGGACGGGGGAGCCTGGTGCGCTGCCATCTATGGGGTCACACAGAGTCGGACACGACTGAAGTGACTTAGCAGTAGCAGTATCCCCACCACGGAAACCCAGACTACGGTCCCCCGCTGCCTCCTTGCAGAGAAAACTCCTCCCACGGTCAGCATCAGTTCCGACCAGGCAGAGGGTGGCTTCCTCCCAGGCACTGGGCTCTCCTTGGAGCTCAAGCTCTCTGCATGTAGCATGAAAGGCTCCACGTCAGACTTGACTCCTGCACTTTAACTTTTCTAAACATCAGTGGTGGCATCTTGGTAGAGATAGTTTGTGGATAGAGAGTTTGTTCAGCTTTGTGGGTCCAGAGCATGGGGAAAGATGGTCTTCATAATTTTCCTTCTTAACATGTGTCCAGATCTAACACCACGGCTTAGATTGTCATCAAAACTAATGAAGGTTCCTATAGCCATTTGATCTCCCTCTAAAACAGATACAGGAGACTGTGTGTCCCTCAGACATATCCTATCTTCTTAATATAGCAGGTGACTTCCTGCCCTGCATCTCACAGTGGATCCTTTGGGTAGCTTTAAGTCAATTTAATGTTGAGATCCAACTTCCACCCACCCTCCTAGATATCAGATCAGATCAGATCAGTAGCTCAGTTGTGTCCGACTCTTTGCGACCCCATGAATCGCAGCATGCCAGGCCTCCCTGTCCATCACCAACTCCCGGAGTCCTGGATATCAGGACCCCCAGAAAAGCTGTCCAACTGATTCTAATGTGCACCCCCGGGTGAGAACCACTGCCCCAGGTAGTGGTTGCCCAAGTGTGGCTCCTGGACGGGTAGCATCGGTACCAGCTGGGAAATTGCTAGAAATGCAATTCTTCCTGCTCCACTGCACATGCATAGAATCAGAACACCTGGAGGTGGGCTCCAGTGGCTCATTTTAAGAAACCACCTCAGAGAGTCTGAGGCTCCTTCAAGTTTAAGCATCATTTCCCTGAAACAGTTCTCAGAAGAATACCATCCTTTTCTTCATCATTATCTTTATCCCTCCTGCCCCACCTCACGTCCCTGCAGTTTGAGTTTAATCCCCAAAGCATTATTAGGGAAGCTTCATTTTCATGAAGGCATATACCCAGTCTGTGGAGAAGGGCATGGCAATCCATTCCAGTATTCTTACCTGGAGAATCCCAGGGAGAGAGGGGCCTGGTGGGCTATAGTCCATGGGGTCGCCCAGAGCCAGACACGACTGAAGAAACTTAGCATGCACACATGCCCAGTCTGGATTTTTAAACATTTCTTCATTCACACCAATAGCATTTTTGGCAGACTGCTAAATGCCATCACTGTGCAAGACTGAGCAATTGTAATAATGGCTAAGAGGTGGCCTAACCTCAGAAAACCTACAGTCTGAAAAAAAGTAAGTCAATAAATAAGTAGCTATAGGATTCTTTGACCAGGCTCCCCTGTCCATGGAATTCTCCATTTGATAGAGGAACCCAAAGTACGTCATAACTCCCAACCTAAGTCATTAAAAACAAAAAGAAAAGTAGGTATTGTTAGGCAGAGGAGACAAAACAAGAGAAACCCTGAAGAGACAACAGCCTGAGTTCACAACACACCGCATGATTCCAGCTATAAGTTTTCAAATCTTGCATTCAACCAGAGCAGTCTTACTCTACTTCAGTACAGTTGACATCAGGCTCCTCTGAAGTACTGAAAGTATCTCGTGTTGCCCTTTGCTGTTAACCGTGCCTTTTCCCAGGATGAAAACTATTCAAGCAGGGTAAATTTCATACGCCAGAGAAGCTCCAGGTCATTCACTAATGCTAACCTTCTGCATCCCAGGGTACCGGTGGCCTCTGCCCAGCAAGCTCTGCGCTGTTTGGATTTACCTGGATGTGCTCTTCTCCACGGCCTCCATCATGCATCTGTGTGCTATCTCCCTGGACCGCTATGTTGCCATTCAGAACCCCATCCATCACAGCCGGTTCAACTCCAGAACTAAGGCATTTCTGAAAATAATTGCTGTTTGGACGATATCAGTGGGTAAGTGGAACAGTATTTCAGACTCTCACTTCAAATGACAGTTCATGCCTTCTAAGTAGACTTCTGTTGTGGTTTTTTGTTTGTTGGTTTTTGCGCTGAACCCTGACATCCTCAATCATTCTATTTGCTACAAGATATGTTTATAGCATAGTAAATCTCAGCTTTGCTTTAGGAAAGAAAAATCTGTTAATGTCACAGGCTGACAACATAAATTTGTATTGTTTTGCACAAGTAAGAATATACATGCACACCAATAGACTCAAATCAGAATAACTGTGCTATGCATGTGTTCAGCACTAAGTCCTATCCAACTCTTTTGCAACCCCATGGACTGTTGCCTGCCAGGATCTTCTGTCCATGTGATTTCCCAGGCAAGGATAATGGAGTGATTTGCTGTTTTCTTTTCCATGGAGATCTTCCCAACCCAGGTATTAAACCTACGTCTCTTGCATCACAGGTGGATTCTTTACCACTGAGTCACCAGGGAAGCAATGGTGCTATAGCCATCTTCAAAAACTTTTCCTATCTTGTGCTTTCAAATGCACAAAATTCAAGTGCCTGAATTTCTAAATCTTGAGTTTCCCAGAGACCTCAATATTTATAATCACTGGACTTGTGGTCAATGTAAGGAAACAGAGCCCAATACTGGAGAATGCACAGTTTCTGTGGGTAGAGAAAGGTGCCAGGCACCATAACTCAGAGGGAGAGGTAAGGACGAGAGACGGTGGCAGGACTTAGTCAAAGAGAACCCAGCACCTCCGTAAGCTTCCTCGTCCTGTTATGATACAACATGCCAGAGGATTTCAACCCACTTCACTTAGGCTGATTACACACCTTCACCTGTTGCCAGTATTGATTTTCTGTCAGACACCTAATAGTCAGAAAAGCCCAGGTAGTAGAAGCCAGAGAGAGCTCCCAGGCAGCTAAGTGAATTGCACCCATCACCTCAGCCGGCGTGGTTCGTAACCAAAGACTCCCTGGGAGTCTTTTTTTAAGTTTTAAAGTTGCCAAGTGGAAACCACAGTCCCACCAGGACCACTTAGCTGCCAGTGTCTGCTCACATGAGAAACTATGGATTTGTTGGCAGGCTTGCCATCAAGGACTCGTGGGAGTCTACTCACAGTTTTGTAATGATGAAAAATGCAAATGAATTATTGTTGAGTCACTCAGTCATGTCCAACTCTTTGCAGTCCCAAGACTATAGCCCGCCAGGCTCAAGACATTTCCTGGGCAAGAGTACTGGAGTGGTTGTCTTTTCCTTCTCCAGGCAATCGTCCCAATCCAGAGATCAAATCTGAGTCTCCTGTGTCTCCTACACTGGCAGGTGGATTCTTTACCACAGGGATAGCAAGCACAATAATAGAATAGCTTTGTGTTTTTCAGGGCCTATGGTTTGCCTTGCTGTTAAATACATCATCTGCAGAGGAGGTAACTCCGTTTTATGGATGAGGAAATGGGTTCAAAAAGTAAAATGGCCAAAGCTAGTGAATAGCAAAGATTGTGCTCGATTATGATGGGAACTTATTTAATTGACTTAAGGGATCACCCCTGGTGGCTCAGACAGTAAAGAATCTGCCTGAAGTGGAGACTCAGGAGACCCGGGTTCGATCCCTGGGTTGGGCAGATCCCCTGGAGGAGGGCCTGGCAACCGATTCCAGTATTCTTGCCTGGGAAATCCCATGGACAGAGGAGCCCGGCAGGCTACAGTCCATGGAGTCACAACAAGTCGGACACAACTGAGCAGCAAACATGATGGGAACATTAACAAACTGCATTGGTGTGATTTCAGCATTTTTGGAAGTCCTAGCTATTCTCCATTTTAAGCTTCACAATACAGTCTGAAGCAGATAGAGTGGGAGATCTTATTTTGTATTTATCTGAAGGACTGAGGAAACAGGGCGGAGGAAAGTGTGTGGCTTCCTGGGTCGCCTCTCCAACTAGTGCCAGGGCTAGGACTCTAAGCTTCCGGCACCAAACCCTGCTGTCACTGCTGAACTTGGTAAATTCTTTCCTGAGTAAACAGATGTTGCTCCCAAAATATGCTTGCAGTTTCTGGGCCTGTGCAGTCTTGAACTCATCCTACTGGGATCAAGAGAATGAAGGATTGGTGGTGCTCAATCTCAGCTGCATGTAAAAGCCCTGGGGAGCTACTGATTTCACTGGTGTGTGTGGGTGTGGGTGTGTGTGTGTGTGTGTACTCAGTCACTCAATCGTGTCCAACTCTTTGAGACACTATGGGCTTATGGCCCACCAGGCTCCTCTGCCTGTGGCATTTCCCAGGCAAGAATACTGGTGCAGGTTGCCATTTCCTACTCCAGGGGATCTTCCTTGACCAAGAATTAAACCTGTGTCTCTTGCATCTCCTGCACTGGCAGGTGGATTCTTTACCATGTGCCGCCTGGGAAGCCCTAGTAGTATAAGGGCTATTTCTGCACAGCGACCAGAGACACAGTAGTGCTCAAAGCACCTTACAGGGGATAAATTGCAGAGAAAGACATTGCACAGGATGACATAGCTCATAACCAGGAGTCCCCCCAGGGCAATTCTATTTGAAAGCCAACACTCTTACTACTGCCCAAAGCACAATCTGCTTCCTGCTCCTTCCAGCCATCACCCCAGGAGTCAGGCAGGCTGGAATGAGTTGTGAAGGAGACAGTCAGGAGCCATCACTCATCCATTTGGCCAAACTTTTATTGCATAGCTCCTATGTCCTTGGATGCGCGTTTTGTGGTCCCTGACCATGTGGTCAGAGAAGGGAGATAAGAAAATACAAGAAACCCTGAGGTTACCTAGGCTCTGTACCAGAAATCTGTGAGAGATATGGCTGAGGAGTCGGTAAAGGTTTTAAAAAAAAGTCAGTTCTAGTGAAGATGTGCACATACTCAATTGTCTGACTCTCTGTGACCCCATGGACTGTAGCCCACCGGGCTCCTCTGTGCATGGAATTTTAATGTAGCATAAATATTCTCCTGAATTATTTTTTTAATGTTTTCATTTCCACTGATTTTTGTTGTTGCACATTTAAATCCTTAGGCTGGAAATTTTGTGCATGGTCTAACGTGCTTTCTTTTACCTATTAAAGCCTTTTCAGCATCTACAGATTTCAGTTTTTCCCCTTCAGTTTATTGATGTATTTAGTTTTCTTTCAGATTTGAATATCAAACTTTTCTTGCTTGCCTGGAATATATTCATAAATGAAGCTGGTTTGTTATTCTTATAAGGTTTCTTTTGGTGGCTTTATTAAATTTGGGAGATTTCTTTTTTTTCCTTAAGATCCTGAAATATTTAAGTAGGAATGTGCTTTAAAGGTTATATAGAATTTAATTCTAAATCTTTCTCATCCTGGTGGCTTTTAAAATGGTATCTTTAACTATATCACAAACCTCTTTAAACATTTTTATCTACATTTTCTACTTTGTTTTGGGTTATTAGCTGAGTGCAAAGTTTGTCTTTTGTATTGATTCATTATCACTAAATGCAATGCTTCTTGCTTTAAAGTCTGCTTCATCTGAAATTAGTATAACTATGCCAGGTTGTATTCTAGGGTCTTATTTTCTAGATATATTCTATTCCATCCCGTTACTGCCAAACTCCTTTGACTTCATATATAAATATTAAGTACATTGCTTGTAAGAAGCATATGAAGTTTTGCTTTTATTCAGTCTGTCTTTTAATTGGACTGTTTTATTTGTATTTAATGTAACCCACATATATTTGGATTTAAATTTACCACCTTGATTTTTTTATTTCCCATTTTTCCGATGTTCCAGATGCTTTCCATTTTTGCCTTCTTTTGCACTAATCAAGAATTGTCAATTCATTATACCCCTTTCTAGAACTGTTAGTTATCTCAATCTTCTAAATCCTTTTAGTGATTATAACATTCATTTTTCCCCTAAAAGAGGCTAATACAACTACTTTATCACTTCCTAAATGATTCAAAGACCTTAGCATATTTAAGTCAGTTCACCCCATCCTTTGTATTGTTTTTGCTATTTTCTATTTATCTTTTTAAAACCTGTAAGTCATCGTAAATGTTCTGTTTGCTTAGTATTTGTTTTTCACATATTGACCCTTTCTGTTGCTATTTATTGCTTCTGTCACTTCTGTGATTCTGCCTGGGTTTATAGTCCTAATTCCTGAAGAATTTCTTTCAGAATATCACATAGGTTTATTTCAGCTTTATTGTTTTTATAACAAACATTTTTATTTCACCTTCATTGTAAGCATATTTTTTTTCAGTATAGAATTCAAATTTGGGAGTTATATTTTTTCAGCAAGTTGTGGATGATGTTCTAAAGTTCTAGTTTATATTGTTTCTTAGTAAGAACTTAGCTGTCAGATTTGTTTATAATATACCGCCTCTTACCACCCTTTGCAGCTATAGGATTTTTTTACCTTTGTATTTTAACACTTTTACTATGATATACCTCAGTGTGGGTTAGTTTTGCTCTTGTCCTGAGTGAGTGAGTGAAATCGCTCAGTCGTGTCCAACTCTTTGCAACCCCATGGACTGTAGCCTACCAGGTTCCCACTCCATGGGATTCTCCAGGCAAGAGTACTGGAATGGGTTGCCATTTCCTTCTCCAGGGGATCGAACCTGGGTCTCCCGCATTCCAGGCAGATACTTTAGCCTCTGAGCCACCAGGGAAGCCCTTATCCTGTGTGGTGTTTATACTGATTCTGAAATTTGTAGCTCAATGCCTTTTGTCAGTTTGGGAGAAATCTTGGTCGTTATCTTTTCAAATATTGCTTCTGCTCCATTCTCTCTCCTGTCCTCCACTTACTTCTTAGATTCCAATTTCTCGTATGATAGAACTTTTATTCATGTTTATGACTCTTAAGGGGCTTTCCAGGTGGCTCAGTGCAGTAGAGTCCTGCAACACAGGAGACGCAAGACACATGGGTTAGACCTCTGAGTTGGGAAGATCCCCCTGGAGGAGGAGATGGCAACCCATTCCAGTATTCTTTCCTGGAAAATTCCCTGGGCAGAAGAGCCTGGCGGGCTACAGTCCATGGGGCCGCAAAGAGTTGGACACAACTGAGCACGCACACGTGACTCTTAAATGCTTTTCTACATTTTTCACTTTTCAGTTCGTACTTTAGTGTGGATCATTTTACTGACTTTTCTTCTCCTGGGTTGTTAATCCCCTCACCAGCTATTTCTAATTGGCTGTTAAGCCCATGTTTGTATTCTTAATTTGCTACAAGCATGTTTAGTTTTTAGAATTCCCACTCGATTCTTTTTTGTAGATTCTAGTTTGTAGGTGGCGCTAGTGGTTAAAAAAAAAAAAAAAAACACACCTGCCTGCCAATGCAGGAGACTCAAGAGATGTGGGTTCAGTCCCTGGGTTGGGAAGATCCCCTGGAGCAGGAAATGGCAACCCACTCCAGTATTCTTGCCTGGAGAATCCTATGGACAGTGGAGCCTGGAGGGCTACAGTCCATGGGGTCGCAAAGAGTCGGACACGACAGCGTGCGTGCATGCACGCACACGCACACACACATGCAAGTACTCTGGAATAACTCTGTTTTCATCTGTTTTCTTAAATATTAATCACAGGTATCTGGGTATCTGAGTTACCTGGGAATTTCTATTTTCTAGAGTCTTTTTCTGTTAGGTTCTGTCAGCTGCTAAGCCTGGTAATGTTATTAAATATAGACACTGGAAAAAAAATACGTGCATACTGTGTTGATGTTGTCATTCTTCAGAGAGGGGTCCATTAACTTTAGCGGTTAGGTCTCCTAAATCCAGCCAGGTTTAGGATGAGTTTTTGTGGTCTATTTTCATTTTACCCTTATACCTAGGATATATTCCTTCTCGACCTCAGATGAACATGACTTCCGTCTCCATTTTTAAGAGCTCTCAACTCTAGTTTTTGTCTCCGTGGCACCATAAGGCTGCTGCTAACCCTTCTGTTGTTCATTGGAGCATAATTGATTTACAATACTGTGTTAGTTTCTGCGGTGCAGCAAAGTGAAATGGTTATGTGTATATCCACTCTTTGAGATTGTTTTCCCATATAGACCATTGCAGAGTATGAAGAGAGTTCCTTGTGCTGTAGCAATAGGTCCTTATTGGTTGTCGGTTTTATATCGAGTAGTGTGTATATGTCCTTTCCTCCCAATCTGTCCTTCTAACAAGTTGGTAAATGCCTTAAAGGGAAAGGAGGCGCATACCATTACATTCCTGTTTTCCTCTTCCTTTCGCTCCAGATCATAACGCCTGAAACCCTGACTACTTTGACAGCCCTAACTCCCAATTTTTGACCTCCCAACCCCTCCCAAGACAAGGATTGAGGCCTTGAATTTTGCTTTATTTGACACTAGCATACCGTACCTCCTTCTCCTTGTTTGAGTCTTTCCAATGTATCTTTTCTCAGCCCTTCATTTTTAATATCTTTGTTCTTTTGTTTAATATACTTATTTTCACAGATAACTTACAGGTGGACTTTTTAAAAAAAAATCTGATACTCTGCCTTTTGATAATGAAATTCAGTCTGCCTACACTTACTGTGACAACTGACATAATTGGTTTTATTCCTCCCATTTTACATTCATCATGTACCTTTCTTTGTAAGAATTTTCTTCCTCATTTCATATGGTTGCTGACTTGCAAAATGTTTTGCTTCTTTCACCCTGTCCCAGTTAGTTTGAATTTCTTCTTGGCTTTTCCATTCCTTTTTTGATTATAAAAGCTGAGTCGTGTCCAACTCTTTGCAGCCCCACGGACAGTAGCCCACCAGGCTCCTCTGCCTGTGGAATTTTCCAGGCAAGCATGCTGGAGTGGGTTGCCATTTCCTCTTCCAGGGGATCTTCCCGACCCAGGAATCGAACCTGCATTTCTTGCATCTGTCTCCTGCATTGGCAGGCAGATTCTTTACCACTAATACCACCTGTAATCTTATCCCAAACAATCATTATACCGACATTTCTATTACTATTAATATATGTGAAATACATAGTAACCCCACTAAATTGTTTTATTTCCTCATACACCCTGAGTCCCAATCATAGATTTTTTCCGTTATTTTATTTATTTATTTTAATTGGAGGCTAATTACTTTACAATATTGTGGTGGTTTTGCCATACATTGACATGAAGCTAATGGCACAATAGATCCTTTCTAAGCAAGTCAAAAAATGCAGAAACCATAAAGATCAATATAGACATAGCTTA
The DNA here is from genome assembly GCF_027580195.1 of Bos mutus. Taxonomy (NCBI): domain Eukaryota; kingdom Metazoa; phylum Chordata; class Mammalia; order Artiodactyla; family Bovidae; genus Bos; species Bos mutus. Next base: position 16,779,766 of record NC_091628.1, on the reverse strand, counting down.
ATACATGAGAAATAGTACGTTTTATATGGCTAAAATCAATATCAACAAAGTCAAAAGCAAACTTTCAATGTCTGGATAACAGACCAAAGAGCACCCACGTTTTGATAAAAAATGAAAAGACAAGCAATTGAACAGGGAAAAAATAAACGATACGAACAGGCAATTCACAGAAACCTAAGTTAAAATGGACAAACCTCATGAAAAACACTCAGCCTTTTTAACAGTTATGGAAATATAGTTTACAACAATAATGCAATATCACTTTTTACTCATTTGATTGGCAAAATTGAGTGAAAACACCCACTGCAGTTTTGGCTATGGTGCCCTGTGTACCCATATTCAGTTTGTGTGAATATGAGTTGTTTGTTCGTGAACCATCTAGCAAAAGTTATTAAAATTTGGCCACCAGCCTCACTTGAGAGGATCTGTTCTACAGGAAAACAAAAGTACATGTAAGAATCTAAGACAATTTGAGGGAATAGCAGAAAAGCTAGGTCATTGTTGAACATATTATTTTAAATTATGGAATATTCTGCAGCTCTTAAAAATCTTGAGTTGGGGTTATTGGAGATTCAACTGGAGGAATGTCTGTGAAGTTAAGTGCAGAAAGCAGGTGGCATGCATGGTCTGGACCCATTCTGGTACGATAATAGTAACAGTACATGGAGATGTTTACATATCATTAATAGCGCTGAGGAACTATTAAAGGACTTCACACTTGCCAAGAAGGTAAAATTAGGAAGAATGGCAGGATTATTTTATTTTCCCTCACATAGTTCTGTACAATTTTTCACACAAATATGATGACGATAAAGTGTTTTAGATCAGGGGTCCCCAACCTCCAGGATCTAATGCCTGATGTTCTGAGGTGGAGCCGATGTAATAATAATAGAAATACAATGCACAGTAATGTGATGTGCTTGAATCATCCCCAAACCATCCCTCCCCAAGTCCGCGGAAAAACTGCCTTTCACAAAACTGATCCCTGGTGCCAAAAGAGTTGGGGACCACTGATCTATATGTCCACAAATGAAACAGTTACACCTGCGTCATAGGAGAGAGGGCTCTGTGAGAGGTGGTGGTGGTGTTTAGTTGCTAAGTCGCGTCCAACTCTTTGCAACCCCATGGACTGTAGCCTGCCAGGCTCCTCTGTCCATGGGATTTCCTAGGCAAAAACACTGGAGTAGGTTGCCATCCCTTTCCTCTCTTCCTTTCCCAGGCAAGAATATTGGAATGGGTTGCCATTTCCTATGCTGACACTCAAAGTTTGCAAGGATCTAACAGATGGCAAGCTTGGTAACCACATCAGAGATGACTCAGGTTTTCTTGCTCTAAGTATCTCTGAGATTGGCTGCTTCTCCCCAGCTCCTTACAGTGACCAGCTTGGTCAGTTTACTTTTGCCAAGACCTCTATCTAACTCTGAGGAACAATGAACATAATTACAAATTGATTCCATTTTCTATGTGTGAGTTTCTCTGAGTAAAGAAGTGATGACAGTCAAGATTGAAGCATTAGATTAAGAATGATCCTGAGCTTCTCTGAATTTCATTTTGCCTTTATAAACCCAATTCCCTTGATCAGAGGGAACCGTGACTTCAACTACAATATATAAAATGAGCAGACCTCTTCCTCATGATGATTGCCTTGCTAATGCTGTATGAGAAAAGAAAATAGATGCTGTTTATTCCCTGACTGTCTTTAGCAGGTAAAAGTATATATCAGATAGAAAATGTGAAAATGACTATTTTCACATTGTCATATCCTGACAAGCAAGCAAAGACACCAACTTAATTTTTTTTCTTGAACTTATTTCATTTTAGAATTGTATTTGCAGCTCATGAGTAATTTTGAAGTATCATGAGTGTAAATAAGATTTTTTTTCCTCCATCAAGGCTAAGCATGACCTTGTATTTTATGCACAATTACTTTTATAATAGAAGAGACAAGCTGTGTCCATTTATTCAGTCCTTCGCCTTCACAAACCGGGACACCACATACAGGATCCTAGACTAAATGTTTAGGTCCTTGGATCCAACCTCATGCCTTCAGGCAGGCCAAAACTTACCTTCCTAGATAATGTAGATGAATGAAGCAGCTTTGAGGGACAATGGAAATGCTACGTCTCACTACAGTTTTAATTCGTATTTATCTGATTATATAGTATTTGAGCATCTTTTTATGTTTTGAGCAAATTTATATTGTTTGCTGTGGTTGGCTGCCTGTAGTTTTGGCTGTAGAACTTGGTGGTTATGAGCAAAAAGTCTGGAGCCAACTATCTGAGTGTGTCCCCTGTAAGCCGTGTAGCCTTGGGCAAGTTACTCAGCCTCTCCACACCTTCGGCTCCTGGTGAGTAAATGACAGTAACAGTACCTACATCGTGAGGTTGCTTTACTAATTGAATAAATACAGCATTTGTCTCATGTTAAAAGCTTACAACATCCTTTGAGCTCCTTCCTGTAAGGTTCTTGGACTTTTCCTAATACAAAATAAGAGAATTAGCTATTTGTCCATGTTTTCACAATTTATCTATATATTCCCAATAGGTTGTCACTTGCCATTACTTATGGTGGTTTTTTTCCCCTCACATACTTACATATATGATTTTATTTACAGATGTTCTTTTCTCCTTTACGGCTTCTGAATTTTGAAGTGTTACTAAAATTGCTTTTCCCACTACAAAGTGATAAGAGGAATTATTCCATATTGTCTTCCATTGTTTCTATGGCTTTGTTTTATACATTTAAGCCTTTGATCCATTTAGAAGTTAACCTGTGGCTTAATTTTATTATTTCTACACTGCTTTTTATACTAGCTACTTATTGTACCACTTATTTGCCCTTTGATTTGATATGCCACCTTTATCATATACTCAGTTTCATATATGTGTGTTTGGGTTTATTTCTGAACTTTATGTTCTGTTGACCAGTCTGTTCATTCACTTACAGCATACTTTTAACTGGTGAGATGACATATGGCCTTTATTATCTCTTAAAACTAATATTCCCTCATTGCTCTTTTTCAGAGTTTTCCTGACTAAAATTTTCACTTGCTTTTTTTGAGTCTCAGTTTTTATTAGAAATCAGCTTCTGTCTAGTCCCAGAAAAGAAAATTTTATTAGAGCTGCATACAATTTTGTAAATCAATTTTCTAGACCTTTTTGCTGGCATATCTGTATACCTCTGGTCTTATTTAGTGTGTGTTTGTAAACAGCCTCAAATTCCCTTTGGAATTAGATGAAAGTACATACAGGTAACTACCAAAAATTTTAGCACTTAGGTTTTAAAAACTATGTGTATTTAGGTCCAAAAGGAATGATAATGAAATATGTATGTTGAGTTTTCCTATCATACCATATCTTCTGGGGGTGGCGAAAAGCTTGGAAAAATACAAAATAAACCAGAATAAAATAGGCTCAAAACCAGATGGTGTTCTGTTGGCCTTCTTAGTGGGGTACACCCTAGCTCTGCTGTCAGAAGCAGATGTACCTGGGGAGCCCACTTGGGGTTCTCTCCTCTGAGACCTTATAGGTTTATGCCCAAGCCCCTTGCTGCCAGGAATCAGCCTAGGAACTGGGTTTCAGAGACTCACCACACAACAGGACAGGAAGGACTTGGATTACCTGCTCTCTCTCCCACTGAGTAGAGATCACATTGTAGGTGAGCATCTACCAAGACACTAGGCTGGCCAAGAAGTTCATTCAAGATTTTCCATGCGATGTTAACCCAAATGAATTTTTTGGCCAACCCAATACAAAAGGAAAGTGCTGAATAATTCGTCTAATTCGCCTTTCCCTCAGTTTTCTCTGTCTTCTGATTTCTCTCCTGGGTGCAGTAAGATCGCCTCCCCTCTTTTTACCCCCGGCCTCAATGCATTAGCACATCAGAGATCCACAAGGAAGCTCTGGGAGCTGCCCCAGCCTGCAGGTGAGTGGGTTGGTGTCCAGGAGCAGCGATGCCCACAGCCCAAAGGGGCTGCCATCCTTCCTTAGGGTGCTACAGCACCAGAGAGCTGCCAAGGAGCCTGCCACACTGTCTCTGCCCTGAAACAAAGCCTCTGCAGGGCCACCACACTGTCCACCTCCTTCTCTTGACCCCCGAGTGAAGCACCCTTTTCCCTTTCCAGACACAGGTGCGAGAATTCAATGACATCTCCCCCAGCAGACCACCTCATCTTGTACTTCTCATATACTTCCTCCAAATCGATCCTTCCCTTTGGGGTCAGCAGGTAGGAATCTTCACTAAGTCAGGAACAATAGCAGATCACGCGATCAATTTGTTAGAATGTCACATCACAAAAAGACTGGGCTCTTAGAAGACATGTCCTTGGTTGTCCTTTAGCACACTGCCCTCCATAGATAAGAGGAGGTTTAATGGCCTGAGTTGTTTAGAGCCTGCCAGAGTGACAACCGACTTCTGTATGCATGGCAGATTCTAGCTGTAGCCATGGGACTATGTACTGAATAAAACAGCATTCGGTAGCATGCCTTCTCCACGGCCACTGGAAACTGGTGGGGAAAATTCAGAAATGATCCAATGAAAAAGAAACACTTTTATCCTTTATGGACTGGACCTTCATTGTAGACTGAATTTCTTGGCTTTTTGCTCATCATTCTTCTAAGGTGCAAGAGTTACAGGAGGGGGCACAGGACTGGGACATTCATAGCTTCTGGGCACTTACAGCAGAGAACTAGTATCCATAGATTGCCCCCTCCTGCCCTTGGGCTGCATCAGGAACTTGCAAGCTATGGAAGCATCTGCTTCCTCCACATCTATCATTTCCTTTTGGGCCAGCAGGTAGGAAATCTTCACTAAGTCAGAAAGGGTAACAGATCATCTGATCAACTTGTTATTGCTCTCAACCGTGGTGCCCTGGTACTTCTTCCTCCAGTGGCCTGACAAAACCCCAGCCCTGGACACCCAACCTTTACTGTTGCTGGAGAAAATTACACTCTGTGAATCAGGCACCACCCACCCGTGGCCTCCACGCCTGCCTGGACTCTCATTGTTTTCAGTCCTTTGGTTTATCTTTAGTGGATGTATTCAAATCTTTTTCCTATTAAAGTCTTATAAACCCTGGGTACCATGCTCTGAGCAGACAATCTTATTCCCTTTCAACCTAAGAAGGGGCCATCAAGCGCAATTCCTTTTCTACTCCCACTTTCTAATTCCACTTTCAGTTTTCAGTTTCCAAATGGGCGTCCCCAGAATAGCCAAGTTCTTCCACACTCTGTCTCTGCGTCCTATCCCTCCCACCAGAACCTCTGACTTCTCCCCATCTCCCTCTCTCTGAATCAATTTCCTCTAAAGGTTCTGCTCACCTGCTCCACTTTGTCACCTCCCGTTCACACCCCCACGCACCATCCGGCTTAGACCTCTCTCCTTTGTACTGTTCTTCAAGGTTACCTAATTCACAATCCAATCCGAAAATCTGTTTCTATTTTAATAACATACTCAAGTAACACATGAATGCATCCTCAATGTGAGAAAGTCAAACAGCTCTGACTATAGAATGAAGTTGTCCTTCACCCCTCCTGCCTCTCCAGACCAGCACCCACAGGCACTGTGCTGACCTTGAACCTCACTGTGATTGCTCAGTGCAGAGCATAAACAGGAGAGGAGGGAGTACCACCAGGCAGAACTCCCCAAGCCCCCTCCCACTGGTATATCCTCTGACTCTGCTTGCATTTCCAGCTGTACGCTCCAGATCCTATTGACCTCTGCTGTAATTTCTTTGTTTAGGCCCTTTCTTCAGCTTCTCTCTCTAAACCTAGCCCCATCTGCTGTCTGTCTTCCAGAGATGCCTCCATCATTTGTGAAATACTAATAAGATGATATTTTCGTGGGTCCCATGGACGGAGGAGCCTAGTAGGCTGCAGTCCATGGGGTCACTAAGAGTCTGACACAACTGAGCAACTTCACTTTCCCTTTTCACTTTCATGCATTGGAGAAGGAAATGGCAACTCACTCCAGTGTTCTTGCCTGCAGAATCCCAGGGACAGGGGAGCCTGATGGGCTGCTGTCTATGGGGTCGCACAGAGTCGGACACGACTGAAGCGACTTAGCAGCAGCAGCAGCGTAGTTTATTCTGATCAATGTGCTTTATCTTTTTTTAATCAGTAAATGGAATTTTAGGAGGGAATATAGACACATGGACATGTGCGCTTGGATAATATCTTGATCCAAGCTTTATTTATATATAGATAGACCATTCTTTATCTACAATCCTTTCTTGCATTTAACTCTGTATTGACATCTCTTCAAAACTGTCTCTTTCTTCAGAATCTTCCCCTCCCTCTCTGATCTGTTGCTTGTACAGTCTCCTTTTTCTCTTATTCCGTATATGGTAGTGTTCTCTATAGATCTATTCTCCACCTTCTCATTTTTTTATTCTCCTTGCTTTGCTGGGTCCCTTTCTTTTCCATAGATTCACCTACTAGCAGAACACTGAGGAACTAACAAATCTATGTTCTAACCCAAAATGCTCCCCAGAACTTCAGACTCTGGCATCCAACTATGTGATGAGGACTTCTAGCCAGAAATCCCACAAGAGCCTCAGTTTTATCAGATCAAAAGCTGTGCTCACTGTCTGCCGTTCCTCCTCCTGAAACCTCTAGTTCAGAATATGGCATCTAGTAATCTACTCGATTACTAGATACCCAAAAGTCCTCCATATCTAAGCAGTTGGCTACTCCCTTGGCTTTGACTTGCTAGTCGTTTCATACATCAGCTTCTCCTTTCATTCAGCCCTGCCATCTGTCCTGTTCACAGGGTTTTGAGTTTGTTTGGTGTGGTTTTTTGGGAGGCTGTGGTTCTCCACCTTGTCACCAAAGTCACCCTGTGAAATAAAGGTTTAACTAAACCACTCTCCTGTTGGAAACCCTTTGGTTTGCTTGTTCCCAAAGGAATGGCTTTGCTGCCTGTAGATTATAGATCCTTACATGAGAGACACAAAGCCCCATAAGTCTGGTCCCTCCCACACCTCTATTTCACCTCCTACCATACTTTGCCTCACATTTTCTTCTCCAGCTACAATAAATTGCCCATAATTCCCGTGTCATTTCACCTTCATCTTTGCCTATTCTGCTGCAAACGCCTTCTCACCTCCTCACTTGGCTAATTTCTACTTCTCTGTTGGTACCGCCTCCTCTGGGAAGCCTTTTTCATTTCTCCCTTCTCTCCAAGGATGAGTTATTTGCCTTGCTTTGATTCTTCCACAACTTTTATATGTAGTATCTTTTCACAAATTTTAATCATCTGTTTATTCCCTTGCTAGATGATGAGTTACCAAACAAGAAATGAAAATATATATATTTAATCTTCAGCCTAAGTTACATAATAGATAATGCCTTTCCATGCTTGCACACAAAAATTAATTTCTAGAGTCAGACTGAAGGTACTTTTAAGAAATTTAATGTTTAAAAACTGTGTTTTTAAAAAAACCTATTTTCAACCTATTTTTAGATTGCTTTCCCCAAACTTCATGAAAGCCTAACATTTATATCCAAATAAACTGCTACTTTTATTTTTCTACTTAATACCTCCCATGCTGTGGTTATTATAAAGGCCTAATTAATAGGATCTGTAAGAAAGTTGTTGAATCTTTTCCCCCACCAGTTGATGAACTTGGTTTGAGACTCTGTGGCCTGTTTGGAAAGCGTGGGACAATTCTCCTCCTTCGAAACCAGGTTCTCTCCTGTCAGAATCAACATAGCATCTCAGTGTAGTTTTTCACTGGCTGCTTCTTTAAAATAGTAACAAGAAGGTAAGTAATATATCTCTTGGAGGCCTCAAGGATGTCTCAGGCAGAATCTCATCATTGCAGCTGAACATCCCTGGGGTCTCTACATTCTGCAGTCCAAACACCACCTTTGCAAGTTCATATTTTTCCTTCCTTTACCCCAGAATTATGCCACTCTGGGGAAGCTGATGAACACGAGTCCAATTCAAATAAACTGACTTCTTTGATACATCGGTAATATATACCCATCTTGCTGGACCCATTCACCTGCTTGGCATTCTCCTTCCTGGCTGGGCAAGCCTCTCAAATGGCCGTACAAAATAGCGATGTGAAGTAAGGGAGGGTCCACAGTGGGCCAGAGACAGGATAAGCGTGTAAGGGACATAGTGAGGCCTGAACAAACCTACAAGCACCTAGCAAAGGGCCTGATGCATACAATTTCAAGCTTTTTTGTTTGTTTGTTGTGAATCAAAATATAAGCACACAAAGGGCTTTATAGTCTAATGGAGCAAGAACTGTAACAGAAAACAGAACTGCCATTATAATAAAAATGCAAAGAATTCAGCAGCATTTGAGGACGAGAGAATGTTGTATAAAAATAGAAATTTGAGTTGAACTTTGAAGAAGGGAGGAAAGTTGGGAAAATGGAGAATGAGACAGAACTCCCCAGAAAGAGAATAACGCAGGAGAAAGACATATCGCTTGACAAATAAAAGGACTGAGATCTATGAGTGTAGACAACCTTTAAAGGATATTTTTATAACAAACACTGATGAATTGCCCTTTTCTACTCTAGGGATTGTTGTTGTTCTTTAGTCTCTAAGTCATGTCCAACTCTTTTGTGACCCCAGGGACTGTAGCCCGCCAGGCTCCTCTGTCCATGGAATTCTCCAGGCAAGAATACTGGAGTGGGTTGCCATTTCCTTCTCCAGGGATCTTCCAGATCCGGGGATCAAGCCCATGTCTCCTGCACTGGCAGGCGGATTCTTTACCACTGACCACTAGAGAAGCCCCCGCCTCCAGGGTTGTCTGTCTTTAAATAAGCCAGACCAGTCATCTTGAATCAGAGCAGCTTCCCCCCCGGACAGCACTGAAAGAAGGCTGAAGGTTTCTTAGCTCTCAGCTCTCAGCCTCTTTCAATATTTCATCTCAGTCATCCAAATAGTTCATTATACATTAATGTTAAGCTCTAAGATTAGCACTTGCTGGCCTTAGTCATGTTACAGGTGCTGGCTAAGAGAGGTGCCTTGGACCCTCGGATACACAGGGAGATACGTTTTTATCGGAAACATTTTCAAGCCTTTCTTCTAGAGAGTTGCTTCCGGGAAGACTTCTGCAGGTGAAGAGCTTCATCATTTTATTATAATCCTTCTTGGTTTTCATTCTAGAAGGTGGCACCTTCCGACAGTCCCCTGCATTTTGCTCTCTTGCTTAATGAGGGGGAATGGCCTTTGTTTTGGCCACAGAATCAGGAAGCATGAAGAATGCTGGCACTCTAAAATGTCCCCCTAAACTTAGTTTCTAATCTATCCTCATATTTCTCATTTTTTAACGAAGGCTGATTTCAAGAGTTAGGACTGCTTGCTATGGTGGGGTGTAGAGGTGGATAGAAACTTCTTGCTCAATTTCTATTAGAGTGTGCCCGTAAGAACCTTTATGATAAGTTATTGTCTTAGCTTTTTAAAACATTTTCCAAAACGAATTACTTTCTCTCCTACATCTCCCTATTTTCTATGGAATGGCTTCTTTCTCATATCCCTATTCCTTTTTAACTCCCAGATGAACTGTTGTAAAGGTGTGATGGGTGACTGTGCTTACAGGCTGTCCACAAATGGTTAAAACATGACCAAGTTAATGCCCACTGTGTGTTATGTTCAAAGAAACTACCCAGTTTCTACATTTGACATAGAAACTTTGGCAACCACTCAGTTGATACAGAAACCAAAATCTGTCTATTCAGGGGTGTTCTTTTTTCTCTAATACAGCAATTAGCCTACCTGTTGGGTAAGGGCTGTTGCTTATTAAACTTTTGCTTCATTCCCTGAAAGATATTCAAGCCTGTCTGGAGGAAATCTGATCTCCATTTATTGCCTCTGTTTGGCACACTGGTTATCGTGTCTATGCCTGTTTTAGGCACTGGCTTCTGAGCCCCTGGTAGATGCCCACGGTGGACCACAAACCATGTACCTGTCTCGTGTCTACTTAAAGACAAAAGAGAGATGATTATTATGTTTCCCAGCTACCAACTCTCCAGCACCTTCTTATACAGGACTCTGCCGGCGTTCTGTTGTGGCTCCATGCTATTCAGGCATCATTATTCTTGATGCGAGTTGAGCCATCAAGCTTTGGATGGTTGGTATGCCCAACCCTGCCCTCCATCAGTGTGTTTAACAGATAGTCTCCCCAGGTACTTAAAGGCAAGGTTGTATTCCTGTTGGATTTGTCTCCTAAAGCCATCTATCTGACCCATATAAGATGGGGAAAAAAGTCTGTGGATTTAACCTCATATAGGAGCTTGTTTATACTTGTTGATTGAATAAATAAAATGAATGAATGAGAAAAGAAAGGAGAAAAGGAGGGGAAAAGGAGAGGATAGGAAAATAAATGGAGGAAGAGAAACAGGGCTTCCTAGAAGCCTTTGTTGTTTTCCTGATAGCAAGTCATCTTTAACATGTTCACCTAAGCCTGTTTTGCATATGAGGCCTCACCTGGCAAAGGATAACACATGAAAATTTACAAGAGCATCTCCATAGTAGCTTCTCTAGTATTTTCGCTTAATGTCCGTTTCCATAGAAACGGATTTGGCAAGGCTAGTCACAGAAGCTAAGAATGAAACACATATACCAGGAGAATTTCAAGTTCTAACTTCAAGTAAAAGCTGAAAGTCACACTTTTGTCTTTTCTATAACTTTCTGCTTTAAACCCAGTAGAGAGCCTTATTAATTTAAGAAATAGTTTCATTACATTAATGATGTTTTCATTTTTGACTGTTTATGTATCTCACAAAGTGAAAGCCATTGTAGGAGCAGTGTTCCTAGGGGATGTGCTCCAGGGAGTGGAGAACTCTAGATTCCAGGTATGGCATTCAGAATGAACACCCCACCGACCACCCTTTTTTCAATGAATGGTCTTAACCAGAACTTGCTCATCTGCCTGTTTTCTTCATATTTGGCTAAACCATTTATAAGAATGTTAGAAAAAGACTGAGTGAAATACTCAAAGATGGAGATTAAACAGTGAAATGGTTTTCTAAGCATCCATCATAACCATGTTATGTTTCTGAAACAAGACGAAAGACACAAAAATAATGACCCGTGACACAAAAATAATGAACCATTTCATCCTTGGATGAGAACCCATTTCTGTGAAGGATGGCTTTCCTATAAGACAACAATGGAATTGATTTAGAGTCATAGGAAAGTGCATATTCTCAGGGTCACGCCCAGATAATCTGATTTAGCAGATAAGCAGCAGCCGTCCAAGGATTGGTGTGCACTAACAGGCACCTTAGTGCCTTACTCCTTGGAAGATAAGCTATGACCAATTCAGACAGCATATTAAAAAGCAGAGACATTACTTTGCCAACAAAAGTCTGTCTAATCAAGGCTATGGTTCTCCCAGTGGTCATGTACAGATGTGAGAGTTGGACTGTGAAGAAGGCTGAGTGCCAAAGAAATGATGCTTTGAACTTGGTGTTGGAGAAGACTCTTGAGAGTCCCTTGGACTGCAAAGAGATCCAACCAGTCCATCCTAAAGGAGATCAGTCCTGAATATTCACTTGAAGGACTGATGTTGAACCTGAAACTCCAATACTTTGGCCACCTGATGTGAAGAGCTGACTCATTTGAAAAGACCCTGATGCTGGGAAAGATTGAAGGCAGGAGGAGAAGGGGATGACAGAGGATGAGATGGTTGGATGGCCTCACCGACTCAATGGGCATGAGTCTGAGTGAACTCTGGGAGTTGGTGATGGACAGGGAGGCCTGGTGTGCTGCGGTCCATGGGGTCGCAAAGAGTCAGACATGACTGAGCGACTGGACTGAAGAGGAACCACCTGAACTATCAGTTTAGAACTGGGATAGATTTTTTTCATGTATGTTCTCATGGAGTGCCTCACATGCACTTTAAGATTTCAGACATATACATTTTATGTACATTTGTTTCCAAGGAACCGATGGTTTAATAGTGGTACACAGAGCTGTCGACCCATGCAGTAGGGCATGCTGGGTTTTTAACCTTGCACACACATGGTCCATACTGTCTTTGATTCATTCATCACTAGCATAGTAGGCGCTTGAAACATGCTGGCAAAGCTGACCATTAAAGAGCCCATTCCGATTTCCTCAAGCCAGGGGTGCTGGCCTTGATTCTTCATAGTCTCTTACATTATCTTGGATTTAAAATCTAAATTTAAGATGAGTTTTCATTCCAAGTTGGTCAAAGTCACAGGAACTGTTTCACACCTCAAAAAGCACCATACTTTAAAGCTATCATTGTACATCACGAACTTTACCAGAATTGAAGAGGAAACAATTGAAGATACAACTTAAGTAATTTCCCTGGAGTTCTTTTGAAATCATAAGACTTATGTGGGATTTGTCTAGAATTAAATTACATTTTGATAATCCTTTCCGGCCCTATAATTCCATTTTCTACTGTTAGATCTCAATACCTAAAATTGTCAGCAAGCCACTGAACAAAGAGGCTTTTGTTCTGGTTCCAAGGGATTCTATGCAACCTTCAGAATCATGCTCAGAACAAGTTAGGTGTCAAGATACAGAGAAAGACACTGAAACCTCCGACTGGCCTCACCAAGACCGGTGGTGTTACCTGCAGCTCTTGTCCATTTGCCTACCTGGAGAGTCTATCAACACTCTGTTTTGAAGCAGAGTTGGATTTTGGTGAATAAACTAAATCACAGACTATATCAACAGAATAATGCTAAAATGTCTATTTTCAGAATGATTTGCTTGTTTTTCTTTTTCCATAATGGTTGAATGCAGAGTAGACAATGGATTGTTTAGTAACCCAGTAATCAACTCAGAAGCTTGAATAAGGCCAGGAGGGGACTGATGGACCAGAAGAAGTTCTCTTTTAATCTACTGTCAAGTAGAACTGAGTAAATAGTAGTCATAAAAGCAGATAGGGTTTTGTGATTGATTTCCTTTTTGTTTTTCAGGTCAAAATGGACCTATCTAGATTATGGGATTTTAACCAATTTCTCACAAGATATGAAATATGAATCAGGTTGCATTTATAGTTCTTTAGGAAGCTCTTTCTACATTAAGCTTCTAGCATGCAGAAAAGCCCAGTTACTGGTAAGTTGAAATAATTCTCACAATGTAAAATGCACTGAAAGTTGGAGGAGAGAAAGGATGACGGGTTTGATTAGCGTAATATTAATAGCAGTAATCTAACAACTTTTTAATGGGCTTTCCCAGTGGCTCAGTGGTAAAGAACCTACCTGCAAATGCGGGAGATGTGGATTCGATCCCTGGGTCAGGAAGATCCCCTGGAGAAGGAAATGGGAACCCACTCCAGTATTCTTGCCTGGAGAATCCCATGGACAGAGGAGTCTGGCGGGCTACAGTCCATAGGGTCGCAAAAGAGTCAGATATGACTTAGTGACAAAACAACATTTTGAAGATACATCTTCCAGCACTGAGCTCCTCTGGTTATAATACAGTGTCATGCACAGTTCAGCACAAGATATGAGAAGAGTATGAAGACTCAGGCAACCTGGGCTACTGTCCAACTTTGACTTTTGTCAGAATACAGGCAGTGTATATTTCCTCACTTGTAAAATGAGTTTTGACTACTGAATTCCTAACTATTTAGTCATGTCAAAGGATCCCTGAAGTCTTGGCATTAAATGAGAGTATTCAGTGAGATCCCAAGCAATGTTTAATTGGAATTTAACTTCAGTTCAGTTCAGTCGCTCAGTCGTGTCCGACTCTTTGCGACCCCATGAATCTCAGCACGGCAGGCCTCCCTGTCCATCACCAACTCCCGGAGTTCACCCAGACTCACGTCCATCGAGTCAGTGATGCCATCTAGCCATCTCATCCTCTGTCGTCCCCTTCTCCTCCTGCCCCCAATCCCTCCCAGCATCAGAGTCTTTTCCAATGAGTCACCTCTTCACGTGAGGTGGCCAAAGAACTGGAGTTTCAGCTTCAGCATCATTCCCTCCAAAGAAATCCCAGGGATGATCGCCTTGCAGTCCAAGGGACTCTCAGGAGTCTTCTCCAGCACCACAGTTCAAAAGCATCAATTCTTCAGCGCTCAGCTTTCTTCACAGTCCAACTCTCACATCCATACATGACCACAGGAAAAACCATAGCCTTGACTAGATGAACCTTTGTTGGCAAAGTAATGTCTCCGCTTTTCAATATGCTATCTAGGTTGGTCATAACTCATCACCTTTTAACCACTGGTTTAACTCTGGTCATTAATTTTAGCCCAATTTAAATTTAAGTCTTCAGATTAAAATTGAATATAATTGATACAGCTCCAGGATAAAGGGATCTAGTTCAAACCAACATTACTTTGCATGATATCTAATTACTAGAGATGCAAAGTATTGAGCCCACCAATATATTTCACTTTCCCTTTAATCAAAAAAAACAAAGCAACAGCATTAGAAATATTTTATTCCTAGAACTTTTTGTTTTAACTCCCACATAAAATGTGTTTTAGCAAAGATAATATTATACGTACTATATACTATATTCTGACATTTCAAATAATGTTGTATTAATGTATTTTTATTTTTCCATATAGGCTTCAAAGTTAAGATTTTAATGGCTACAACTAATTCCCTCATGTTGTGGTTTTAAAATCTATCAGCCATTTCCCCAGTTCTGTTTCTAGTTTTGACTGATGAAGTAGTGTATTCAAAGCAGTGGTTTGGCATATAGAATATCTTATCCCATCCCTACAGTAGTCTGTTCGTCCTTTTACTTCCACTTGCCTATAAATTACCTCAGATATACTTCCTTTGGTCCCAATAAATTTACTTTTTCAGTTTAAACAAGCCCTTGACCCATTTAGAAGTTAAATTTAAAAGTCAAAAATAAAAGGCATGTACATTTAAACAAATTATGGTTAACAGATTTGCCATTTTAAGAATATAATTTAGGAGTGTTATATTCATAATCTCGTGCAACCATTACCATTATTTATTTCTAGACTTATCCCTGCAAACAGAGACCCTGAGCGTTCCCTCCTGCTCCAGCCCCTGGTAACCTTCAATCTATTTTGTCTATGATTTAGCCATTCTAGATATTTCATATAAGTGAAATTTTATTTATCCTTTTTTGTCTGGCTTATTTCACTTAGCATCTTTTCAAGTTTCATCTATATTATAGCACGTATCAGAGCTTGATTCTTTTTTGTAGCTGAATAGTCATTACATATACATTTTGTTTGATTTATGTGTTAGACAGTTGGGTTGTTTCCATCTTTCAGGTTTTGTGAATAATGCTATAATGAACATTGGCATACAGAGATCTGTTTGAGTACCATTTACTGCGGAGTGTAATTGCTGGGTCATATGACAGTTTTATGTTTAGCTCTTTGCTGCTGCTGCTGCTGCTAAGTCTTGAGGGACTGCCAAATGGTTTTCCACAGTAACTATGCCATTTTACATTCCCACCAGTAATGTACAAGGATTCCAGTTTCTCTGCATCATTACCAACGCTTATTTTTTGTTTATAATAGCCTTCCTGCTGCTGCTGCAGCTAAATCGCTTCAGTCATGTCCGACTCTGTGCAACCCCATAGACGGCAGCCCACCAGGCTCCCCCGTCCCTGGGATTCTCCAGGCAAGAACACTGGAGTGGGTTGCCATTTCCTTCTCCAATAATAGCCTTCCTAGTAGTCGTAAAGTGTTATCTCACTGTGGCTTTGATCTGCATTTCCCTAATGACAAGTGTTATTTCACATACTTACTGACCTTTGCATATCTTCTTTGAAGAAATGTCTGTTCAAGTCTTTTGTCCATTTTAATTAGAATGTTTGAGTTTTAGGAGTTCTTTATATATTCTGGTTATTAAACCTTTGTCAAATACAGTTTGCAAATATTTTTTCCCATTCTATGGGTTGTCTCTTTACTTTCTTGATGGTGTTCTCTGATGCGTGGGATTTTGATGAAGTCCAGTTTTTTCCTTCAGTTGCTTGTGCTTTTGGTATCATCACTATCCTCTTAGTCTCATTTTTACTCCTTCACATTCCTTTAAGTGACTTTATCACCACAAGTATTACTGTCAAATAGTAAACCAATGAGAGTGAAAAGTAAAGACTTATAAAAAGGTATTTTCCTGTAATTTCTTAAGATATTTAAAAACAAGTATTGGCACTTCTGTGTAGCCATATAAATAGCTGATAATTTTTCCACCTTTTAAATGGCAATCTTCCAGTTGTTAGTGAATATAGATGTGGTTTATAAAGTCCTTTTGGATACTTCAATGATGAATAGCCACCCTAGACTTCCTTGGGGAAGTGCTTGAAGATAAATACTGAAAATTCTGTGTAATGGATAAAATAGAAGCCCAGACAAATATAAGGACTTTAAGGTATTCTCCCTGTGAGCAGATTCTTTCAAAGAACTAAGTATAGTAATTACACATCTTTAAAGATGTGATTTCCTCGTTTAAAAGGAAAAAATTCCAATGATGATATTTTAGGGAAATGCTAGTCTGCAATTCGAGTAGAAGTGTGTTTTCAGTCATATGGTCAATTCCTCCAAATTCATCTTCTGAACAGCATTGTTCGTAGCAATGCCTTCACCCTCAAAGACCTTGTACAAACGTTAAATCTCAATCCCAAGCTGTCTGAGTTTTGGCTTCCATTTCATCTTCAGACTCCTTTTCCAGCTGCACAGACCCTTCAGTGATTCCATTCAGCATGCCTCTCTGACCCAGCTCTGGCAGCTTTACGCATCCAGGAATGCTGAGCTTTCAGATAATTCAAGTATTATGTGCTCCCCAAAGTCTGACCTCCTTAGGGAAAAGACATCCCCATAACTTTACAGAGATGGAAAGAAAAGATATTTGAATACGGAAACAGAATGTCCACTGATGACATAAAATTGTGAATTTAACAGACTAACTAGATTCCCAGCTGCCTAAGGAAACCAACTGCTTAAGAACTGACCATCTCTTTGCAGCAGTGCCAAGACAATTGATGAACTATCTTTTTTGTTTCTTTTTCTGGATATTTTTTCCTTCAGTCAGGACAAAGTTAAAATGTAGACTTTAGGAAATTCAATCCGTGTATAAGCTTTATCATCAGTTCTTACGTTCCCTTAACTATTTCATTGTTCTACCAAAATTACTAATTCATTCAGAAATTACATGTGATGCCTAAAGGGTGCATCTTAAGATTTTACTTTACTTTCAAGGTATCAGTCACAGGTTTACCTGCCACAGTTTCACAGATGCTGGCAGATGACATGAGACTTTTGGACCAGAGGTTCCTGGCAATGATAGGCAGAATATCATCATTTTCTTGAACTGGTTGCCTGAGCCTTGTCTCACACAGGGCAATGGAACCACATAATGACCACACACAGTACACTACATTATAAGTAAGAAATCTGCATGTAACAAACACAAATCCTTTATGATAAGCAGCAAGCAACCTTCCCTTTGCTTCAGATGGATACACTATCTCTATCATCCAAGACTGTTCACTATTCAAACATCCTTGGTAAGATATTCTGGAGGAAGAGCAGCTCAAAGTTCCACGGAGAATTGCCTGCACAATTTTATAACTCACTGTATACACGTTTGTATCCCATTATGTCATAATGTTGATGTAAATTCATAAGCGGTAGATTGCAGAATAAGACACATTCAAATTGAAAATGGCCCCTTCCCTGAGACTGGCAATTTGTTAAGATTTGGTGGTTAGCCTTCACTTTGCAGGATAAAGGTCACCTGTAACCAGCTTGTAGAGTAGTTATTTTAGATGCAAGATATCCGCTAGCTAACTTTGTCTACTACACACCTAGGAGAGAGTAAGCATTTGAAGAGTAGCTGTTGTCATTGTTATTAGTTCCAGGCAAGGGTCAAAAGCTAGTTTTTAGTTTCCTGTCTTCCTGTGTTTAGACTCAATTTGGAAAGTTCTTCCCAAGATAGGTACATGTTCTATTGCCTCTTAAGCCTTTGCTCAAATGCTTGTTTCTTGCAAGACCTACCCTGATCTCCCCGAAGAGGTTATCCCATTCTTTCTTATCCATTCATTTTACGCAGCTTTCTCTCCCCACCACCTTATTTTATTGCCTTTTTAATGTATTTACTTATGTATTATCTTCACCTAGAATGTACACTCCATGAGGGTAGTCTAGTTCACTGGTGAATCTCCAACCCCACACACTGTACCTAGCCCATAGCTGATATTCAGTTGTTCAATTGCTCAGTCACGTCCAATTATTTGTGACCCCAAGGACGGCAGCACCCCAAGCTTCCCTGTCCTTCACTATCTCCCAGGGTTTGCTCAGACTCATGTCCATTGAGTCAGTGATGCCATCCAACCATCTCATCCCTTGTGGCCCCCTTCTCCTTCTGCCCTCCGTCTTTCCCAGCAACAGGGTCTTTTCCAATGACCCAGCTGTTTGCATCAGATGGCCTAAGTATTTGGCATCAGTCCTCCCAATGAATATTCAGAGTTGATTTCCTTTAGGATTGACTGGTTTGATCTCCTTGCTGTCCAAGGGATTCTCAAGAGTCTTCTCCAGCTCAAAGAGACTAAGAACCTCGTCTGGGTTTCATAACTAACAAGGCTGTACTGTGCTGTGCTTAGTCGCTCTTTGTCCAACTCTTTGTGACCCCACGGACTATAGCCTTCCAGGCTTCTCTGTCCATGGAATTCTCCAGGCAAGAATACTGGAGTGGGTTGCCATGCCCTCCTCACTAACAAGGCAGGACTGGTCAGATGCAGGTCTTCTAATCTGACGTTCATGACTACTGCTGCTATGCAACACTTTCTTTCCTCAGCCTCACCCTATGCTAAGACCTCTAGGCAGGTCCAGGATAGCTCTAAGAGCTGAGAGACCTCAGAAAAAGGAGGGAGGCAGAAAAGGAGAACTGTGAGGCCAGGCTAAGGCTGAAGGACGGGTCAGCTTCACAGGTAAGCAGATCAGGAAGTGGATCACCTGATCCCACTGTATCTATAGGAGCCGGCCTCCTGGGTTAAGAACCCAGATGCTGAGCCCTGGAAATGGGAACTGTCAGAAGTCTAATCTCTCCAAGTCAGGACTGCCTGTATTAATCAACACTTTATAGAGAATTTTAATCTACAAAGCAATTTATAAAACTCTCACAAATGAATCCTCTTAGGAGTTCCAGCATGTGGGCAAGATAAAGATAGCAAAACTTAATAATGAAATGTAGACAGCATAAAGGTCTCATGAGACGGCTAGAGGAAGCCTGGGAAAGCTTACCCCCTTCCGAGCATCCACATGTTCCCATTGCTGCTACCATCTTTCAGGTGTGCTTCAACTGGTCCATGCCTCCTCCAGTCAGTGAGAAATGCTGATCAGCATTCCATATTGCAGATTTATCCCCTCCCCCTCCTGCATCAGTACAGGTATGTGTGTGTATATATAAATATACTCTAAGTAAATGACCCCAAAATACTGGGTTCACCAAAAAGTTCATTTGGGTTTTTCATTGCATTTTATAGTAAAACCTGAACCAACTTTTTGGCCAACTCCAAAAAATTTTGCCTGGAATCCAGTAATCCCGAGTTATCTCTAAAATAGCCACTAGACTAATCTATTGCTATTTTAAGGCCCTATGTCCCTTGATGGCATTTCAAAGGGTTGGCTCCCTGGTCCTTAAAGACATTCCTAGTTGTAAGACTTGCAAGAGGCTTTGTAAAAGATTTAAAGCTCAGAGTCAGAGAAAGAATTTACAACTGTACAAAAGAAAATGCTTTAAGGGAAGGAAAGGGAATGTCTTTCGCCTTATTTTTAATAAGGAGAATTTATCCTTTTGATTTTGATTTGTATTTGCCCTTAAAGTCTATACAAGCAATATACTGACTCAAAATTGTATAGCTATTTGTAATGTGACCTTACTTGACTGTTTGGAAAATAAGTCATAATTAAAGAACTTAAATTACAGAGTTTTTAAAAGAAATGTTTACTCTCAAATGCACATGGTAAAACAGGGTTATACCAAAGAGAATCAGTACAGAAGTCCTTAGTATTTTATTTGAGGAATAAATTGAAAAGTTGTATAGAGATTTAAGTCATTTACACAGAGATGACCAAGTGCTTAGAAGCATTCTAAACATTAATATTTCCACCAGTAACTTCTTTTCTTCATGGATCAAATGCCATTTTATAAGTAGTATCAGTATTTTTCTACATAGTCCAAAATAGGGCTTTCAAATACAGAAAGTAGTATAATTAGCCAAGCAAAGAACTTAATTTTCCTTGACTGTGTTACCTTCAGTTCACTTCAGTCGCTCAGTCGTGTCCGACTCTTTGCGACCCCATGAATCGCAGCATGCCAGGCCTCCCTGTCCATCACCAACTCCCGGAGTTCACTCAAATTCACATCCATCGAGTTGGTGATGCCATCCAGCCATCTCATCCTCTGTCGTCCCCTTCTCCTCCTGCCCCCAACCCCTCCCAGCATCAGAGTCTTTTCCAATGAGTCAACTCTTCACATGAGGTGGCCAAAGTACTGGAGTTTCAGCTTTAGCATCATTCCTTCCAAAGAACACCCAGGGCTGATCTCCTTTAGAATGGACTGATTGGATCTCCTTGCAGTCCAAGGGACTCTCAAGAGTCTTCTCCAACACCACAGTTCAAAAGCATCAATTCTTTGGCGCTCAGCTTTCTTCACAGTCCGACTCTCACATCCATTCATGACCACAGGAAAAACCACAGTCTTGTGTTACCTTACTATAGGTCTTTGCCTCCTTTGTTGTGCTATAGAAGATGTTACGTGTAACGATCATATGCTCTCAACAACTTCTGTTATAACTTAGGAAAACTAACACCCTCTATTGCTTTATTAAAAGCTGGTTTCAATACTTGGTAAGATTCATCCTCAAGGAAGGGTCACACCATCATTTACTTGAAGGAAAATTCCAGCTGTTATTCACGTACTCTGTAGTTCATTCTTATAAAGTACCTTCATGTTAATCAAGTGGTCAGAAAAGTGTCAAAATTTTTACATACTCATTAATCTGTGCAGCTATTAACCCAGTTAACTTGTAGATGAACACTTGAATGCTCAAACCACCTTAAGTTTGATGCCTTATTCAGCAAAATTCTGAGATAGGAGTTACGTAAATAAAGATCTTTAATAACTTTTCAGTGGTTTCCCATCACCCTTTGGATGACTTTGAAATACTTTTCTTTATGTTTGAATGCTTAAATGAGTCCTTCTGCCCTCAGAGACCTGCCCATTTCTCCACCTTCACTGCACCCCACTTGTTCTGTGTCTCCCTTAGGACCTGCCTGGTATTTCCCCAATTAACAGACTCTTTGATGTCAGGGTTGAAATATCACCCATCCTTCACTTCAATTCCTACTCTTTCTGTCAGTCTTGGCTCCAAATTTTGTAAAGTAGTGTACTTTACCACTGAAGTTCTCACCAATTAGAGGAAGTTCTTAGAGTTATCTGACCCAACAGATGTTTTGTTTTAGGAAGGCTTCGTTTGCTAGAAGTCACTAACAACAGTGACAGACTGTATTTGGGGAGGGGGGGCTCCAAAGTCACTGCAGATGGTCACTGAAGCCATGAAATTAACACTTGCTCCTTGGAAGAAAAGTTATGACCAACCTAGACAGCATATTAAAAAGCAGAGATACTACTTTGCCAACAAATGTCTGTCTAGCCAAAGCTATGGTTTTTCCAGTAGTCACGTATGGATGTGAGAGTTGGACCTTAAAGAAGTCTGATTGTAGAAGAATTGATACTTTTGAACTGTGGTGCTGGAGAAGACTCTTGACAGTCCTTGGACTGCAAAGAGAGCCAACCAGTCCATCCTAAAGGAAATCAGTTCTGAATATTCATTGAAAGGACAGATGCTAAAGCTGAAACTCCAATACTTTGGCCACCTGATGCAAAAAACTGACTCACTGGAAAAGACCCTAATGCTGGGAAAGATTTAAGGCAGAAGGAGAAAGTGGTGACAGAAGATGAGATGGCTGGATGGCATGACCGACTCAATGGGCATGAGTTTGAGTAAGCTCCAGGAGTTGGTGATGGACAGGGAAGCCTGGTGTGCTACAGTCCATGGGGTCGCAAAGAGTTGGACACGACTGAGCAACTGAACTCAACTCATTGGAAAAGACCCTGATGCTAAGACTGAGGGCAAGATCAGAAGGGGCGACAGAGGATGAGATGGTTGAATGGCATCACTAACTCAATGGACATGAGCTTGAGCAAACTCCAGGAGATAGTGAACAACAGGGAAGCCTGGCGTGATGCAGTTCATGGGATCACAGAGTCAGATAAGACTGAGCGACTGAACAGCAACAACTGCAAGACAATATTTTTTTCTTCTAAAGGAAGTTGCCCCTACATGTATCCACTATTCATTATCTTGGGCTCTTTGGCACTATATAAAGGCATATGACAAACTGACTTCCATCAGGTCATTAGTGATCCAGGAAGTTTTGGCAACACAGATTAAACCAGAGAAGGAGCCTTCTATTCAGAATTGTAGGAGGGCACTAACAGGCTTTTCCACTGCTGAAAAGTAGCACTTGGGGAAGGAAAAACAGTAATTTCCTCAAAATAATTCATTCCACCTGCTTCAGCACCCATAGGACTTCTATTTGGGATAAAGTGTTAGTTGATAAGAGCTAATAGGTTCTAAGTTATCAGCCCTTTCAGAAATGGGTGCATTTTAAGTAGAGAGCGCCAGAAAGATCGAGATGCTCAACAGATACAAAGAAATGCATCTGTGATGGGAAAACCTAGGCAAAGTAGGAAAGAATTTGAGACCTTCCTTCCCAATGTCTCCCAAACTGTATCGCAAGAGCAAGTTTACTCCTTGGCCCAAAGCTGACAGGGGAGCCCCAAGGATTGGTGGAAGGAGCTGTGTGGATATTTGTTGCTGGGTCATGTGTCTGGAGGTAAAGAAAATTTAATAATGGTTTTGGGGACAAGGGAAGGACATTTATCACAGTCTAGAAGTATGTCAAGGGAGAAGGAAGCTGCTTAGAAGAAAAAAATAAAATCCTATCCTTTGAGAGCCCAAGCTCCAAGTTTCAAAAATGCCAGCACTCAATCGGATTTCATCATCTTCTCTTTCTCTTGCTTCTAAGCCTTTCTCCTCCATTTCACTCTGAACTGGTTGCTTTCTTCATTTTGGCATCTCGGTTCAGTTTCCTACCAGCTGTCGGGAAATAACTAGGACCTTTTAAAAGGATAAATTCTTTTTTCCTCCTGCTTAGTTTCCCATTTCTGCCTACCACAAAAACATCTGGTGAGTCTAATTTTAAGTAATCAACCTTTTCAACATGGTGTTAAAAGATATATATCTGAATTTGCATTCATTTGTAGAAATGCTTCCTGGGAGCCATTCATTTTTCATCAAGCTCCCTGTGCTTTTCACTACTTCCTGCCATCCCCCGGTGGTCAACCTGCCTGAGTAAGCAGCTCTATTTCACCCCCATCTCTTGCTCAGCAAATGTGAAACCATTAGCAAATGTTAATAATAGTAACCCATCAGACTTCATTATTTCAGTAATGGAATCTGTCAAGGTCAGCCACTGATAGCTGTTAATGACCACTTTGTTGACAAACAGGGAGTAACTGCAACAATATTCATTTTAAGCAAATAAAATATGTTCTGATGAAGAATTCATTCTCCCCAGTTGGAATCCAATTAAGCCAGCTTCTGCTGGAGAAAGGCTCACTCAGATCTCTCCACTTAAGAATATGGTCATTTCAGGATGGGGAACACATGTATACCTGTGGCAGATTCATTTTGATATTTGGCAAAACTAATACAATTTGTAAAGTTTAAAAATAAAATTAAAAAAAAGAATATGGTCACAGAAAGAACATAGTTTTAAGTGGGACTTCTTTCAATAAGTCTTTTCCTCTTTAGAAGCAAAGAGCTTTCCTTCATCCAAAAGAAAAATAAAAGGAGATTGTTTGGCAATCCTTCTTTGCCCCATCTCAGGCCCCAGCACACAAACGCACACCCACAGGTCTTCCCGCCACTTTTCCATGGTTGACCCCGTGTGCTTGTGTGCTAATTCGCTTCAGTCCTATCCAACTTTTTGTGACCCTATGGACCATAGCTCACCAGGCTCCTCTGTCCCTAGGACTCTCTAGGTGAGGATACTGGAGTGGGTTGCCATGCCCTCCTCCAGGGGATCCTCCCAACCCAGGGATCG
Source organism: Bos mutus (assembly GCF_027580195.1). Lineage (NCBI taxonomy): Eukaryota > Metazoa > Chordata > Mammalia > Artiodactyla > Bovidae > Bos > Bos mutus. The sequence goes on along the minus strand of NC_091628.1, from coordinate 16,755,654 downwards.
AACCCGAGTCTCTTACATCTCCTGCATTGGCAGATGGGTTCTTTACCACCTGCGCCACCTGGGAAGCCCAGTTAACACCATGGTTTAAATTTATTCATGTTACCACTGAGGATCTCTTTTTCATGTAGGGAGGGGCTACACTGTGTAGCATGTGGGATCTTAGTTCACCAACCAGGGATCAAACCCTCACCCCCTGCATTGGAAGTGCAGAGTGTTAACCACTGGACCACCAGGCAAGTCTTGGGGATCTCTTCTTAATTAGTATGGAGGTTTCCATGTATTACAAAGTAGACTTAGACCTCCAGTTAGAAATCCAGACAGGGGAACAGTCAAAATCCTTACTACTCTATATGACGCAGATACCGACCTAGGACCCTATAGTACAGTGAGACCCAAATATATAAACAAAATATAATCTGAAGCAGATAAAAGGGCTATGAATGAATGGGACAAAGTATCAATATCACAACAGTAATAATGATAACCATTTAGAAAAGATGTTCAGAAAAGACTTTGAGCATTTTTATTTCAACTGAAACTTGGAAAATAAGTAGCCACATAGTAATATCTTGAGGCTTTGGACAAATTATTAAAAACTTTGTTGCAGAGATTTGTGTGTGATTATTTGGGAGAGAAAAAATGCCTACAAATGCTAAGTTACAGTAATATTTTTTTCCCATATGTTGAGTACTGCTGTCTCCTTGGGAGAAAAGTAGTTTTTCAGAGTGAAATAATTCCTGATCCTTAATATTGATAGAAAAGGAAATATGACATCACTGCAAGTTCTTTACTGCAGACAAAAGTTATAAATGTTTCTTGTAGTGAACAAAAACCCCAGTCTTTTAATAATTCATGAGTTCAGTAGAATGAAAACCCAAGGGTCAAGGTGCATCTGTCCTGCTTTTCTCAATAGTTACTTTTTCCCATCACCCGTCTTGTCTAGCTTATGAAGTGGCCAGGTCAGATCCCTGAACACCATTCTTGCCATTTTTCTTGCCCCCCAGAGTCCATAGCTAGGTCTTTTGTCACTTGGTATCGCCTGGTTTCATTCCTTTTTTCTCCATCCCCTCTGCCTTGGCATTCATTCAGGACTTTAACTTTGACAGGAATAGTGCTATATTATCCAAAGTGGCCTAGCTTATTCACATTTCCAGTTCACGCTTGTGTTAGTGCCCAATCTAATTTGTAAAGCACAGATGTAACCGGGGCTCTCCCCTGCCTAGAATCTGATTGGCTCCTTCCTGGTTCATCGTGCATCACGTGTGACATGGAAAGCCCATCAAGAATTATTTCCTGGGACTTGCCTGGGGTCCAAGAGTTCAGACTTCACCTTCCAATGCAGGGGGTACGGGTTTAATACCAGATTGGGGAGCTAAGATCCCATATGTCTCGGGGCCAAGAAAACATAAAACAGAAGCAGCATTGTAACAAATTTAGTAAAGACTTTAAAAATGGTCCACATCCAAAAAAAAATATTAAAAAAAAAAAAAAGAATTATTTCCTGCCTTTTTACTCCATCTCAACCCCTCTGTGTTACCTGCAACTCCTCATTGTGTTCTGATTTCTTTCACTAAGATGCTCCCCCTGTCTGGGGCATCTTCCACCTCTTTATTATGATCGCTGCTTTTCATCCTTCAAGGCTCAACTCAGTACTCCCTTCTTCCTAAGATCCTCCCTGACAACTGAGGTGCTGGTCCTGGAGGAATCCTTAGCACCTTCCTTGTCCAGACTCCTGCCTATTTACCAAGCAGTTCCTCTTGGTTGTGCTCTATCTCCAAATCATTGCAATCAAAATTGACATTACTTTCTCCCTAAAACTTTTCTTTTCTAGTTCACATTCCGTGAGGGGTAGGTACCACCCCACAGAGCTAAAAACCTTCAGTCTTCATTTTTCTTTCTGTCCTCACATCCACACCTAGTCACTATGATCTACTGATACTTTTAATGTTTTATTAATCCCCCACTTTCTTTGGCTCCACAGCTGTCACTTCTCACCTTGTGTTTGACACCAGCCTCTTTACTGGACTTCAGTTCAGTCGCTCAGTCATGTCCGACTCTTTGCGACCCCATGGACTGCAGCACGCCAGTCCTCCCCGTCCATCACCAACTCCCGGAGTTGACTCAAACTCATGTCCATTGAGTCGGTGATGCTATACTGGGCTAGTTCCCTTCTGATTCATTTTCCACACTGCCAAACCTTTCATCCCATCATTTCCATTCTCTGCCTTAAGTCATTTAATGGCTGTGTGTCACCCTCAGGATAAAGTTAAAACTTCTCCAAATGGCTCACAAGGCCCTTCAAGATGCGACTCTTGCATACCTCTTCAGGCACATCTCTCCCTGGAGGATCCTTACCTCATATTGAATTACTTTCACTTCTTATTACATGCTGTGCTTTCCTGTCTCTAGGAAATGTATTCAATTTGTCTGGATAAAGCCTTCTTTTTGAGGTCTCAAGTTTTTGATCACTTTCTACAGAAAGCTTTCTTGATCTGATCCCCAAATCTAAGTGTCTCTCTGCGCTCCCTGTTGTACCCCAAAACTGCTGCCACCCTAGAATTTCTTACCATTGTTAGTACTTTTTCCTACTGAACTGTAAACTCATAGCAGGGACTGCTTCAGCCAAGGGGGTATCCTTGGGGCTCAGCATCATGCCTGACACTTAGGAGATATTTGAAAAGTATTTTCTGCATAAATGATAAGTCATTAAATAATGATAGCCCTTTAACCTAAGTTACAAGCCTTTTCATAAGAAACCCTGATCCCAGGATGTAAATATCAGGTTGACCAAAAAGTTCATTTGGATTTTTCCATGCCGTCTTGTGAAAAACCCAAACAACTTTTTGACCAACCCAATACTTTGTGAGTACTTCCATAAGAACCACCATACAAGCCCCATTCACTCTAATACTTTGTACTAAGAGTTGAAGAGGTTCTACTAGAGAAAGGCAAGCTGATCTTACCTTTTACCAATTTTAAGGTATTTATAAGATCTGTATTCACCCTAAACCTAACCTGAGCCACAAGAGAAGCCCAAAAGTATTGGAGTGGGTAGCCTATCCCTTCTCCAGTGGATCTTCCCAACCCAGGAATCAGATTCTTTACCAACTGAGCTATCAGGGAAGACCCTGTATTCACATAAAAGATCGATATTCCATAAGGTTGAAGGACAGCCAAGCCCCACATCCATTTAGAAGACTCATTTCTATTCAGAACCCTGCAATTTTTACCTTCAGTTTCATAGGTTCATAGCCAATGAAGTAACATTCTTACATCTTTACTTCCTATCTGTCTTTGTTGGGAAAAAGAGAGGTTAAGCTATGAGGTTTATTAAGAGTTCACTGGAAAGATAAATGAAGCACTAGGTACAACTTTATTTCAAGTCCTTTCTAAATCGCATATTAGGTTGATTAGAAAGCCATGAGGGATCACTGTTTTATTTTAATGAGAGATTTTTATAGAGAAGAACAATTCAAATTGAGTACTTTTACAAGGAGGTTAAGAGTCATATTGGTAGGACACAAATGCCTGAATCTTGTTCTTAACCCATTATTCAGAACACTATCATTTTTCCAAGAGAAATTTATAACCAGAGATGAAGCAGGACAAAAGATTGCTTTGTTCTACCCTGTTTTGCCCTAAAATCCAGTCTCTTATCTTGAATGTCAAGAAATAAACCAGCAAGGAACAAGTTGTAAGAATAAGACAATGGTGACTAGAGGAAAGACCATTTTTCCCCAGAGCCAGGGTTGTTTAAGACTTTTGGGGACTAATTTTTAGAGGCTCCATCCACATAAACTTAAATATGTAAGTTTTGTTCAATGTGGCATATTAAGGTAGCTAGGTAGCCAGCTCAGCACCGATAGTTAGACGTTACTTTGCATAGACACTAGATGTTCATTTTGAAAAGGTTACATATTTGTATTTTGGATCCTTTTTTCCAGGTCTTATAATTTTTATAGGCCCTTCAGAACACTAAAAGGTCTCCAACTTCAGACCTTTTTAGGGAAAGTAAGCTTTGCGGTTCTGTCCCCAGGTACAGTTTGTCTGTCTATATGGAATAGAGAGCAACCAATATCATAAGGAAAAAGCCAAAGAAAAAGGTGGCCAGGATACCCCGTAGGGAGCCCCTTCCCATTCCAGACAAGGGAGAGACGACCATCCATACCACCCTAATGAGGTTTATTTAGGGGGTCTCACACACAAAGAATGTTCTATGTTGGATCATGTGACACTCACCTTTCCGAAGATCAAAGATGGCTAAATAGCAACATTTTCAGGCTTCACCCTAACAATTCAGTGAGTGTCCTTGAACCTAACCGATCCATAGCATCACTTCTCCCAGGAGGCAGAGTGAGGGTAGAGGGGTGTGTTACTTTTCTAGGCTGCCATACCACAAACCAGTGACTTAAATACATTTGTTTCACAGTTCTGGAGGCTAGCAGTCCAAAATAAAGGCCCCAGGCAGGACTGGTTCCTTTTGAAGGCCGTGGGGGAGAGAGTGTTCCATGCCTCTCCCCCAGCTTCTGGTGGTTTGCTGATAATCCCATTTATTCTTTGTTTTGGTAGATGTACCATCCAATCTTTACCTTAATCTTCATATACTGTCATCCCTGGGTCTGTCTGTCTCTGCATCCTAACTTCGCCTCTCCATAAGGTCAGACATACAGGATTAGACATAGGGCTTATTCTAATGACCTTCTTTGAACCTGATCAAGGAAGTCTATTTTCAAATAAGGTCATGTTCACAAATACTGGGAATTAGGACTTCAACTTATTTCCCAGCAACACTCTAGCTCATAACCTTAAAACTGGGGCAGGTTGCAGCAGGTGGCGGGGTGGGGGGGTGGGCAGGCAGAAGGTAATCTATGATCACTTGACCAGAGACCCTGATCTGTTTTTCCCTTGAGCGTTATCTAATGTTAATTTTATGATCACATACCTGAACCTAGGAGTCTCTGCTGACTTCTCTTATTAGTGACGTATACCATAAAATCCCCGGACAACGCCTAGATAGAGCTGAAGTAGGGCCAGACCTGGAATAGTGATATTTTATTCTAATAGAGGTTCAGAAAAAAAAAGAGAAAGAAAGAAAAACCACCACTATTGGAAGTCCTAACAATAAAAGTCAACTCTAGCAGTGTCTGCCTCGAGCCAGTACAAGCCTGAAATAAGCTAAATAGCTTATTTCTATTTTGCTTCTAAATAGTTCTGCAAGTTCTATTATGCGCCTTCTTGTAAGCTAACAAAAAAGTCTAATTAACTAAATTCTAACAAAATCTAATAAGCAATCCCAACAAAAGGGAAAACTAAAGGTATGACTCACAGCCACCAAGAAACACCTAAGCCATTTGTAACACCACCTGCTCGAAGATTCTCTTATTCTCAGCACACTGATCCTCCTGTAACACATTAATGTTTCCGTCCTCTTCACACCACAGGAGTTCAAGTTCAGCTAACACCTGTGGGCATCTCCTGAAAGATGACACTGCGGGGGAGGGAGGGTCTTTCCACTTTATCACATTAAATCCTCACAACAACTCTGAGGGGCAAACTTGTTAGGTAAGAATCAAATCCCAGGGCTTCCCTGGGGGCTCAGTGGTAAACAATCCACCTACCAATGCAGGAGACATGCGTTCAATCTGGCCAGGAAGATCCCACATACTGTAGGGCAACCAAGCCCGTGCACCCCAACTACTGAAGTCCATGTGCCCTAGAGCCTGAGCTCTGCAACAAAAGCCACTGCGATGAGAAGTCCGCACACTGCAACTAGCGAGCAGCCCCCTCTCACCTTTGCTGCAATGAGAGAAATGCCCAGGCAGCAATGAAGACTCAGCACAGCCAAAATAAATTAAAAAAAAAAAAAAAAAAAAATCAAATCCCAGACTTGGCACTGTGTCCAGAGTCCTGAGATTCCACCACCATCCACCCACCCCCCAACCTGAGAGAAGATACACGTGGTGCTGATGACCACAACCCGTCCAGCTTAGTCTCTCAGGCTGGCTCCCCTTTATTCTTCCAGGTGTAAAAGTAAAGAAGAGCCTCAAGGTGCTGTTACAAAGGCAGACCCTTTGGAACTGGAGACTCTCTCTTCCCAGCCTAGCAGAAGAAGGTTATTAATGACTCTGAGGACTAGCATCAAGGCTACGGCAAACCTCTAGGAAAACCGGTCATCAGGTCCACACGTGGGAGACACATGATCTAGAGAGGAAAGCAGTGAGAGCCACAGACGGGGCAGAGGGCCCCCTTAGGGTCTCCCCACCACCCTTGGCAGAGGCTGCTTCCCTGGTGACCAGGCAAAGCAAAGAAACCGCAACGTCCGCCAGCGCCTTCTCCAGCCAGTGGGCTTGTTCAGGCCAACCAGGGTTGAGGCCGCAGAGCTTGGCCTCCACAGCACATGAGAATCACCTGTGGAGTTTTAAAATCTTCTGTCTTGGGCCTCACCTGGAGCTCAAGCTCGGCCCAGGTGTCAGTATCTTAAAGTTCTGAGATGTTTTAAACGTGCCCCAAGGTCCAGAACGTTGAATGAAAGCACGCAGGAAGCAGGGGAGCGGTCAGCTGGTCCCTGAGCTTTCTCTCCTCCTGCTTCTCCCAGCCCGAGGGCCAGGGGAGGGTGAGCTAGATCAGCAGCCCATGCAGGTGCTCATAGAGGCATCCAGGCAGGCTATGGACGAACGGGAATTTGGGGCGCACATTTTAATGCTAGAGATTCTCTGCACTAAAGTCCTTCTTCCTTCCCAACCAAAATCACCAGGAGGCATATGGGCTAGGGTGTGAGCTGTGTAACCCCTTCTCCTGGTGTCTCCGTAAACTGCGGCACAAACTTAAACAAAAGATACTTTGGCCTATGAGAAGCAATTCGATAAAGGGAATGCGTCCCCCAGTCTTTACTCAATAATTCAGAGGTAACACAGCATATAAAGGAACAACAGCAACCACGCAGATGGATATGGGCAAAAAAAAAAAAAAAAAGGCGGTAACATAAGAATCCTCAAGAACTTTATAAAAAATAAAAAAGCCTTACACTACTATGAGAAAATAATAAGACAACTAGTTACAAAGATATGTAACATGTTCATATTGGGATAATTTGACATCGTTAATAGCACAACTTAAGATACTAGTTTTCCCCTAAATTAAACCCACAGTTTCAATTCAAAGATCAAAAGGATTGGAGGAACTTGACAAAGTTGTTGTCACTGTTTATGAGAGAACAAAATCCATACACCCATGGCTTGTCTGAGGAAGAGGAAGGACCAAGGACGGAAGGCAGTGCTTCCCAACCCCAGCCTCCCGCCTGTTTATTTCCCCCCACGTGACCACAGCTGTGAATGGCACTTCAATAGCATAAATAAAGGTGAAAAACAAGGCCGCTTTTCATATTCTGGAATAGTTTTCTTCCTCACAGGAGAGTTTAAAAATTAACACAGGAGCCTGGATAAGCATCAAAACTCGTGAAGTTTTGAAGGATTCATCAGGTGAATCCCACTCCAAACACACAAAAGCAATGCCATTAAAACAATGAGGGCAGGGAGGGCTGTGCACAAGCAGAGGCTGTGTTCATGAGCTGGAGAGCTCCCCCCACCCATTGACCATCTCCCTGAATGTGCTGACCTACAGCAATACCCAAGTATCCAAGCAGGAACTGCTCCAAGCAATGTGTATCCCTTTCTGGGGCTGCAGTAATAATTGTCACAACTGCAGAACAGTTTGGTCAAGAATTTTTAGGAAACCCATGAATGTATTACTTCCAGTTTCAGGTAGAAGTCTAAAATAGGTCTTACCAGACCGAGTCAAGGCATCAGCAGGGCCACATTCCTTCAGGGAGCTCGGGGACAAAGTATCACCTCGCCCCTTCCAGTTTCCAGAGGCCAACGGCTGCCTTCTTCAAAGACCTGGTGGCTCTGATCTGACGCTCCCCCTCTCTCTTCCACTTTATAAGGCTCCTGTGATTACAGTGAGCCCACCTGAATGAACCAGGATTCTCGCCTTGGCTGAAGGTCAGCTGACTGGCATCCTTAATGCTCACCTGCAACCTTAACTCCCTTTTGCTGTGAAACAACGTATTCAGGTTCCAGGAGTTGGATGTGAGTATTTCAGGGCATCATTAATCTGTCCCCCACAAAATGTTTCAGTGCAAAACTTTAGTGGGCTGGAATTAGTTAAACCATGTCTCTGCTACTGTCACAAAGTTTAGAAAAGCAGTGAGCATATAATCAAGAAGTTCACAGTTTACTTGGCCGTATCCGCCACTACTCAAATGCTCAAAAGGTTGTTAAAAGGAGGGTCTCTCTCCCCTTAGTCTAAAACCATCCTACCCTTATAAACTAAGTGGAAAAGTGAAAATGAAAGTCACTCAGTCTTGTTCGACTCTTTGCTACCCCATGGACTATCCGTGGAATTCTCCAGGCCGGAATACTAGAATGGGTAGCCTTTCCCTTCTCCAGGGGATCTTCCTGATCCAGGAATCAAACCGGGGTCTCCTGCATCACAGGCAGATTCTTTACCAACTGAGCTATCAGGGAAGCCCAAAACTAAGAGGACGACTGAGGAATTTTTCAGAAGTCCCTGTTTCCATGGTATGGAAGTTATCTATATGAGAGTCTAAGTCAGTCTTCTGGTCTGACTTATTCCAAGAAGAGTTTCAATTTTAACATGTAACTGGCAAATTAACTTCTTGGACCATAAAGACAGCTTAGTGCCAAAGAATTGATGCTTTCAAATTGTGGTGTGGACTCTTGAGAATCCCTTGGACAGCAAGGAGATCAAACCAGTCAATCCTAAAGGAAATCAACCCCCGAATATTCACTAGAAGGACTGATGCTGAAGCTGAAGCTCCAATACTTTGGTTACCTGATGCGAAGAGCCGATTCATTGGAAAAGACCCTGATGCTGGGAACGATTGAAGGCAGGAGGAGAAGGGGACGACAGAGGATGAGATGGTTGGATGGCATCTTCAACACAATGGACATGAGACTGAGCAAACTTTGGCAGATAGTGAAGGATAGGGAAGCCTGGTGTGTTGTAGTCCATGGGGTTGCAAAGAGTTGGACACGCCTTAGCGATTGAACAACAACATAACTTTATAGAAGTTAGAATAAATGAAATCTTACTGAGTGGCAATTTTATTATCACTCACTGAAAATACAGTCTGGGAGAAATCAAAACCCAAAGTTCTTCATCTCAGGCTTCCTTAAACCGGATGGGAAGTTTAGAGGTCTTGGCTAACCAGTGTGTGCATGCGTGTTCAGTCACTTCAGTCATGTCTAACTCTTTTGTGATGCTGTGGACCATAGCCCACCAGGCTACTCTGTCCAAGGGATTTCCCAGGCAAGAATACTGAAGTGGATTGTCATTTCCTCTTCCAGGGGATCTTCCCTGATGAGTTTTTGATAAAAGAGTGGGAAGGTACAAAGCTCTACAAACCTAGCAGTTCAAGGAGAGAGTGGCTAAGACAGGAGGGAAATACAGAAGGGTAGCTTAAGTTAGAAAAGGGGGTCACCAGTTGGTGACTTTCCGTGTCCCCCTCCTCCAGGGACACTGTCAGAACAAGGGCTTACCTATCTGTGTGGCTATTGCATTGATCTGTGTCCAAGGGGAGTATGTCTGTCACCCACGCTGATAAAGACCCTGCTTGATCACAGGACTTAAGAGCCAAATTAAAATGTGTTTGAGCCTTCTGGTAGAAACAATGTCAGTTTAGCAGTACAGGGACAGTGACCCCAAAAACATGGCAAGACAAGAAACCTATAAGAGATGGGAGTAAAGAAGAATCCACTTAAAAACACTTTAAATTTTTTTTTTTTTCCACCAACAGGAGATGCAGTTTATTTACACCAGCAGCTATGGGGGCAGGGCGAATACACAATGCAAAAAAAAAAAAAAAAAACTTTTTAAAGCTCCAAACCTATGCCAAGCTAATTGAATAATGAAAAATTGGTCTGGCGTACAGATGTTTTGTTTGGCTCGCACAGTGTGTTTTTCCCTTAATTGAACCTGCTCGTCCTTAGACGCTGTTCCGCTTCCCAAGCGCTGCTCTTCCATCTTCTTATACTCCAACACAGAACTCAGTTATATGACTACACCAGTGCCCTATGCATTCAAGTTCACACCTGTTAGTATGTAATTTCCAGAATGATCTATGTATTAAATAGTTGAGCATGTGCTGACTGCAGGGATGACAGAGAAAGAGGACAATCACAGGAAGGAAGAGGAAAGTAGCAAAAAGCCGGGAATTCCAGCACTGTCATCTTTGAAAAAGGCATTTCCCTGCCCCTAGCCCAGTGACAACAGCTGCAAACCGCACCATAGCTAGGTCCGGTGAGATGGGTATCTGGCATAGTCATAGCTGGCCATCTCTTCCAACAAACCTTTCTGTATTTGGAGAAATTCCCAAAAGGCAGAACTCAAATTCCCAGCCTTCCTTGCCGGTCAGACATTGGCTCATGGCCGAGGTTCCTCCAAAGAGCAGCATTTGGCAAAACTGTGATATGGAAAAGAGCAAAGTGAAAAAAACAGAATGTCTTTGCCAGCATGGAGGTAGCTGAGGTGTCAGGTTCCCAGGGGCAACAGAATTGAGTCCCTGGTAGAGACGTGCCATTGATGAAGCAGGAAGCTCTGATACTCAGTGGATGAGGAAAACAGAAGTTTCCTCATCATACCAGGTCTGCAATGAAACTTTGGTGGTTCCAGCCACAGCAGAGATTTTCACATAAAATGAAGGACTCTGCACATTAAGAAAGGCTGTTGAACATTTTTCTCTGTTATTTCTGTCTGCTAGACAGAATAAGACTTAACAAGTTAAGACCTAATATTTACTACCAACAGTAGAGCAATTCTCATTTATAGTCCTCATGAGAATTCTTTAATGGGGATACTATTAAATAATCCCCCATTTTATGGGAGAAAAAGCTCAGATGGATTAAGTGGTTGGCTTAAGGTCACAGGGGATCCAAACTTGAGTTTTCTGAGTTGAAGCTGGTGGCTTTTTCTTCTCTATCAGTGGTTTTCAGTGTGGGTTCCAGGGATCTCTGGGACACTTTCAGGAAGTCTAGCCAAGCTAATACTATTATCATCACCAACATCATCATCGTCATCAACATTGTTATCATCATATCCAAAGGAAACGAGACCACTGTCCTGAAGAGATGTCTATAACCCCACGTTGTTTGCAGCATTATTCGCAATAGCCAAGATACTGGAAACACCTAAGGGTCCATTGGTGAATGGATAAGAAAATGCGGTGTGTGTAGATATAGAGGGAATATTGCTCAGCCACTAAAAAGGATGAAATCCTGCCTTCTGTGACAACGTGGATGGACCTTGAAGGCATTATGCTAAATGAATGTCTGGCAGAAAAAGACAAATACTGTATGACCCCACTTACATGTAGAATCTAAAATCATTGAACTTTTATAAACAGATCAGAATGATGGTTACCAGGGGCTGAGGGTTGGGGGAAATGAGAGTACAAACTTTCAGTTATAAGATGAATAAGTTCTGGGGATCTAAGGTACAGCGTGGTGACTGTAGCTCACAATACCATATTGTATATTTGAAAGTTACTAAGAGCACAGCGCTTTCGTGTTCTCACTGTACCAACAACAAAATGGTAATTTTATGAGATAAAGGATGTGTTAAACAACCTTATTGTGGTAAACATTTTGCAAAGTGCATGTGTATCAAATCATCACATTATATACCTTAAACTTACACAGTGGTATATGTCATATATCTTGATAAAGTTGGGGAAAATAAGGTGTCGTTTTCTCTTTTCTCTTTCATTGTTTTATGAGAGTGCAGTGGAATTTTCCAGAAGATGCATGGCATGTGATGTAACAGGCTGAAGCAGAAGCATGTGTGAGAATCCAGCTGTCTTCCATTAAGTCAGACATAAAAGAAATTTCCAAAACTGCAAAACAGAGCCATTCTTCTCACTGTTTTATTCTGGGAAACAATTATTTTTCATAAAAATGTTATTTATGTTAATATGTAATGGGTTATTAGTTTTGTTTTAAAACGGATTGGTAAATTATTATTCTAAGTGTTCTCAGCTTTCTTTTCTAACACAAGAAGTATTTATAGATACAACCCACAGAAACAAAAACTCTTTGGAGTCCCTAATAATTTTTCAATGTGTGAAAGAGTCTTGAGACCAAAATATTTGCGAATTGCCATCCTGCATTGTTGTTGTTAAATCACAAAGTGGGGTCTGACTCTTTTGTGACCCCGTGGACTATAGCCCACCAGGCTCCTCTGTCCATGGGATTTTCCAGGCAAGAATATTGGAGGGGCTTGCCATTTCCTTCTCCAGGGAATCTTCCCAACCCAGGGATCAAACCTGCATCTCCTGCATTGGCAGGTGGATTCTTTCCCACTGATCCACCTGGGAAGCCTGCCATCCTGCATTATACCTGCCTTAAAAAAAATCAAGATTTACTTTAACTGCATTTTAACAATTTGATGCCAGGGCTAAACCTAGATTTTCTGCCTACACCTCTGTATGCTCTTCCTCCCTAGTCTTGATTTGGATTGATGAGTTCGTGAATGACAGCCAGAAGTCTTGAATCGCAGTGATTATAGACTTAAGCACCTTCTTCCTGTCAGTTCCGAAAGTACCTAGTTCTCTGTATATTCAATTAATATTTGATCACTGGATGAATGACTAAAATAGGTTGCTATCACAGAGAGAGGAAATGCTTCTTGTCGCTGACAGGCATGTGCCCTTCGTCCTGAGTTCACAGTTGCATGCCAAACACAACTGAACTCAGCCCTGGCCAGTGCACCCTGGCAGGTGTACTACAGCCCTGTATGTTCAGCAATAGTATACCCGCCCCTCTACCTTTGGACTTGACCCCTGTCCAGAGTCTGTTGACCCACAAAACCCAGCTTAACCACACAGTGTCCTACACAACTCTTTCCCAGAGACACTAACCCACAATGACCATCACGTTCTGACATCGCGTAGGAGGGTTTGTCCACATCACCGGCTTCTCCTCTTGGTCTCATTCTATCCTACACTGCTCTCTTCTTCTTTATTTATTTAATTTTATTTTTTAAACTTTTTTATTTTAATTGGATTATAGCCAAATAACCTCAAGTATTCTTGCCTGGAAAATTCCACGGACAGAGGAGCCTAGAAGGCTACGGTTCATGGAGTTGTAGAGTCAGACACGACTGAGTGCATCAGATCAGATCAGATAAGATCAGTCGCTCAGTCGTGTCCGACTCTTTGCAACCCCATGAATCACAGCATGCCAGGCCTCCCTGTCCATCACCAACTCCCGGAGTTCATTCAGACTCACGTCCATCAAGTCAGTGGTGCCATCCAGCCATCTCATCCTCTGTCGTCCCCTTCTCCTCTTGCCCCCAATCCCTCCCAGCATCAGAGTCTTTTCCAATCAGTCAACTCTTCGCATAAGGTGGCCAAAGTACTGGAGTTTCAGCTTTAGCATCATTCCTTCCAAAGAAATCCCAGGGCTGATCTCCTTCAGAATGGACTGGTTGGATCTCCTTGCAGTCCAAGGGACTCTCAGGAGTCTTCTCCAACACCACAGTTCAAAAGCATCAATTCTTCGGTGCTCAGCCTTCTTCACAGTCCAACTCTCACATCCATACATGACCACAGGAAAAACCATAGCCTTGACTAGACGGACCTTTGTTGGCAAAGTAATGTCTCTGCTTTTGAATGTGCTATCTAGGTTGGTCATAACTTTCCTTCCAAGGAGTAAGCGTCTTTTAATTTCATGGCTGCAGTCACCATCTGCAATGATTTTGTAGCCCAGAAAAATTAAGTCTGACACTGTTTCCATTGTTTCCCCATCTATTTCCCATGAAGTGATGGGACCGGATGCCATGATCTTCATTTTCTGAGCTTTAAGCCAACTTTTTCACTCTCCACTTTCACTTTCATCAAGAGGCTTTTGAGTTCCTCTTCACTTTCTGCCATAAGGGTGGTTTCTTCTGCATATCTGAGGTTATTGATATTTCTCCTGGCAATCTTGATTCCAGCTTGTGCTTCTTCCAGCCCAGCGTTTCTCATGATGTACTCTGCATAGAAGTTAAATAAACAGGGTGACAATATACAGCCTTGACGTACTCCTTTTCCTATTTGGAACCAGTCTGTTGTTCCATGTCCAGTTCTAACTGTTGCTTCCTGACCTGCATACAAATTTCTCAAGAGGCAGATCAGGTGGTCTGGTATTCCCATCTCTTTCAGAATTTTCCACAGCTTATTGTGATCCACACAGTCAAAGGCTTTGGCATAGTCAATAAAGCAGAAATAGATGTTTTTCTGGAACTCTCTTGCTTTTTACCATGATCCAGAAGATGTTGGCAATTTGACCTCTGGTTCCTCTGCCTTTTCTAAAACCAGCTTGAACATCAGTAAGTTCACGGTTCACATATTGCTGAAGCCTGGCTTGGAGAATTTTGAGCATTACTTGAGTGCATACACATAGCCAAATAACAATATTGTGATAGTTTCAAGTGGATAGCAAAGGGACTCAGTCATACAGATACATGTATCCATTCTCACCCAAACACCCCTCCCATCCAGGCTGCCATATAACACTGAGTAGAGTTCAGTGTGCTATACTGTAGGACTTTGTGAGTTATCCCTTTTAAATATTGCACTGCTATCTTTCTAGAGGCTTCCCTGATAGTTCAGTTGGCAAAGAATCCGCCTGCAATGCAGGAGACCCCAGTTTGATTCCTGGGTCAGGAAGATCCGCTGGAGAAAGGATGGGCTACCCACCCCAGTATTCTTGGGCTTCCCCTGTGGCTCAGTTGGTAAAGAATCTGCCTGCAATGCAGGAGACCTGGGTTTGATCCCTGGGTTGGAAAGACCCCCTGGAGAAGGGAAAGGTTTCTCCCATCCAGGCTGCCACATAACATTGAGTAGATTTCCCTGTGCTATACAGTAGGATTTTGTGGGTTATCCATTTTAAATATTGCACTGCTGTCTTTCTAAATCACCTGTGTCTATTTCGTTTTCCCTGCAAGATCTTGGGCTTCACAAAGGTTCTCAAAGGTCTTCTGTGGTATACTCAGAGTCAAGCATAGTGTCAAGGACATTATAATAACTGCTATCTTAAAAGTTTGCAAGATAATTCAGACACATTACCTTGTTTTCTCACCAAGGCCCTATAGGTAAGTTAGGGAAGGCCTCTTTTTATTATCTCCACCTTACAGAGAAAGGCGTCACAATTAAGCCGTCTTCGGTCACCCAGCTAGTGACTGACAGAGTCAGGATGCAAACCCATGTCTTGTGATGCCTTATTCTGTGTTTTCCTCACTGTCTTGTGCTACTTTCCTAATATGTAACCTGTGTCATTTACCTGAAGGAGAACTTTGAGAAAAACAACAACCTTAGATCTAGGTTATGAATCAGAACAGACAGGAATAAACCCAGGTCTCCTGATTCTCCCTCAGACACTGCATTTCTCAGCATCTTTTCCCTGTGATTATAGCTGTTGAGATGGTCAGCTCATGTGCTGGTTAATCCTCTATGTAGTTTTCTCAGAAGGTATACAAGTTAAGGATCCCGGAATTATCTGATTTCCCTCTCTCTGCCCTAGGTGGCTAACTGGTAAGCTCATGTATTGTGTTTTTCTGGCAACAATGAAGGATAACATTATGAAATAATCCAGTAAATTCAAGTTATGTCTATAAGAATTATTATTATAATTTACCTTTGTAATACCTCATCTTTTCTCCTCTTTCCATTCATTCATTCAGTCAGTCCCACAAGCATTTGCCCAGACCCACGTATGAGCAGCACTGCGTTAGCTACTGGAGGAACCTGCAATAAGTAAAACAATCGATGTCACATAATCAATTATCATAATGAGATTATCATCTCATGGTTGAAATGGCAATTCTAGAGAAAAATTCTAAGGCATTAGAAGGGTGGGTGAGCTCAATATAAATGATTTATGGAGGTGATGAAGGTCTATAGCAATGCTGGAGATGCAGAGACCTGGGTCCGATCCCTGGGATGGGAAGATCGCCTGGAGGAGGGCACGGCAACCCACTCCAGTGTTCTTGCCTAGAGAATCCCATAGACAGAGGAGCCTGGTGGGCTACAGTCCATGGGATAGCAAAGAGTCAGACACAGCTGAAGCAACTGAGTACACACGCTCACATAAAGGTCTGTAAAGGAAAAAGGCTCTTATTTTGGAGAAAAACAATTAGGGAAAGGCTTCATACCAGGGGTGTCTTAAAAGAATGATGTCATGAGATACGTCTTAAAAGAAATGTAGACTATGGTCTGGGAACATGATCTCCATCTATAGCCCCCAGATCACCCCCAAATCATCATACAGTCAAAGTAAAAACAAATGTAGCCACAAGACAAGTTGCCTTGCTCCACACACCCAGCCAGCTGCCACCCAGGTCCTTGCTACAGAGAAATTCTGGAGCCCCCCAGGAGCTGGCAGAGCATTTCAGGGGAGAGAGTGGCACTGGAACTGATCTGGGGCAAAATGGAGAAGTGAGACTGTACCTTCCAGATTCTGCGTACAGAGCATTTTCCTTCCCCAGAGGTGCTCAAGGCTTTTACGAACAAACCAACGTGCCTTAGATACCGCATTCCTCTCTGCCCTGCATCCCCAGATATTCTCAGTATTTCTCTCCTACAATGTGCTTCTTTCCAAGGCCTGTGCCCTCAGGAGTCTCTCCTGCTATGCACTTCTGTGTTTCCACAAGTTGAGCTTGGATTAATAGGTAACCCTCTGAGGTACTGCAGGTACACAGAATGGGACCCCTTGCTCCAGCAGCGGGACACCGCCATGCCCCAAGTACGCCACTGGAAGACACAGGTGGAGCAGGCAGATCTACTAGCTGAAGAGTCAGTTCAGTTCAGTTCAGTTCAGTCGTGTCCAACTCTTTGTGACCCCAAGAATAGCAGCACGCCAGGCCTCCCTGTCCATCACCAACTCCCGGAGTTCCCAAACTCATGTGCATCGAGTCAGTGATGTCATCCAACCATCTCATCCTCTGTCATCCCCTTCTCCTCCCTCCCCCAATCCCTCCCAGCATCAGAGTCTTTTCCAATGAGTCAACTCTTCGCATGAGGTGGCCAAAGTACTGGAGTTTCAGCCTCAGCATCAGTCCTTCCAATGAACACCCAGGACTGATCTCCTTTAGGATGGACTGGTTGGATCTCCTTGCAGCCCAGGGGATTCTCAAGAGTCTTCTCCAGCACCACAGTTCAAAAGCATCAATTCTTTGGTGCTCAGCCTTCTTCACAGTCCAACTCTCACATCCATACATGACCACAGGAAAAATCATAGCCTTGACTAGACGGACCTTTGTTGGCAAAGTAATGTCTCTGCTTTTGAATATGCTATCTAGGTTGGTCATAACTTTCCTTCGAAGGAGTAAGCATCTTTTAATTTCATGGCTGCAGTCACCATCTGCAATGATTTTGGAGCCCAGAAAAATAAAGTCTGACACTGTTTCCACTGTTTCCCCATCTATTTCCCATGAAGTGATGGGACCGGATGCCATGATCTTCATTTTCTGAATGTTGAGCTTCAAGCCAACTTTTTCACTCTCCTCTTTCATTTTCATCAAGAGGCTTTTGAGTTCCTCTTCACTTTCTGCCATAAGGGTGGTGTCATCTGCATATCTGAGGTTATTGATATTTCTCCCGGCAATCTTGATTCCAGCTTGTGTTTCTTCAAGTCCAGTGTTTCTCATGATGTACTCTGCATATAAGTTAAATAAGCAGGGTGACAATATACAGCCTTGACGTACTCCTTTTCCTATTTGGAACCAGTCTGTTGTTCCATGTCCAGTTCTAACTGTTGCTTCCTGACCTGCATACAGGTTTCTCAAGAGGCAGGTCAGGTGGTCTGGTATTCCCATCTCTTTCAGAATTTTCCACAGCTTATTGTGATCCACACAGTCAAAGGCTTTGGCATAGTCAATAAAGCAGAAATAGATGTTTTTCTGGAACTCTCTTGCTTTTTCAAGCCACATGTAATATCCTTTACAGTTCAAGATATGACATAAAGAAGACAGAGAACACCACATGGCTGTGTCAGAATCGAGAAAGGTGAATAATGACATTAAGACCAGATCACAGAGACCTTACAGAGTGGGCTCGAGCACTAGGGACACTGTTCCTGACACGCCTTCTAAGCCCAGAGGCCAGGAAGTGAGTTGTCACGTGTGAAATTCATTCTTCAGGCTTTCAGAAGGAATCACTCCAAAACTCTATCCCTTTTTAAACACATGGAAGAAAAGATATAGTTCTTCCAAGATGTATGTTGGGCAGAGATGAAATTTTGTAAATAAACCTTTGCTCTTGAGCACATGGCTAAATATACGGTCTAGAAAAGGACACTTTTCCATTGATGGATAGTGTGATGTCCACTTATTATCAATACAGATGACGAGTTGAATGAAAGAATTTGAAAAGTTTCTCTGTTGTATTCCAACGAGAAAATGAGACTCTGATCATTTTTTTCAAATTCCATCATATCATTCAGATTCTATCTGGGCTTCATGACATATGGTCAGGTGAAGAAGGTGGTGGAAAGACACCAATCTGCCTGGGATGAGGCACGTGGATGGACTTCCAGGTGAACTGTCCACAGCTGAAAACACACCTTCAGCAAGTCAGAATGTAGTCTCTTGACCTTTCAGTGCAAGATGGTCACACTAAAATCACAACTTCATTGGGGCTGAGGGTGGGGGGTAAATCAAGAGTTTGGGATTAACATATATACACTATTATATAGAACAGATAATCAATAAGGACCCACTGTATAGCACAGGGACCTCTACTCAGTATTCTGTAATAACCTACACAAGAAAAGAATCTGAAAATGAATGGATATATGTATATGTATAACTAAAGCACTTTAGCTGTATACTTAGTAACTATCTTGTGGCTGTTTAGTTGCCCAGTTGTGTCTGACTCTTTGCAACCAGATGAACTGTAGCCCGCCAGGCTCTTCTGTCCACGGGATTTCTTCCCAGGTAAGAATACTGGAGTGGTTTGCCATTTCCAGCTCCAGGGGATCTTCCCAACCCAGGGATCGAACCCGCGTCTCTTGCATTGGCAGGCAGATACTTTACCACTGAACCGCCTGGGAAGCCCTAAATCATCTGTACACCAACATAAAATAAAAATTAAATTTAAAAAAGCACAACTTCTGGGCTATAAACACAATGGAAAAGGAATGAGGGTCAGAAGAGCAAGAGGTCACCTTTCTAGGAAGCAAGGACAGGGAACCAAGACCACCAGCTTGGGCGGTGAGTGCACAACTGCATGTCCCGCGGGCAGACTTGGATCATTCCTTCCAAGAATCGTATATGGACTGGGGCAGAATACAAGCTTGAAAGGCTTTTTGGACATTTAGTCATAGTAGTTAAAGAATTGCGACAAAGACTTGGAGCTTAACATAATAACCTCACTCAACACTTTTCTCCCCCAATTAACTACTACTCTCCATCAATTCTTCACGTTGCCTTGCTGTTTGCTGCAGGAAGTTGGCCTGAGTCGGTTGGAAAATTAATAGATTTATTTAATGAAGGCAAAGGGCAGAATTGTTAAATTTTACTTGATTTGGTTTTATTTCACAATCAACACTTTTTACTGCACTTTTAATCCTATACATCTTGGGTTCTTGACACTGGTTGTAGATTAAGATCAGCTAGGTGTTCTTTTGTTTTAATAATAATGTCCTAGCAGGACCTGAGCATTAGTATTGTTCAAAGTACTAACGTCAGAACTTCTGGGAATGGAGCCCAGGTGATGAAATTTTCAAAAGCTCCCCAGGTAATATTAATATGCACGCAAGGTTGAGAATAACTGCAATATAACAAAGAAACTAGGTATTGATTATAAGGATTTCAGTTTTTAAATATCTGTCTGGCTTCAAAGATAATGTCTCACTAGAGAAAGTTTTGACTTTGAGAGTAAAGAATGAAAAAGAAAGCATCAAGGTACGGAGGATCATTGGGGATTGTGTGTGTGTATTCTATAGGTAGGGCACTGATATAATTCAGGGGTTATTAACAGCCTTGGGAGCAGGAACTTTTCTGATAATCTAATTAAGGCTCTATCTTCTCTAAAACAATGTACATATACATAAATTTTGGAAATTTTAGGGCTATCACCGTGTTCCTACAACCAATGTTAAGGACCTCTGATACAGTCATAGACTGTTATAACTACCATAAAAGGAATAAATAAGCAGGTAAAAAAAATCAGCCATAAGAACTGAAAAGCCTAAGACTGGGTCTTGATTTTGCCCCCAAATTGCTGTGTGATTCTAAACAAATTACCTAAGCTTGCTAAACCTCAGTTTTTCTATAAAGCGAAATGTTTATCTGCCTATAGGGCAGTGTGGATAACATTTTTACAATTTTGTAAAAATAAAATCAATTCAGAGTAAATGCATAACTGTAAAACTACTTTGAAAAGCTACAGTTTATTAATAGAGATATGCAGGGGGCTTCCCTGGTGGCTCAGTGGTAAGGAATCCGCCTGCCAACACAGGAGACATGGGTTCGATCCCTGACCTGTGAGGATCCCACATGCTGTGGAGCAACTAAGCCCGCATGCCCCAACTACTGAACCTGGGCTCTAGAGCCCGGAAGCCACAATTACTGAGTCCACGTGCTGCAACTACTGAAGCCAGGGAGCCCCAGCGCCTGCGCTCCACCGATGGCAAGAGAAGCCACCGCAATGTACTCATGTACTGCAGCTAGAGAGTAGCCCCTGCATGCAACTAGAGAAAAGCCCAAGCAGCAGTTAAGACCAAGCACAGCCAAAAATAAATAAATAAATAAGATCATTTAGGGAATAAAAAGAGATATTCAGAATTTATCTAAGAAGAAACATACAATTTCCTGGGTAACTGACATGCATATCTGGCTTTCCCTGTTATGTACACCTGCCTCGTTAGCAGACCATCGATTTATAAGGAATTCAGCAACTCTTGAGCAGACTCAGAGCTATATTAGAAGCTCTGTACTAGAAGGATGGTCAGTCCCAGCGCCGATTGGCCTATATATGCAACCTATCTCTCCCTACGCTACGATGGGTAGCCTGCTGTTACCATGTGTGGTGTTTTCTGTCAAACTGCTAGTAAATCCATTCATATTACTTAAAAAAAAAAAAAAAACTCATGTATTAAAATGCAAAGGAAGACTAGTAGTTTCAGGAGAAAGAAACCTATGAAGCAAAATTTGGTCTTTGAGGCCCTGGGGATTCCCAGTGGCTCCCTTCAGAGAATCTCTGCTTCTTATTTCACAAGGAAACACTGTCTCAGAAATATCTTCAGTCCCAAGGTATTAAAGTGTAAAAATCTAGGACTGAGAATAAAGTTTGCTTTTCACAGTCAGTGCTGCAGAGTTAAGGCCATTCACCCTGACTGTGGTAAGATGTTAACCAGAGGGGCAAACTTTGTATGCAAATTCTAAACAGGGTTACCCTAAAAGAAAGATCACCAGCTGAAACCTTCATGTTCCTGGGTGTCTAAGGTTCCTATTCACTTCATTGTCTTAGTCTTAATAAAAGGAAATAAGCAATGCGCAAGGAGGATCTGATACTGATACTGAATTTCGTTGGCTGTTTTCCACTCCTCAGAAAAATATATTAAAATGCAGAGTAGCTCGAACTACTGTCTGTCTGTTCATAAAGGAAAACGCTTTATGTGCAGAAATTTCAAGTGAGAGGAGATCTCAGGTCTTCAAAAGCAGCTATTATCAAACAAAGCAACCAGAAAATTAAAGCACTGTAGACGGTTCCGACCACAGTCTCGGCTGTCTGCCAGCGTCTCCATCTCTCTTGGTAGGAGCGTTTTTGAATTGCTTATTGTGTCCACAAAGTCTCTCTGAGTGTTCTGCTTCTTTGACGTAAAATTCCTCCCCCTCCTTTACAGACTATTACTTTAACTGTATAGTTAGTCTCTCCCTAAACCCCTGTTTACCATCTGCTCTGAGCAAGGCACTGAGAAGAACGGTATCTGAGAGCATTCAAGGTGTTTCTGTTACACGTAAAGAGGAATGGCCATTAAGGACCTAAGCACTTCATTCTGTCCCTCCCAGCCAAGGTCCCCCGAGTCGAGGACCCACCTGTGCCTCTCGCCCCACCCACTTTACAGTAGCTCTTCACCCCAGACCTAATGGAGGAATCTCAGCTTCTATGGTCATTCCTCTCCCTCCCTGACCAGAGAAGTTGGGCCATTCTGGAAGGGTGTATGTATGAAAGAGAGAGAGAGAGAAAATGTCTTCTCCCCAAACAAGGACACACATTTGAATTCCAAATGATTGAAAATGATTGAAGAATTTGGTCTCTTAAGCAATCCTATATTCTGGTTAATTGAGAACTGCCACTTATATAAATTACCAGGTCACATACAAAAAGGCCAGAGGCTCTCAAGGTGGTGACTTCCTCTGTATTAATCAGGAAAATGCACAGCTAAGAGTTGAATAACAAAATAAAACACTTTTTTTGGATGGTTGGTATTTTATTTATGTGTATCATGACAAATCGTAATGGCTGTAATTCATCACATTAGAGAAGCAATCAACAGTTCTAGCTGGACAGAATTAAAATTGATTGAGACCCTTCGTCACCCTGGCAGAAGATAATAATTACATCATTATTTATTAACTATAGAGCCAATAGCCAACAGTCTTTTTAATTTCTTTTGATTTAAGATCTAATATACATTAAAGTGGGCTTCCCTGGTACCTCAGTTGGTAAAGAATCACCTGCTATGCAGAAGACCCTGGTTCAATTCCTGGGTCGGGAAGATCTGCTGGAAAAGGGATAGGTTACCCTCTCCAGTAGTCTTGGGCTTCCCTGGTGGCTCAGCTGGTAAAGAATCCACCTGCAATGATGGAGACCTGGGTTCAACCCCTGAATTGGGGAGATCCCCTGGAGAAGGGAAAGGCTACCGACTCCAGTATTCTAGCCTGGAGAATTCCATGGACTAGATAGTCCAACAGGTCACAAAGAGTCAGACACTACTGAGCAGCTTTCACTTTTTCATACATTAAAGTCCAGAATATACAAGCAAAGCAAAATATGACAAAATTAGGGGAAAATCAAGTGAATGTATTTAATCTGAATAATCCTGGGAAAAGGCTGCTCTTGTGTTTATGTCCCATTGGCAGAACAGCTAGTCTGCACTGAACACTGTCCTGGGTCCTCTGCATCTTTGGTTCGTTTTCTCCTCACCACATCCATAGAAGCATATTGGTTGCATCCATTCTAAGTAGTGAACAACTACACTAACAAGGATTGTGTAGATTAATATAGGAAACACCTTATATAGATAGTGGAAACACCTTATATAGATAGTGCAAACACCTAGAAAAACAAAACACTCTTCTTAGAAACCGCATCTCAACTTGCAGGGGAGCAACAGAGACACAGACACAGAGAACAGACTTGTGGGCACAGTGAGGGGAAGAGGGTGGCACGAACTGAGAGAGTAGCGTGAAAACACACACATTACCACGCGTAAAATAGGCTGCCAGTGGGGATTTGCTGTATGACACAGAGAGCTCAACCCAGTGCCCTGTGACGATCTAGAGGGGTAGGATGGGGTGGGAGGTAGGACGGAGGTTCAGGAGGGAGGGGACATATGTATACCTATGGCTGATTCACGTTGATGTATGGCAGAGACCAGCACATTATTGTAAAGCAATTATCCTCCAATTAAAAACAAGTATTTTTTTTCTAAAAAAAGAGTCTTTTGAAGGATAAGCAAAACTGGTATGTATCCAAAACGTCAGAGGATGTTCCTGTTGGAACCACATTTCTTCCATCTCTTCTTGGCCCACAGCATGTTCCCAGAAACAGGCCAGGGACAGAGAGGAATGAAGGAAATGAAGAGTCATCGTGCACACCGAGTGTCCTTAAGAAGAGTTCTGATGTCATTTATCTCCACCTCCCAAGAATCCTGGGATGGCCTCGCACAGACAAGTGACAGATACTGTCGGTTCAGTCTGTGACCATAATGGCCAATGTCACTGAGGAAGATCTGCGTCCAGCATTACAGTAACTCAAGCTGATGTACCCTCCTTGCAAGGATGGCCAGCGTGAGGTGACGTGAGGTTAGGACAGTCCAATCCCTGGTTGGATGGAGATGAACTCAACGGAAGTTTTCCGTGGATAGCAAGAGTCAAGCAAGCAGTAGCTCCTGGCATGGGTATGAAACTGTTGTTGGCTGGTTTGTGACCACTTATTAGACTCTAAATGGTGTCAGAAGCAAGGACCAGGGCACCCCCTGTTATACAGTTCTGAAGGAGCTGAAAACATGGGCAGGAGATAGAAACTTTTTGCTGACTTTCTCTGGGGTGCTGCTGTGGTTTCTACCCTTCATGAAGGAAGCAACCTTAAACTAAGCTATAAAGAGCATTTGAGGACTTCCCTGCTGGCGCAGTGGATGGGAATCTGCCTGCCAAAGCCGGCGACACGGGTTCCATCCCTGGTCTGGGAAGATTCCACATATGCAGAGCAATTAAGCCCATGTACCACAGCTACCGAGCTGGCGCTCTATGAGCCACAACTACCGAATCTGTGTGCCGCAACTACTGAACCCCACTCACCTAGAGCCTGTGCTCCACAATGAGGGAAGCCCTGAAATGAGGAGCCCGTTCGCCGCGACAAAGAGTAGCCCGCACTCGCCGCAACTAGAGAGAGCCCACACAAAGCGATGAAGACCCGGCACAGCCAAAAATAAAACAACTAAAAAAAAAAAAGAATATTTGATTATTTCTGCATCATCCTGATCATCCTGATTCTTCCTTTATGACAAACACATGATTTCCTGGCCTGACCATTCCCAGACCAGAAAAGGAAGACATTCCCACTTCCCCAAAACTGCACAGTGATGGTGGTGGCCATCTGGCCTAACACCATGGAAGAGAAACTAGCATGATTAGAGGCCAACTCTTGCCTTTATTCCCTCTGCTCCTTCCTCTGCCTGAGCCTAACAACTCTAAAAGTTCCCCAAATTTGAGTGAAAAGGCAACTTGACCATGGACTCAAATTCCCATATATTTGGCTCATTCTGTCCCCAAATCTTATATGTGTCAATAAGAAAAGCCCGTGGCTGCTAATTTGTTTGTAATCCACCCTTCTGAATGCTTTACTTACAAAATTATTTTTAAAAATATATAATACCTTTTATGGGACATTAGGAATGTGGATACCAACTCTGTATTTAATAATATTAGAGAAATATTAAATTTCTATGTAGGAATGGGAATGGTATCATGATAATATCAGGATTTTTAAGAGTGCATGGCTTTTATAAACACACTAAAGTATTTACAGATTGAATGATATGATGTCTTAGATTTGTTTCAAAATAACATGGGAGGGTTGCAGCAGGTGGGGATATGGGTGAAACAAGATTGGCCTCCAGCTGATCATTGTTGAAGCTGGGTGGTAGGCTCATTGCGCTGGATTTTGTGTTGTGTTTGTATATGTCAGAAGTTTTCCATAATAAAAATATTTTTTTAAAAAAAGAATCAAAACAGGTTAAAATTACTTTAAATTCACATTAGAAAATCATATTTTTCAAAAATGATTAAAAATAGATGTAGTTATATGATTTAACATTAAATGAGATTTAAAGCTATACATAAAATATTGCCTGCATATATATATATATATATATTTACATATGCATGTAAATGGAAAACTAAAACTACAGAAAAAGCAAATTATGGGTGCCCCTGACTGGCAAGAATACATATTATTTGTAACTTGTTACTTTTTTTTTCATTTTCCTAATTTTCTAGAAAGAAATACATTAAGTTTTCAATTTTATGAAGTTATTTGTATAAATCATGCTCGTGATGCAGAAGGTGAAAAACAGAGTTATAGAACTGTACATGAAATAGAATCTGAATTTGTTTTTAAATGTGTGTGCATGGTGTGTGTATATGTATCTAAACTAAACATCATCAAATTGTTAATGATGATAATCTCTGAGTGATGGCATCATCGGTCTTTTTTTTTTTTTTTTTCTTGGTCTGTTTCTTTTTCAGTTAATATCTTTGTCTCAGTCTGTTTCTTCTTCAATCAATAAGTATAATGTTATAATCAGAAAAACATAGCATAAGAAAAGTAATTTATTGCTATTTCTTTATAAGTAAAGGATTATCTATGTAGGACAATATAAATATAAGGAACTATGTAATGTATACTTAATGAAACAGATAAGTAAGTCCAAGGGAATTTTAATTCTCTTTGAAAGTATATGTTAAGCCTTTATTTTTTTTAATTTTATTTTTAAACTTTACAATATTGTATTGGTTTTGCCAAATATGGAAATGAATCAGCCACAGGTATACATGTGTTCCCCATCCTGAACCCTCCTCCCTCCTCCCTCCCCATACCATCCCTCTGGGTCATCCCAGTGCACCAGCCCCAAGCATCCAGTATCGTGCATTGAACCTGGACTGGCAACTCATTCCATATATGATATTATACGTATTTCAATGCCATTCTCCCAAATCATCCCACCCTCTCCCTCTCCCACAGAGTCCAAAAGACTGTTCTATACATCAGTGTCTCTTTTGCTGTCTCGTATACAGGGTTATTGTTACCATCTTTCTAAATTCCATATATATGCGTTAGTATACTGTATTGGTGTTTTTCTTTCTGGCTTACTTCACTCTGTATAATAGGCTCCAGTTTCATCTACCTCATTAGAACTGATTCAAATGTATTCTTTTTAATAGCTGAATAATACTCCATTGTGTATATATACCACAGCTTTCTTATCCATTCATCTGTTGATGGACATCTAGGTTGCTTCCATGTCCTGGCTGTTATAAACAGTGCTGCGATGAACATTGTTAAGCTTTTAAACAACGCTGATATAAAGTTGTTCTAACAGCCACCATTATGCAGTAATGCTCTTGCCTTCATATACTCACTTCCTTAATAATCGTGGCTCATTTTCCGTCCATCTCCAGGTATATCCATGCCAATACCAGTCTTTGGGCTCCAGGACGATTCCAAAGTCTTTAAGGAAGGGAGTTGCTTACTCGCGGATGAGAACTTTGTCCTGATTGGCTCTTTCGTGGCCTTTTTCATTCCCTTAACCATCATGGTGATCACCTACTTTCTCACCATCAAGTCGCTCCAGAAAGAAGCCACTTTGTGTGTGAGTGATCCTGGAACACGGACCAAATTAGCTTCTTTCAGCTTCCTGCCTCAGAGCTCCCTGTCTTCGGAAAAGCTCTTCCAGCGGTCCATCCACAGGGAGCCAGGCTCCTACGGCAGGAGGACTATGCAGTCCATCAGCAACGAGCAGAAGGCTTGCAAGGTGCTGGGCATCGTCTTCTTCCTGTTTGTGGTGATGTGGTGCCCCTTCTTCATCACCAACATAATGGCTGTCATCTGCAAAGAGTCCTGCAACAGGGATGTCATCGAAGCCCTGCTCAACGTGTTCGTTTGGATCGGTTACCTCTCCTCAGCAGTCAACCCGCTGGTGTATACACTGTTCAATAAGACCTATAGGTCTGCCTTTTCCAGGTATATTCAGTGTCAGTACAAGGAAAATAAAAAACCATTGCAGTTAATTTTAGTGAACACTATCCCGGCCTTGGCTTATAAGTCCAGTCAACTCCAAATGGGACCTAAAAAGAATTCGAAGAAAGATGACAAGACGACAGATAATGACTGCACTATGGTTGCTCTAGGAAAAGAGCATCCCGAAGATGCTCCTGCAGACAGTAGCAACACAGTGAACGAAAAGGTTAGCTGTGTCTGATGGGCTGGTTGCCATAGCAACCGTGGAGGGCAACACGGAGTCCGTTTTCCCTCTCTGGGAGGGGAAAAACATGGGGAGACTGGAGAAAATTAGGCCAGTCTAGTGGAACCAACAATAATATCTATATGCCTCATTTTATTCTGTCAATGAAAAGCAGGGTTCAATGCCACAAAACGTGCACTTCAAAAATATTCTGACAGCATTTCAGCTGTGAGCTTTACCGATATCATTTTTAACATTGTAAAAGATGTGTCTTTAAAGTAATTAGCTTTTATTGTATAATTACAATGAGGCCATAAATAAATCTAAATTATCTTCTATTTTCAAGTGGAAACCTCGCTGCTATTTTGTCAATTGATGGCATGAGTTGGGTACCTTTTGCTGTAAATAAAAATAGCTCTAAATAGTGAAATATTGGTTACATATAATGGCCTCTTACATAAAGAAAAATTCTCTGTGAAACTTGCCATGATACATATTTTGAATGACAACAACAAAAAGACCCTAAGGACAGTGTTAGGAAATCTGTATTGCTATGATACTTAAAAGAAACACTTGACAACTTTTTCATTCCTGCTTTTTCATAGATGCCATTTTGAAATATTCACAGAGCTGCTGGCATTTGCTGCACTTCAAGTTAATTCTTCTCCAAAGTGAACACGATTTGAAATGTTATTTAGTAACTATTGCTGCTTTCTCTTCTACTACTCCTGCTTTATTCTGAATTTCCAATGTGATCTTGTTTAGTGTTTGCTCTACTAGGTAAACCTATCAAAAGGATAATCAAACATTACCAGATACATTTCTAGAAATTGCTTCTCCTAAACAGCACGGCAGAAGTCTTTGGTATCTTGCCCGTTAATGACTGCATTGTGCATGCGCTCCTCTGAGCAGTAAAGCAGTATTGATGTAACTATCAGGATTGAGGAACAAACTCAGGTTTTTTGGCTACTGACTGCAGTAGAGTCTTAGGTTTGTTTGTTCAGTTGCCCAGTCTTGTCCAACTCTTTGTGACTCCATGGACTGCAGCATGCCGCAAGTCCATGGGATCTTGGGACAACTCTGTAAAACTCAGTGATCCTCCTGTTGGCATCCATTAGGTAAATCAATGCTTTCAGATCAGTGTATGTGATTTACTTAAACCGCTCCGTTTTGGATTCACAATCGGTGATTGAGTGTACACTACGTGTGAAGAAACGCCCTAGGTATAAAGTTATAAAAATAATTAAAACAAGATCTTTGCCTTTAAAGACAAATAACCTAATTACAATGGTTCTTATCAAAAATAGTAATTAACAGACATTTAGAGAACCAGTTCAATTTATTTCCTTCTCATCTGGCTCAGAAACAGGTTTGTCTCCACTCTGAGGATCGTCTTGTCAGTTTCCTGACCGTTTGCCCATGAATACCCACCAAACGAAGGAGGGGGAAAATACCACTGAAGGTCAAAATCTGCAAATTAATTCAGGAATACGCACTTCAACCTTGACCCCCAACTCTGACTAACAAATACTGAGCGAAATTTTTGCTCCACTTTCCTAAAAACAAGCTCATTTATTACTCACTGACGCTGGACTTCCTACCCCTAAAAAAGTGGTAATGTAATATTTTGTAGGAAAGTTTGCTAAAGAGACAGAGATGAACAGCAGTTAATTCACCTTGATGTTACATTACTCTAATTTAAACTGCACTTTCTTATTGGAACAGATGTTAGATATGTTATTACAATACTAACGCCTCTGTATGAGTCAAAAATAGTTTTCTGCTCTACGACATTTCAAAAAAATCCTCTATTTGAAACCTAAAGAATGTGGGAAATACCATTGTGTAATTTGGAAATGCATTTAGGGCTATCCTATTAATAATTATGTTCTTTTAAGTACATTGAAAGGTGTCTTTTTCAAAGCTAGAATTTATGGTAGGCTGCTAATATCTAGGCTCCATTTGAACTGAACTATTTTAATGATTATACCATACTGATACAAAGGTTAAAAAGTCTCTGCTCTAATGTATTTTGCCTTAGTTTATAACTCTGTACATCTCATTATATAGTAAAGACTACAGATTCTACACCCATATTCTCAATCTTGGTCAGAATGAACATAAATACTGCCTGATATGTCTTTTGACTACGTATATATTACAAATGTGTCTGTTTTTCTCTCCATAATTATCTCTTCAAGTGTATATAGACAAACATGTATCTGTATACTTGTACAGACATGTTCCCATGCACTTTATTCAATATTTATATATTTATATGGAGGAAAGCAAGAGTCATTACTGAAAACATTTAGTATATACACATGTGTGCATGTTTGTATCATGTCAATTTAAATGTGAATTTCATGTTCTAAGGTTTCTATGATCTTCCATTGCTGTCAAAGCAGATTAAAATGTAACAGAGGTGTCAGCTCTTTAAATAAACTGGAAGTTGACCTAATTTTGTGGGAAGACTAACACAATTCAATGAGGGTGATGAAAGCACTGTTCCTTTTACATACTTGATTGATCCTAAATAAAATGGTAATTTTAGGCTCTTTGTTAAGTCTGGGGATTTTCAAATTACTACGTTTTGTGGGTGTTTTAGTTTTTTTGGTTTTTTTGTTTTTGTTTTTTTGGCCCCATCACACAGCTTGCAGTATCTTAGCTCCCTGAACAGGGATTGGACCCACACCCTTGGAAGCAAAAGCACAGGAATCCCAACCATTGGACCACCAAGCAATTCCCACTAAGGCTTTTTAACATACCTCTTACTCCATTGAAATAGTCCTTGACTTATTTATGGATCTGTGATTAAAAGACTCATTCCTAGTCAATATTAAAGTAGAGTGACCAATCTTATTTTACTTTAAGTTGAATGGTAGATTCTTCCACATTTAAAGAAAAGAATTAAATGTCATAGTTAGAGATACCTGTTTAAAACATGCTTAATCTACTTGGGCACA
This sequence comes from Bos mutus, assembly GCF_027580195.1. NCBI lineage: Eukaryota > Metazoa > Chordata > Mammalia > Artiodactyla > Bovidae > Bos > Bos mutus. The sequence goes on along the minus strand of NC_091628.1, from coordinate 16,724,942 downwards.
GCACCATCTCATGGTCATTTTTTAAAGTGCTACCATAGAAAAATTGAACTAAGCTACTGTAACTGCTTTTACAAAGGGTGCTTTCTCCACTTGTGCATCAACAAAACATATTTATAAAGTGTTAAATTATTCTGTGCCATATGGAACACATAGAGTGAAGATTATTTTATGTTATGATTTTAATCAAGGCTAAATCGATTTTGAGAAAGAATAAATAATTGTAAATAAAATATACTCAAAAATAAAGGCAGTTTTGTGAATCTATTGCTATATCTGCTAAAGAGAGTTGCCTGAAACCTCCCAAGTGATCGGGCTGGGAGCTCCAGGTACCATCCAGGTATTTTGAGAGTACAAAGCCTGTGCTTCTGGAGCTCAGTCACAAGAGCTAGGACCCTCCCGGTTGAGTTAGATTTATGGTGATGGTCCAGTTTCTAGTTATCTGTAGCAGACAAATGCTCCATGTTTCGTCACCATATCTGGTCCCACCTGTGGGTACACCTGCCTGTGAGTACAGATATACAGGTGTACCCAAAGACATTCATCGGTACCTACACACACACATATTTTCACACAAGCTAGTTTCAAGAATTATTTAAAGTAGAGATGCAATACCATTGAATTACAGGAAAGTTGCTCTGATTCATCATTTCACCTCTGAATGTAGGGGAAAGGGAAGTAGGAATAGCAATGATCTTTTCCAGGTATTTCCAGCTCCAGCACAAGAGAACCTATCTTGTGCCTGGCAGTAAGTTGTTTGCTTTGCTTGCTTCATCTGATGGAATCATCACAAGCCTACAGGTATGTATTGTTATTCCCTCTTTTTTACAGATGGAGAAACTGAGATTCAGAGAGGTTAGTAACATGCCTTGAGGTCACACAGCTGGCAACAAAAGTGATGAGTGCAAGCCTGGGTCATCTGACTCTGAAGCAGAAACTGTCCCCTGCTCAATTTGGTGTAGGAGAAAGAACACTGGACTTAGAACCAAAAGATGCGCGTTCCCATCTTAGCTCTCTGTGCACTGATTATTTGAACCTGGACAGGTCATTCCCTGTGCCTCAATTTCATTGTCTCTAAAATGGAACTGCTAGATCTTGTCTTGGCTAACTAAGCACTCTGTTTAAACGAGATCATGGCTATGGCTGTGCTTGATAACCTATGAAACACTACATAAATGTTGTAGATGTGTTGTTATTAAAAAGAAAAAAAGCCTCTATACATTATTAGCCATCAGAGCAAATTCTAGACAAAACTAGGGGCTAAGCAACATTATTATTCAACATCTTCCACTATCCTTTCTCTGAATGCTTCTTATTTTTGACAACTATTTGTTTCTGTTTTGTTCTTACCGTAGTGGAGAATTCCCTTCACTGGTTTTCTTCTATTTACATCAAAACTTACTTATGTTATGCACCATTCCCTCTAGTTTCTCCTCTTTTCTGGAGCGCTAGTAAATAATTCTAACAAGTGATTTGGGCTTCCCAGATGGCTCAGTGGTTAAGGAATCCACCTGCCAATGCAGGAGATGCAAGTTTGATCCCAGGGTGAGGAAGATCCCCTGGAGGAGAAAATGGCAACCCACTCCAGTTTTCTTGTCTGGGAAATCCCTTATACAGAGGAGCCTGGTGGGCTACAGTCCATGGGGTTGCAAAGAGTCAGACATGACTGAGCAACTATAAACAACAACAAATAAGCAACTCAAGCTGATAACTCACTGTCTCCCACAGATCCCTTCAGCTGCCTACCATGAGGATAAACCAAAGGCAAAAATTTTAAACACTAGAGAGACAAGGCAGGAAGAAATCTGAGGGCAAGAAACATCCTTCCTGCTGCTGCTGCTGCTGCTAAGTCGCTTCAGTCGTGTCCGACTCTGTGCGACCCCATAGACAGCAGCCCACCAGGCCCTGCCGTCCCTGGTATTCTCCAGGCAAGAACACTGGAGTGGGTTGCCATTTCCTCCTCCAATGCATGAAAGTGAAAAGTGGAAGTGAAGTCAGTCGTGTCTGACTCTTAGTGACCCCATGGACTGCAGCCTACTAGGCTCCTCCATCCATGGGATTTTTCAGGCAAGAGTACTGGAGTGGGTTGCCATTGCCTTCTCCGAAACATCCTCCCGGTATTACTCAAATGATCCACGGAAAAACAGGTGCCTTCAGACACTCCATAATTTATATAAAGTTTTATAACTTAACGCTGACCTTTAATCCACAGTAACAACAGTGATTTTGAAAGAAACATCTGTGACTTTAACGATGTCATTCTAAAATGAGGACATTATAATATTACTAAGCTTTCTCTGAATGGATATTTTCCCCCGGTTGTTGAAAACAATTTGCACAACGTGAGAGTTGCATGTTAAGTTTTACTTGGGACAAAATGGACTGCAGCCCAGGGTACCGCATTTCAGATAGACATGAGAAACCGCTCCAAGGAGGTGAGGGGAAGAGTTAGGATGTACAGGAGTTTTGCAACAAAGGGCAGGTAGCTGGGAACATCAAAAAATTACTGTTAAATAAAGAAAGCAGATATGTCAAGTTAAGGAATTTAGCACTTTTCTATGTATTGGAAGATGCAAGAGTCTGGGCTCACTGAAATCCTTCCTTTGGTACACACCTCAGCTATCTGGGGCCAGTATCCTGTGCTTGCACATCTGAAATTTCCTCAGGGCTCAACATAGGGAGTGGCTGCAGCCTGATGGCTGCTAGATGGCTTATATTCTTTCCTTCCTGAGTTTCCTCAGGGCTTACCAGCGCACGGTGGAAGGCTGCAATCACTGATGACGATAACACCCTTGTTTATTGACATGGCAGAAAATATTCCTTTTCTCACAGTAAATATGCAATAGAACAGAACTTCTTTGTTAATTTTTATCATTTTTTAAATGATAAATGTTATCATTTTGCAGACAGTTTGCAAAAACAAATAGCTTTCCCATTTTCCCTCAGTGGCACTCCCATCATCTCGGTTCCATTATTTGTTTTTGATATTTAACACCAGATGTCCACCTAAGCCAACAATGTTACTGGGAGTTTTCACATCCAGTTGGAACCTCAGGATTTGATATGATTCCACTGGAGCAGAAGACTGAGTGAGACAGAAAACCTACATCTGCTGCTAATGTCTGACCTTGGTCTTAGTTGAAGCCTCTTTTCCCTCAAGTGTATAATGAATACTTAGAGTCAATGATCTTTGCAGAGTCTAAGGCTATGCTTCTCTGAGTGCTAGGGAGTCCAGTCAAGGCTTTGATGAACCAAGGCATAACTTCCTGTGCACAGAATATTCTGGAACCCACAATTCACACATTTTCTTAAATTCTTTATATTAATTTCAAATAAAAGACAGCTTTAACTTTTATATGGGGATCTTATGAGAAAAATCAAGCTGTTAATGATTTCAGGAGTTTCTAAGATATGAGACCAAGAGTCTGATATCAATAGGAAGGATTTCTGCTGTGGCATTTTTCTCAAAGTCAGCCCCTCTTTTGTAGTTACTAGCTGTTTTAAGATACCAAGTTACTCTTTTAAACAGCCCCCAGGCTCCCTGAAGAACAAATATTCCCACTATTCAAGTCCTTGAAGGGTTAAAATTCAATGTCCAAACAGATGTAGAATGCACAATGCAGAGAAAGCTCTCTTTTTAAAAGCTAGATTTTTGTTGAAAATGAGCCAAGGTCATTTAAGTTTTTATTTATAATTAAGATTATGAGGCCTTAAAAGTGTGCTTATTCTGGCTTCTAGAGAAAAGTACGATTTGTACTTCCTTCTTACATTGATTTCAAATATTGAAAGGTAATAATATGCTATTATTCAAATGATCTTGTCTTAGTTGAGGTGACCCCAAGTGCAGAGCTGCGACAAGGACTGGGATGCAAGTTGTTTATGTGGGAAATGATGCCAGGAAGCAGAAAGAAATAAGGAAGATATAAAAGTCTAATTAAGGGTATGGTATCAAGGAAACTATAGACAATTAGAACCCAATTCCACCAGCAGTAGGAGACAACTTGGAACTCTGCAATGCAGGCAACTGAAATCAAAGGTGAGCCAAAGACACCTGATCAAGATCTTACTTATGTGTTTTATTCAGTTTATTCATGGTCAGCTTCCCTGGTGGCTCAGCTGGTAAAGAATCCGCCTATAATGCGGGAGACCTGGGTTTGAGCCCTGGGTTGGGAAGATCCCCTGGAGAAGGGAAAGGCTACCCACTCTAGTATTCTGGCCTGGAGTATTTCTCGGACTATGTAGTCCATGAGGTTGCAAAGACTCAGACACGACTGAGCAGCTTTCATTTTCAAAAATCATTATGCTTCCTCAATAGAAAATGGTATCATTATAGTCAATGACAATTTTTAAATAAAGATATCTTCATACTACATGATCACATCTAAATTTATTCCTGAGACCCTCCAACCAGCATGCATGTTTCATACAGAATCGATCTCAGAAGCACGCTGCAGATAACTCTTTTCAACTCTGCCAAGACAGTTATGGACAGTCATCATCATTCCTACAGGAGCTGTAGAAGATGTAAAAAAAAAAAAAAAAAAAAAAGTAATCTACAGTCTGGATATGTAAAAGAGAAATTCTTTGTATAAGTTCCATTTGTTTAGCCCAATGTTTTGTATGAGTTCTATTTATTTAGCCTAAGTGATCAATCTAAAGTATTGAAATGGAAAGAACAGAAAGAAACATAGTCAATATATTTAAGAGCTAGAGGAGCCTAGACACCATGAGGTTCAGGCTCTTTATTAGCGGAAGTGGTGATGAAGAGTCAGAAAATTTAAGTAAATTATCCAAGGTCACCTGACCTAGTAGCACCCAAGTCAGCTATGGGATTCAGGTCTCCCAGTCTCTACTTTTCTCCTTATATGAACAATGGATCTAAGAAGGGTCCATTAGTTAATGGACTATGTGCCTTATTTGGTCATACCACTGAATATATATTCAAGTCAAGTTCAGATACCAGTGTTGCAAACTCACTTACTCTCTCAACAGGTTTATTAGTGAGGTCTACTATGAATGTTATACCTAAGACATCACTAAGTATGAGAAGACTAGGAATGGAATTACTTAAAAAAAAATAATAGAAATAAGAAATTTCAAGAGGAATTATAAAATTATGTCTTCTTTATAAAATTTATGTTGATTTTGTGGAACTTACTAACTTTGTCAAAAATTGGCCTAGATAACATGTGGATAACTTGACCTAGCTACCCAGGGATGCCTCTCATGAGACTGCATCTGACAGAGGTCCCCTGAAGCAATGCTACCACCATTGGCAAAAGTGTTAAGAACAGCATTTGGAAATTAGTTTTAAAGGGAAAAAAATTAAAATTGGACAAAATGTTCAATATCACTATCTGCAGTTTCCACTACTAAAATCTACATCAGAAGACCCATGGTTCACAATAGAGTATATAAAAAAAAAAAAAGAATATCCAAAAGATGGGAATCAAGTCAACATAGAAAAGCAAATGAAGAAGAATTTTTTTTAAATAAAAGGGAAAAAACTTTAAACTATGATAAAAATTAAAACTAATTTGCTCAGCATGCACACATTTAATAATTTGAAGTTGCCCCTTTGACCTCTAAAATGAGATATATAAGTATTTAATTTCCAAAAATGAGATGATGGTTTTTTTCTAAATTAGCAGGAAAACAGAAAATCGTTATTCATGAATGATTTGAGTATGACACATTTAGGAAAACTAAACATTTTCAAGAAAGAAGAGTGATTTGCATGAAAATGTATGTTATACTTCAGATCAGATCAGTCGCTCAGTCGTGTCCGACTCTTTGTGATCCCATGAATCACAGCACGCCAGGCCTCCCTGTCCATCACCAACTCCCGGAGTTCACTGAGACTCAAGTCCATCGAGTCAATGATGCCATCCAGCCATCTCATCCTCTGTCATCCCCTTCTCCTCTTGCCCCCAATCCCTCCCAGCATCAGAGTCTTTTCCAATGAGTCAACTCTTCGCATGAGGTGGCCAAAGTACTGGAGTTTCAGCTTTAGCATTATTCCTTCCAAAGAGATCCCAGGGCTGATCTCCTTCAGAATGGATTGGTTGGATCTCCTTGCAGTCCATGGGACTCTCAAGAGTCTTCTCCAGCACCACAGTTCAAAAGCATCAATTCTTTGGCACTCAGCCTTCTTCACAGTCCAACTCTCACATCCATACATGACCACAGGAAAAACCATAGCTTTGACTAGACGAACCTTTGTTGGCAAAGTAATGTCTCTGCTTTTGAATATGCTATCTAGGTTGGTCATAACTTTCCTTCCAAGGAGTAAGCATCTTTTAATTTCATGGCTGCAGTCACCATCTGTAGTGATTTTGGAGCCCAGAAAAATAAATTCTGACACTGTTTCCACTGTTTCCCCATCTATTTCCCATGAAGTAGTGGGACCGGATGCCATGATCTTCGTTTTCTGAATGTTGAGCTTTAAGCCAACTTTTTCTTAGCCTTCAAATATAATCATCAGAGGACTCAACTATGGTTAATTCATCCCTGCAATTGTCTGAAGTAGAAAGTGGAAGCTATTACTCACAGTTAGTCCTCTACCCATTCACCAGATAGATCAGACTGAGTCCAAAAACCCATTAAGACCACTCAAAAGGAGTTCAAATCATAATCATGATGCAAATAGCAAGTTATCTCAATTTATATTAAGTATATAAATAAAATATTAAAGCTATGGGTGTACTTATCTAATGTTCTTTAAGAAATTTGTTTTAATGCCTTTGAAAGACAAAACTATTTTCCCCTTGGAGAAGAATACTTTTTACTTAAATTTAGTAACAGCTTCTGTTGCTCATGGCTTTGAGCAGTCCTACTTGGTTCTAAGAATCCAGATAAAGTACAAGTACCCACTTATAGGTAGATAGGTAGGTGTGTCTATAAATGATAAATTAGCAATGTTTTGACATTTGGGGGGGAAACAATGAAATTAAACCCAGAACCTTCAGCCTACCTTCCTTATTATAGGAGAGAAAAGCAGAAAGAAGATACAGATGTAAATATTTATTTACATTCCGACGACCATCTGTTTATCTCATCATAACCAATGAGGAAACTGAGTCTGAGAGGGAAATTAGCTCAATTTCACCAAACTAAGGAGCAGAATTCGAGAGCAGATCTGTATGACTTAAGTTTGTACTGTTTCCTGTTTCTACTATGCCAAAGATCAGAAAACATTTTCAGTAAAGAGTTGAATAGTATATATTTTAGGTTGTGTAGGCCATATAAACTGTCATGGCCATTCAACTCTGCTGTTGCAATGTGAAAGCATCCACAGACAATAAGCAAACGAGAGGATGAGGCCCTCTTCCAGAAAGACTGTATTTACAGAAACAGGGTGGGTCCAGACAAATCCCATTGGCCATGGTTAGCCAATCTCTGAATTACACCATTCAAGAACAATAAAAGCAATTACATTTAATACTATGGGCTTTCTTGCTGGCTCAGTGATAAAGAATCCACCTGCCTAGGCAGGAGATGTGGGATCAATCCCTGAGTCAGAAAGATCCCCTGGAGAAGAAAATGGCAACTCACTCCAGATTCTTGCCTGGGAAATCCCATGGACAGAGGAGCCTGGTTCATGGGGTTGCAAGAGTTCGACATGACTTAGCGAATGAAAGACAACAGCAATACAGACTACAAACTTCATAACTATGTATTTGAGCCCTAATTGAAAGCCAAGTATTGTGTTATGTCTTTAATATATCATTTTATTTAATTCTCATAAGATAAAAACTATATGCTTAATACTACCATCATCTGCATTTTGTGTATAAGGAAACTGGAGATTAAGTGACATGCCCCAGCTCATACAGAGTAACTAACAGAGTCAGATTTTGAATCAATATTCATATTCTCAGTTATTTGCTCTATTTCTTCCCTAATTCAAAAATGCAAGAGTGGGAATTCCCTGGTTGTCCAGTAGTTAGGGCTCTGTGCTTTCACTGCAGGGAGCATGGGTTCAGTCCCTCGTTGAGGAACTAAGATCTCACATGCCACACAGCACAGCCAAAAAAATAAAGTAAAATAAAAACTTAAAAAAAAAAATACAGGAGCACATCACCATCAGGCCTGAATCTGCCTGGCCTAAGTTAAACTGAAAAATGAAGCTTAACAGAATTCTAATCTTGAGACTTTAAGCAAGCTCTGGGAGTTGGTGATGGACAGGGAAGCCTGGCATGCTGCAATCCATGGGGTTGCAAACAGTCAGACATGACTGAGTAACTGAACTAAACTGAACTGAGCCTTGAGAAGGCACAGTTTTTCCCAAAGTATCTAACTTACGATACAGGTTAAATTAGACTTTGCTGAATAAACATAATTTTAACCCATAAGGACAGTTCACCATCAACAAGATTAATTCTCTCTATAAATGATGGTTCTTGATCTTACATGATACAATCGTGATAGGTGGATTGTTGTTTGTTTTCTTGGTTCATCTTCATGCCCACAAAATATAACATTAAGTTCCTCTTAAAGGGGAAAACAAATAAACCCTATGCCTTTTATTCAGTAAAACTATACCCCAAAATAACTTTCTTATATATCCATTCTATTTCTTGCACTAACAAATAAAACCTGAAGAGGGAAGATACTATTTAAAATGAGTGTTAGGCCTGCTAATTTGTTGAAAAATCTCCATCAAGTTCCTCCATCAATAAAGGAGTTTATGGTCAGGATACACACAGGAATGAGCAAGCAGGAATCACTGATGTCTAAGAGGCCCCACAGAAGCCCAGAAAGAAAAGCACAGCCAGCTCTGTACCAAACCTAGGGCTGCCTGAGGTCACACAGGGCCGAGTTCGCCCACACCTCCATGGGATTCAGCTGCTCTCTCCCAGGCCGTTCCTCTCTGTGCCCCTCTTCCTTCTCCAGCTCCTACACTGACTTCCTTCACTTTCTCCTTCCTTTTCACATCCTCACTCATGGTCTACCATGACCGCGTTTGTCTTCTACACCTGCCACTCATTACTTAGTCTTTTCCATACTCCTCTGTTCGGATTTCTAAGAGAGGGTGAGTGGGTTGCTGGAGGGTCTCACTGTCAGGGCAGAGATTTTGTTCCAAGCTTCTCTTATAGCCTTCTCACCAGAGTTTGGCCAGATGCCCCAATCCAACCAGCTGTGGTGGGTGGTGCAGAGTGTTTCCCTGCTGGATCCCTGGACAAAAGAAAAGTTTTCACACAAGGATCTAACAAATGTCAGTACTGTGTCTGGTCAAAACCTTCTCCAAAAAAAAAGAGAGAACCTATTGACTCTGCTAAGGGTTGTTGTCTCTTTCAAACAGCACTGACTCAGTGATGCCATCCAACCATCTCATCCTCTGTCGCCTAATCTATAACAACAGAACATTCACACTTTAAAAACTGAGCCAGCCAAGTTTTCTTTAATGGCACAATCTGCAAAAAGAGTCATTGCTAAAAATATACAGAAGCTTAAATGTGAAGTTCAGGAAATACAATGGAAAGGAGATAAACTAAGCTCAATGATGCTTCTCCAACCATGGAGAATCATGGGGATCATGATTTGATGACCTCAACAAGCAATCATAGTGCATTGTGATTGAAATAGCCATGTTACAATCTAAAGAAAATTAGGCAATTCAGGAGGGAAAATCTGCCAAGCCTCAGGAAGGAGAAAGTCATTTAGTGTCTGAATTAGAAACATTCATGTCATTTGGGTGACATAGTCCTCCAACCATCTAGTCCCCTGATGTTTTGAAGAATTACCTAGGAGAGGAAAGGCATAAAATGATACACAGAACTGCAGCCCTCAGCCAGATGCCAAATTTACACCTGTGAGTAGAGAAGAGCATGGATGTGATTATCTATAAACCCAAACTCTGAGGAAAAATGAGAGAATTAACTATAGGACATTAGTGAAAACAAGCTAATAAAATATTTCCCACTGCCATGCAGCAAGAATTGTTTGAGGTTGAGAATTAAGAACTCCTCAGGTTCACAAAAACAAGAATTTATATAACAGAGCTTGGGAATCTTGTGTTAGTGAATTTTGCAATGATTTAAAGTGCATGGGAAGCTATTAAGGGAAAAGTGAAAGTGAAGTCGCTCAGTCACATCTGACTCTTTGCGACCCCATGGACTGTAGCCTACAAGGCTCCTCTGTCCATGGAATTTTCCAGACAAGAATACTGGAGTGGGTTTTCATTTCCTTCTCCAGGGGATCTTTCCAACCCAGGAATCGAACCTGGGTCTCCCGCATTGCAGGCAGACGCTTTACCATCTGAGCCACCAGGGACTGAAGAAGGGAAGGTTATATTTTAAATTGAATGCTAAAAGATTTAGGAAAATGCTTGAATTTCATAGGCTTGAGAGTTACACAGATATTGCTTCCAAGTCTGCCTCTGCAGCGAATACACTGGAAAAATGAAAAAAAAAAATGAAAGAATCATTTAACCTCTGTAAGCCTCATCTGTTAAATGGAGATGATAGTGTCTTATGGCGTTGTGAGAATTAGAGGTAGAGCCTTGAACAGGATTTTGCCTATTGCAGAACATGTGATGTCATGAACATTACTAGCTAAAGAGCAAAGAGGTAACTGCTTGTTAGGAAGACCTACCTGACTATATCCCGCAGAAAGGGGGACAGAAATGAAGCTGAAGGTACCTCTAGAACTAACAAACTATGGGACTTCCCTGGGGGTCCAGGGGCTAAGACTCCACGCTCCCGATGCAGGGGGCCCGGGTTTGATTCCCTGCTCAGGGATTTAGATCCCACATGCTGCAGCTAAGATCCAGTGCAGCCAAATAAAAATATCTTTAAAAACCTTAGGCAAAATTTCCACATGAGGTCTGACAGCCTGTCAAACTAATCTATCCCCTTGTTGTTTTCCCTTGGTGTTCATATAATAGAGTGAGTTATCAAGGAAAAGAAAACCAACCTACTGTAATTTGGGGTTCTTTCAACAATGTGGACTTAAAAAGAAGGCATCTCCTTTTCTTACCTGCATCTGTCTCTAAAGGTCTGAGGCTCCTTTCCAGAGGGGGCTGGTCCACAGGGCTGCTTAAGCCACTGAGGCATGTCACATCAGATGCAGAGAGGCTGGGATCCAACACTTTAAACTGCAGTTGCGGGTGAGGGCCTATGCCAAGGTTTCCCTGAGACTCGGGGAACTAAAGGGATGAGCGCTCGTACAAGCGAGAAGAAGTAAGGCCTCTATGAGGCTGCGGCTGAAGGGCAGAGAACAGAAGACCAGGCGCCTTGATGAAAGAACCGCAGGCCTGATGCTGACATGGGGGGAGAGAACCTCCCAGCCGGCCTCCACTGCACAGCGCAGACACGAGCATCTTGCGGTTTCTGAAATTTTGACCTCTGGATTCTTCTAAAGTAAGAGGATTCTTGTTCCCAGGCATCAGTGATAAAACTGGACTTTCACCAGCCTCTGACAGGGGAAATCAGGCACAGATTTCTTTTGTTCGGAAAAATAGATGATTTTTTTTTCCCTCGAGTGTCATTGTATAAGGCCTTCCCAGGTGGCGCTAGTGGTAAGGAACCTGGCTGCCAATGCAGAAGACCTAAGAGTCACAGGTTCCATCCCTGAGTCGGGAGGATCCCCTGGAGGAGAGCATGGCAACCCACTCCAGTGTTCTTGCCTGGAGAATCCCATGGGCAGAGGAGCCTGGCAGGCTATAGATCATTGGGTCGCAAAGAGTCGGACACTACTGAAGCGATTTAGCATGCATGCAGGATTGGACCCAGGAATTTAAAGTTTGTATAAGAACTTGTTTCTTTGACAATTAGTCCTTGAGATACTTTTCCAAAAATACTGACCTGAAAGTAAGACTGCACAACAGTTAGTGAAAGTGAAAGTGAAGTCACCCAGTCGTGTCTGACTCTTTGCAACCCCGTGGACTCTAGCCCACCAGGCTCCTCCGTCCATGGGATTCTCCAGGCAAGAATACTGGAGTGGGTTGCCATTTCCTTCCCCAGGGGATCTTCCTGACCCAGGGATCGAACTCGGGTCTCCCGCATTGCAGGCAGACGCTTTAACCTCTGAGCCACCAGCACAACAGTTAACCATTCCTTCAATTACCTGTTAAAAACACACTGAGGTACTGCGTTGGATGCTAAGAATACAGAGATGATGGAGGCATGGTCCCTGCCCTCAGGAAGACCAGAGCCTAGTTGGAAACACAGACAGGTAAATAAAATCCGCAAGAGTTTCATCAGAGCTACGCAAGCATCTATCTAACACAGCACCAGCCACACTGGTGATGTGAAGGAGTGCTAGACTCTAATTCAGGAGGGCTGAGAAACTTTCACTGATGACATGTTTCATCAGCATCATAAACGGTACAGATGAATTCACCAAGCTGACCTCAAGGAAGGGCACTTAAATATTAGAGGAGCCCAAAGGTGGGAAAGTAAGGAAGTTCAGTGAACTGTAAGTCTTACACTGAGAGTGAAGGGGAGAGAGAAGCAACAGAAAGTGAGTGGAACTGTACAGATGGGGGTTGGGCCAAAGACACCCAAGTGAAGTGAAGGGAAGTGAGAGTGGCTCAGTCGTGTCCGACTCTTTGTGACCCCATGGACCCTACAGTCTATGAAATTCTCCAGGCCAGAATACTTGAGTGGGTAGTCTTTCCCTTCTCCAGGGGATCATCCCAACCCAAGGATTGAACCCAGGTCTCCCACATTGCAGGTGGATTCTTTACCAGCTGAGCCACAAGAGAAGCCCAAGAATACTGGAGTGGGTAGCCTATCCCTTCTTTGGGGGATCTTCCTGACCCAGGAATCAAACCAGGGTCTCCTGCATTGCAGGTGGATTCTTTACCAACTGAGCTATCAGGGAAGCCCACTAACCAACTGAGCTATCAGGGACACCCTAAATTGGAAACTTTCACGTTGGGAATCTCTCCAGCGGTCAGTGGGGAGCCGTTGATGAATTAGTGAGATAAAATGTAATCAAATTTGCAACTCTGATCACTCAGGTCCCAGTGGGAGACCCAGCAGAGTTGAAGGTGGAGGCTCTGATGGTTGCAACTATATAGCCCAGGGCTTTATCGAAAGCAGTGGTAGCAGAGGTGAAGAAACACAAAATGTGGAAATTGTTTGCTAATAAAAGGGATGAAGTAAAGATGGGGAACTGTAGCTCCAAGCCCTCAGGAAACCTTTATATAACAGGCTCACCACCTTTTAACCTGAATTCCAAAATTCTTTATCCTCAATTCTAAAGTCCTAAAGTTCTGGACATTAAAAAATAATTCTTAATAACAGATTTGGTAGCAATACCTGACCTGATCTAAAGTCTTTTGTGGCAAAATCTACCCTGAGTTGAAATGAGGTGGCATAATTTTTAGTTATCTGCTTGGTGTGACTATTCATATGTTTCACTGCTGAGAGCTGGTCTAAAACCTGTTGGAGATGTATGTTATGGAACGTATTGGGTCCAGATCACCTTTCCAAAACCAAAACAGTCTAAATTCATAAATACTAGCAGCAGAGAGAAGACACCCAAAGACGTATCTATAAATATAGTGGAGAGAGAAAAAGAAAAAATTCATTTTGGGTTTGGGTTTAGGATAATAAAGATTATCACTATCCAGAATGACAAAGAAGGAGCCCCCCAAATTAAGGAATGTTCTATAGGAGTTTAAGAATTTTCCAATTCAAATTATTCATTTTTTATAACAGTGTTTAAAGGCACCATTATACATATCTAGAAATCTATGTGTCTGGCATATCTAAAACCTCTTCCAAAGCAGTTAAGTGAGAACAAACGCCATGCCTTCAAATCACTGTACTGCTTTAGAGCTTATCAAGCAATTTCCTATAATTATTACACTGAATCCTCTGAACTGCAATGTATTTTTGTATACATGTGCTCACATTTAGCTAAATCTCAATTTTAAAAAAATCTTTCAGTTTATTTTTACATATTTTATGCTTCAAAAAATATATTCAATACCAGAAAAGCCTCTGTGCAGAGAAAAGCTTAATATTCTAGGGAAAAGAGTCCACAGAGCCACATGCATTCTAATTAGTTGTACTTCCATATCAATGTGAAAAATGTGGAAATATATACCGAATTTATCAAATAATACAGCACTATGGGATTGCTGTTGAAAGAAGGTAGGGGGCAGCCTACACCCCTCTCCCTTCAAGCATTCTAACAGTATGCTTTGACCACTATTTTCTTTTCAATCAATAAACTTTTCTCCATTCTAAAAATAATGCACCACAATCTATAATCATACATCTGTTACCCTCAATTGTACTTACATTTCAGTCTCCTGAGTGAAAGCGAAAAGTGTTAGCTGCTTAGTCGTGTATGACTCTTTGCAGTCCCCCTGGACTGTAGCCCACCAGGCTCCTCCGTCCATGGAGTTCTTCAGGCAAGAATACTGGATTGGGTAGCCATTCCCTTCTCGAGGGGATTGAACCCGGGTTTCCTGCATTACAGGCCGATTCTTTACTGTCTGAGTCACCGGGGAAGCCCAGTCAATCTCTTGAGGCAATAACAAATTTAACTGTTCCATTCTTGATTACATTGTCCTTTCTAATGCTTTATTTATCAAATGGTTCCATGGCACTATGCAGTGCCCTTGCTAACTGTAAATGCCAACTATTTCTCTTGGTTAATGTGCATCTCTGCAAAGCTCATGTTAAAATGACATTGTTGGTTGTTTTTTAGTCACTAAGTCCTGTCTGACCCTTTGCAACTCCATTTGGACTGTAGATTGCCAGGCTCCTCGGTCAGTGAAATTCTCCAGGCAACAATACTGGAGTGGATATTTCTTTCTCCAGGGGATCTTTCCGACCCAGGGATCAAACCTGCATTAGTAGGTGGATTCTTTACCGCTGAGCCACCTGGGAAGCCATGTTGCCTAAATGAAAAGAAACGTATCCTTAGTAAAAGCTGTCGGTCTTACCTTAGTAAAAGCTGTCGGTCTTACCCACAACCTTTAAAACACTTAAGCAAGTAACTTAAGGCTATATTGTTGTTGTAAAACATTCAAATTCATAGCCACACACACAGCCAAATGGAAAGGCTCCTTTACAAATGTTGAGGCTCTCCTACTTCTCGCCATTGATAATATTAATAGTTTGGTAAGTCATTTCACCATCTGCACCCTTTCCTATGCTCACGTAGTTCAAAGGCAGAATTCAGTTGTTTTCATGTATAATTTTCCTTTTATTATATATTTAATAAATATTATATTTTATATAAATATATTATATAAATATTATATATTTACAAAGACGAGGAAAAGGAGGAAAAGTACAAAGCTACAAAGGAAACTGATTCATTAATGATTGAATTCATGGCTGTGATGCTTGACCACTCATCAGCTAGCAATCCTTGATCAATCATCTCAGTACTATGGTAGATGCTAAGCAACACAAAGAAACATCAAGATGAGTTTGAGATGAGGGAATGTGACAAAATGTTCATTTTCATCTAAAATAGAGAAACAAGTGGAGAGTTATGTGGCACATACTTTCAGCAGTACAAGGCCATCTTTCCCTTTAGTCATAGTCCTTGATTCAACTATGAATGAACAGAACTTTTAAATAAATGATATATCTATTTCACAGCTAAGCACATATCCACTCCCTATAATTTGTTCATAGTTAGCACACTTTAGTAGTGCTAATAGACCAGACTAATAGACCAGAACTTAATGAGCGAACAACATGAGGCATTGAAGAGTTTGCATTAAATCATAAGGATAACAAGAGATGAGGGTCTGTGGGCCAGTGGTAGGCTGAATTCAGCAGGACCTGGGTGGAGGTCTGGCAAGACTGGGGTTCATGAAGAGGCAATAATAGGACATCGTAGGCAGGAGAAAGAGAAGTGTGAAAAAGAAAATGATCACAACAGGAATGAGGGACACTGAAAAAGTCAGTTTGGCTACAGAACAGGGCTTAATACAAAGCAGTAGAAAATGAAGTTGCAAAAGCTAGACACAGGCATTTGGACTTGATGTGATAAGAATAGGGAGCTGTGCCAGATTTTTTCTCATTTTATTTGGAAAATTTTCAAACATCAAAACTCAAAGAGCTGTATGCTAAACACCCTATATGCATCGTGTAGATTCTATAATTTACATGTCAGTATGTTTGCTTTATCCCTATCTAATCACTCCTGCATTAATCATTCCTATTAATCCATCTTGTGTTTTGAGAATTTTTTAAAATGTGGTAGATTTATTCTTCCAGATGAGTCTTGAATCATTTCCCAAGTTCCACAAGAATACTCTTGGAATTTTGATAGGCATTACACAAAACTTGTCAATAAATTTGAAAGGAATTTACATGTTTAATTATCTGGTTTTCTTTTCCGGAAAATACTCTCAGTAACGTTTTGTGTTTAGCATTTTGTATTTTCCGCTTGCATGGAAGTGGAAATTTGCCAATTTATGATTACACTTATTCTTAGGTGTTTAAATGGTGATGTGACTATCTTTCCCCCAGCTACCACCATCTTATGTTTCTAATTGGTGGCCCAGATCTTTCATCTTTTTTTCCTTCTTTTACCCAGACTTGGCTCATCTTGTATGTTTCTCTTATCCAAGACTCCATTATAACCTGAGCTCACAGTGCCAGGTTCAGGGCTGAGATCAGACGGAAAGACTATACTCACAAACTAGCATTCTTCGCAACAGTCCATCTAAGTTACTCATAAGAAAAGACATCTTTCTCAGTAATTATTGACTCTTTTGCCAACCTAATATACAAAAGAACAATTTATTCAGAAAAAGTTAAAGAGTCAAGGGAGTAAAAGACTTGGCAGCTGACAAAATTTCATAACCGCTTTCAATAATTGGTAGTATTCATTTCCTGAATCAACCATGTATTTTCTTTTGAGAGAGAATAAAAATCTGGGATATACAGGTGGGTTATTTAAAAGCAAAGATAAAAGGGAGGGCATGTGAGAACATGTTCATTTTCATCTAAAATAGAAAAGCAAGTGGAGAGCTACATGGCACATACTTTAAGCAGCACAAGGTCGTCTTTAGTCACAGTCCTTGATTCAACTATAAGTGAGCAGAACTTTTAAACAAATGATGTATGTGCTTTATAGCTAAACACAGAATCTAAATGTTATCATTGTGCTTTAATATTAATTTTACAGTAAATATATTCAGGTATTTCAAAAATCAAATGAATATAATTAGGAATCTCATTGCTTCCTGTTCCCTCATATCCTCTATAATTTATTTACAGTTAGTACACTTTAGTAGATTTGTGCATTCTCCTAGTATTTCTTTCAGTTCAGTTCAGTTCAGTTGCTCAGTTGTGTCCGACTCTTTGAGACCACATGAATCGCAGTGGGCCGGGCCTCCCTGTCCATCACCAACTCCCGGAGTTCACTCAGACTCACGTCCATCAAGTCAGTGATGCCATCCAGCCATCTCATCCTCTGTCGTCCCCTTCTCCTCCTGACCCCAATCCCTCCCAGCATCAGAGTCTTTTCCAATGAGTCAACTCTTCGCATGAGGTGGCCAAAGTACTGGAGTTTCAGCTTTAGCATCATTCCTTCCAAAGAAATCCCAGGGCTGATCTCCTTCAGAATGGACTGGTTGGATCTCCTTGCAATCCAAGGGACTCTCAGGAGTCTTCTCCAACACCACATTTCAAAAGCATCAATTCTTCGGTACTCAGCCTTCTTCACAGTCCAACTCTCACATCCATACATGACCACAGGAAAAACCATAGTCTTGACTAGACGGACCTTTGTTGGCAAAGTAATGTCTCTGCTTTTGAATATGCTATCTAGGTTGGTCATAGCTTTTCTTCCAAGGAGTAAGCATCTTTTAATTTCATGGCTGCAGTCATCATCTTACACACATACTAATGCCTATTTGTAATTTTTCACTTTAATACAAAAGCTAGCATACTACATTCATTGATCATTGATCTATGCTTGTTTTTTCTTTGGACTTAGAGGTCATTTTACATTTGTACAAAAAGAATTTTGTCATTCTTATAGCAGGCTGCATAGTATCCCATTTTGTGATGTACCAAAGTATACTTAACCAGTCCTTAACTGATGGAGATTTAGGTTGTTTCTTTTGTTTTGGTGTTATAAACAATGCTGCAATTAATGTGGATGTATAATATTTCACATATTTGTAGTCATATCATGGGGTTTATAGTGTATGTACTGTAGATAAAATAATAATAATGAGTTAAAAGGAAGAGGAGTGGAAAGATGGAACAATACTGGTTACAAAATTCTCACTTTTTTTTTTCATGAAATGGCATAATATTAAATCAAGTTAGATTGTGATAAATTGAGAATATATATTGTGATTCCTAGAGAAGCCACTTAAAAAATATAAAAGGGTAAAACTGAAGAGCCAATAGAGAAACATTGACCAAACACTGAAAATGGAATACTGAAAAATATTTAACAAATCCAAAAAATATCTATAAAGAAGAATTAGAAAAATAAAAAAAAAAGATAGGACAAACAGAAAATAAATAGCTAAAGACCAAAATCCAATAATATCAATACTTACATTAAATATATATAGACTAAACATCCCAGTTACTTTATAATGATAAATTATAATAATAATACCAAAAAGATATAATAATAAAGGTTTCCATGCTTAATATCAGGGTTTCAAAATACATGAAGCTAAAACTGACAGAACTAAAGGAAAAAACAGGCAATTCCACAATCATAGATATGTACTTTAACACTTTTTTCTGAATAATTAATAGGACACATTTAAGACCAGACAAAAATTAGTAAAGATGTGTCATATCTGAGCAACATTATCCACTAACTTGACTGCATGAATATTTAGAAACCATATAATCTACAACCACATGATACATATCATTTTCAAGGGCAGATGGAACATTTATGAAGATAGACACTATGCTGGGTCATAAAAGTATCTCAATACATTTCAAAAGATTGAAGTCTTTCACAGTATGGTCTCTGACTACAAGGGAATTAAATCGGAAATCAATGACAATAGAGAGAGAAGATGGAAAGGAGAATTACAAGTATGGAAAGATTATAATGGGGTCTCATTCAATAGGAACATGACCAATAGGAAACTAGATTGATATTCCCCAAACTGTGTTCCAGACAACACAAATCTATCAGAATGCTCTAAGACAAAAACAGTAGTGTATCACCAAGTGAGAGTTTCATAATTCATACCTTAAAGATTCCTTAGATCTTTAGTACCTTAAAGATTCAATGAAGTCCTTCATTTAGCCTAGCATTCTCATATTTAATCCTAGAAACATGAATCTAAATAAAATTCTAAGGAGTTAGAATTTCTCAGTGTCATTTGGAGAAATGTGGGGCCAGATTTATAAAGAAAGTCTGTTCATTAATCAAGCTTTGTCAAGTGATGATAAAATTTAAAGTGAGATAAAAATTGTTATGTAAGCTCTGACTTCACCTAAGTATATTCCTGAAACATCCTAGCCTATGATTTTATATAACTAGTTTATGGAAATTCCAAAAATTTGTCAGCTTTGCAAGAACAGTCTTTTGTATATCAGGTTATCCAAATATAACAATAAAATTATCACTGTTTTCCTGACCATTTCTAGTAAGTTCAAAATGGTCCTGGCTTTTCTTCAATTCTTTCATTTTGAATCAAGTTTCACTCTATAAAAATCTCTCCTATTCACATATTTTATTCTCTTATTATTCTTATTCTCCACTGACTCCTTTTTTCAGAGTTTTTAAAACAGTGCTCTTCTTCACTTGTTGATTCCAACAAAAACATTTTTAGAACATTGTAAAGGGCACATTACCCCCCTACTCACAAGGTAAATTTCTATAGTGTTTGCATAACATTTCTGACTTACATGTTCTAGGTTAATTTAGTTGGAGGAAGACTGGAAAAAAACAGAATTTAAAAGAATCAAGAGATACTAGCTATGTCTTCTTAAATCCAGCTGAGTTAGTCTGGGCTGAAAGCAACAGTCATTTACACTCTGGATTTCATTCTGTGGGACTGATGTTGCCTTTCTTGAAGACCCTGGTCTGCTTCAAGCTAACACATAGTACTAGAAAGATAAAATTCTAAACACAGTAATGTTTCAAAAATACAGAATCGGAAACAGATTATTTCAGAATGTCAATCTAAGGATGCTAGATCTATCACCGTGATAAATGCAAAATATTAAAATGTGCAGTTGTAACTGACATATATACACTACCATGTGTAGAAGAGATAGCTAGTGGGAATCTTCTGTATAGTTCAGGAAGCTTAGCTCTGGGCTCTGGGATGACCTAGAGGGGTGGGATGGGGGTAGGGTGGGAGGGACATTCAAGAGGGAGGGGACATATGTATGCATATGGTTGATCCACTAAATTGTAAAGCAGAAACTAACACAACATTGTAAAGCAATTATATTCCAATAAAATTGTCTTAAAAACTCTTCTACACTAGTTCTGTGTTGTAAAAGAATCCATTAGATGTTTTATTAAATACAGTTTATGAAATCAAAATTAGATCAAGCCTAAAATAAAGACTTTGATTACTTCCAGATTTCTATATTCTTTTGCTAGGCACAGAAAGGTGAAGAGCAAAATAACTCACACCCTAACTTTTAAATTGCTCTGAGCTCATAGTATTACAAAAATTAATACATAACTAGCCCAACCCCCAAATCATCTATATGATTAAAGATGTAATTTTTATCAACTGATTTAAAACTTGAACTTCCCTCTCCATCATCTAAAAGTTATTGAGGGTATATTAGTTGTAGCAAGAGCCAAACATTCCAAAAAAGAGACAGAAATAAAAATTAAGTAGAAGAAAACAAAATTTGTATTTATAAAAAAATTGATTAAAGAACGTGATAGTAGTTCAGTAAAACTTAGTTATGAACATCCTAAAAAACAGGCCAAAGAAGGAAATACAAAGCATAGCACCTATTAATGGACAGAAGTAGAGTAGTTTACTGGGGAAAGCAAATTTTTATTCAGACCCCTAGTGCTAAGAGAAACACTTTTGGGAGACTGTGTAAGAGGGTATTAAACTGCTTTATAAATATTATAAAACCATCTCAAATGTTACATGTTTTCATTTCAGCTATCTAAGAAAATGATGCCAAAACATCATTCTGAAACGTAACTATAGTAGTGCAGTCTAGGTATTGAGTTTTCTAATTTTTTTAAACACATGGTACTCATCAAAGAGACACTGCATTCATCAAAACATCTCCTTCATGCAGAATTACAACTAGACAGTTAATCTATGCGATTTCTGAATTCACATTGGGAATGTGTAGTGAAATGTGCTTCAGGTTGCACGCTATAAAATGCAAAGTGCCCCTCTGGTGAAGAACATTGCCTAACGAAAAGAGCATAAAGAGATGGAACACATCGATGGGAATGTAAAATGGCATAAGTGTTTGATATTTGGGCAATACATATCAGGAGGCTTAGGGGTTCCCTGGTGGCTCAGAAGGTAAAGAATCTGCCTGCAATCTGGGAGACCCAGGTTTGATCCCTGGATGTGAAGATTCCCTGGAGTAGGAAATGGCAACCCACTCCAGTATTCTTGCCTGGAGAATCCCCATGGACAGAGTAGCCTGGCGGGCTACAGTCCTTGGGGTTGCAAAGGGTCAGACACGACTGAGCAACTAACACTTTCACTTTCACTTCACATCAGGAGGCTTAAAAAGGAGAATAAATTTCGACGCAGAGATTCCATTTCTAAGATTCTGTCCTTAGGAAACAAGAAAGTCGCAGGGACTCCCCTGGTGCTCCAGTGGCTAAAACTCTGCTCCCAATTCCGCAGACCCGGGTTTGAGAGAACTAGATTCCACATGCCACAACTAAGACCCAGCATTGCCAGATAAATAAATTTCATTTTTTAAAAGTGGGCAAATTTCTTACAAAATATACATCATCAAGTTCTTTATAGTAACAAAAAATCAAGAACAATCTAAACATGCAATGAGAGTGGTAAAATACTTTATATGGAAAATTAGTCATCCATTAAAAACTCCTTCATAGAAAAATATTTTTTTCTTGGAAATATGTTCAAATATAAGTTAGTGTTAGAAAAGGGATAAGAAAATAGTTTCTTTCATGTGCTGAAGGCTGCATAAATTTGGTAAACTCTTATAGGAGTGTTATGAAGTATACTTATCAAAATTCTAAATGTGCATGCCCTATTTGTGGGAAACACTCTGCAGGAATCCTTGCTGTGTGCACACAGATATACGTATGTACATCTTTGTGTTGTGTTGTTGTAATGAACAAAACCATAGACAGTCTACATGTTCGTAACAGGTGTGGTGGTTTTAAAACACACCCACAAATTCTTTGGCTCTTCTCCCATCAAGAGGTGGGTCTAGATTCCCCTCTCCTGAAATCAAGGAAGGCTTGTGACTACTATTCAACACAGAAAAGGCTGTGCAGTTTCTGCCTGATTCTCTTGGGACTCTCAGCATTAGCGCCCTCAGATACCACGTAAAAAGTCCAACTACACTCTCGTTGTCATACTGTAAGGAAGTCAGACCACATGCGGAGGTAGGTGCTTTAAAGAGCCAAAATCAAGCAACAGGAATGTAAGTAAAAATGTCTACTGATGATTTCACCCTAGTTACTGAGTCATCTCAGTTCTAGTTCTCCCCAGCTGAGGCCCCAGACATTATGTATCAGAGACAAGACATCCCCACTGTGCTCTGTCTGAATTCCTAACCCACAGAGAGAGTGCAGAAAAATGGTATTTCATATGACTAAGTTTTAGAGTCATGTTTATGCAGTATCAATAGCCAGAGCAAAAAGGCACTGGTTGAATAGAATATGGTATGTCCACAGAATGAAGCACTCTGCTGCTGCTGCTGCTGCTAAGTCACTTCAGTCATGTCAGACTCTGTGCAACCCCATGGGCAGCAGCCCACCAGGCTCCTCTGTCCACGGGATTCTCCAGGCAAGAATACTGGAGTGGGTTGCCATTTCCTTCTCCCATGAAGCACTATACTGCTATTAAAAAGAAAAGATGAAATAATTTTAGAACAATCATATGATATGACCCTAGTCTGTTTTTTATTTATTTTTATTTTTTTTTCCAATTTTATTGAGGTATAATTGGTCACTATGACCAATTTGTGAAAGGGAAAAATAAACACTGCATGTGAGTCTGATGAGCTTTCTAGAAACAAATTTTGCAGTATATCTCAAGAATACTAAAAATCTTAAAAGAGTTGACTCAATAATCCCTCTGGTAGGAATATATTTTAAATTTCCATTTAAAAATACATGTGTTCATGGGGAACACATGTATACCTGTGGCAGATTCATTTTGATATTTGGCAAAACTAATACAATTATGTAAAGTTTAAAAATAAAATAAAATTTAAAAAAATTCATACATAAATCTAAGTATTGTTCTTTGGAAAGACCACCTAAGAAGAATCATCTCTGAATGAAAAAACAAAGCTAAATGAGAATGAACACGAACGGTACTAACAAGGGGGAAAGTATGATAAACACAGGCATGGAGATTTTTATTTTTAAAAAGAAAACACTGCAAAAAATATAAAATCTGGATAAAAGAGATTAACTTTTTGGAAAACATAAATTATCAAAATTTACCTGAAAGGAATTTTAAAATCTAAACAATCATGTTAGAAAGTGGAAAAAGGTTTCACTACTGCTTCCAAAAATTCATCAATCAGGCACAAAAGCTTTGCAGGCAAATGTTTTCAAACTTTAAATGATCAGATGACCTAGCAGAAAAATTGAATGAAATTCTCTCTTAAACAGTAGGATTATTGGTGATTTTATTTTTATTAATTTTTATATTTGTTAGTGCTCTTTTCAAATATATTCTTGTATCATTAATATAATTAATACTGTATATTTTAATGCAATTAAAATTTATTAAACATTGGGATGAAAAGAAATGAAATCATGAAAGCAGAAATATGTCCTTTTTACTTTATGAAACCTTTGAAATCAGTGAAAGACAAGTAAAATGAAAGTGGTATCAATTTGGGGATGTTGAGATAGTTAGGAAGAGAAGAAAACAGAAATGTAGCCTGCCCCTTAAGGCGAAGCTCCAGGACAGGCAAATCGGCCTCTTTCTCAGAAAGACTGGGGCTATGCTTCAGTCTGTGTGAGCATGCCCTGGGGTGGCGGTCTGCTGCTCTGAGCTCCAGAGACAGGTGGTCAGTGGGCACTCCCTGGGCTGCAGCCGCAAACCCCAGGGCTCTAGATGTGTGCAGAAGCTCCCTTCCGGGAGATACTGCCACTGTGGACTGTGTCAGGAAGAGCTGGAAGACAGTGCCCTCCACACCCCCCAGAAAACGAAAGAAGTCCAAAGTTAAAAATAAAAATGGCACCCATCAGCTTTAGCAAGACAGAGGAACAGCATGCAAATGGCCCCTGCCAGCACCCCTTCCCAGGAGAGCATCTCGACAGGCCTTGCCCTCCCCACTACCCCCAAGTCAACCTGCGATATTTTAAGATTAGCAAATAAATCTCTTTCACATAAAGTCTGAAAACTTTTCAACCACCGGGTGCTTCTGCCCTGAGCCCTGGAGCGGTTTAGCCCAAACATGCCCGCCCTTTGAAGGCTGCTTCTCAGCTCACACAGCCTTTTGGGTCTCGTGGTTTTCAAAGCCAGACGATTCAGGGGGGCTCATTTCTTAGATGCAGGTCTTAAAGGTCTGGAGTGCCTAAAGCAGGAGATGAACACTCTCTCCCACGCAGAAACTCAGATTCTGTAAGGTCAGGTTCTGCGAGGTCCCTCCAAATTGTGGGCTGCCACGCACGAGTGGGATTTAGGGCGAGACTCTGTCTCAGCCTTTCCTACCTGCCTGGACGTGTGCTGATATGAAGGAGTTGCTCAGATAATTTTCAGGTCATTTTCAGAGTGAACTGTACCCTCAGTAGCTGTAGGCTAAGTGTGTCCCTCGGAGGAAGTGAGTTGAAGCTTTTTCTATTCTGTCATTTGAACTGCCTTCCAGGACTCATTTTCCATAACTGGAAGTCTGGAAAGTCTAGGAATCTGGATGATTTTGCTCATCCCCACCCCTCCATCCCCGAACCCGCACCCTCCCTGCTCCCCTCCACCACCTCTGGCAACCATCAATCTGTTTTTAATATCCAGGAGCTCTCAGTTTTGTTTTTTTTTAAAGATCCGACATATAAATGAAATCATTCACTATTTGTTGATCTCTGTCTGATATATTCATTTAGCATAATGCCCTCGGGTTCATTTACCTTGTACCAACTGATATTTTCCTCTTTTTTAAGACTGAATAACATTCCATTGTGCATATATACATAAAAATCTCACATCTTTTTCATCCATTCATCCATCAATGGATGCTTAGGATGCTTCCATGTCTTGACTATTTTAAATAATGCTGCAATGAATGTGGTGGGTGCATACATATATCTCTTCAAATTAGATATTATAAAATTATATATATATAGTATTAAAGAAGAAACAAATTTATTGAAGCTATAAATTATAGCTGTATTCATGTTGAGTAAAAGGTATTTCAAATTTCACTTGTGGTTATCATCACACTCTATCAACCCAAGAACCTTTCAATAGAAGACTTCATGTCACAGTTCTTAGGCTAGTCTGCACCCCACAGCAATCAATTTATCAAATAAATACCCTTAACTCTCTCCAAATATTTCCTATCAATTTTAAATAACTTGCAAGTTTGGGTATTCTATTTTAGTTGTGAAACTCAGTTTGAAGAAAATTCCCTTTTCAGTAATTTATATTAAAAAATAGTAGAAAGTAAACTGAAATTTTCATTTCAATGCTTTCTCAGAATATAAACATCATTTTGATTAAATAAATACTATCTTCAGCCTGAATTCCACTGGATCCACAGCTCCTCAGATTAGTTCAATCCACAGCTGGCTATGGCCAAACGGGCCTGAGCCACTGGAAAATTGCTGACGGGTAATCTCCTGTGTGGCATCTATACTTAAAACAACAGTTCCAATTACCACTCTTTCGTGAGCAACAGTTCGCCTACCACTGCTTTCAGACATCATTTGCACTGAGTGCCTAGTGTAAAACGGAAATACGGGGGCCCTTTCAAAACTCATTAACAATGTGGCATAGCAATCAATTATACTAAGCGCAGGTCCCTTTTGACGTCCTGTTCCACTGGGCATGTTGCATGCCCCAAAAGCCAGCCTTGTCTTTTAGAAGATGTCATTAAAATTTCTCAGTCTAACTATTGGCTAAAAAAACTTTTTTAAGCTTTTTATGTAATCATATTTAATTTCCTCAATGGGCAAAGTACACTAATGATCAATTTGGTTAAAACAAACAAGCAACAGAAAGAGAAGGTCAAGCAAGTATTTGTTGTTATGTCAGCAACCAGCAACTATTGTTGCTCAATTCATCTAACATTGAGAGAAGGGAGAAAACAGGACACTGGCGAAGCTCCTTCTATGTTTCCAGCACAGATTTTTTAAATGGCTCCGACTTCACTCCAGCAACCAAGTAGGTGAACTGGAAAGATGGGGATGGTGGGGGGCTATGGACTTGAAGTTATCTCCTGGTTTCTAAAAAAACTTCAAAAGATTACATGAAAACATTTTACACGAGTTGGGGGGCCAGAGTTCAGGTTCACTCAAGCCTGGGCATTATCCTGCGTCCTCCGGGACGAGTCTGGAGGGAGGGAGTCGGGGAGGGTGGGGATAGGGGGAAAGGCCTGTCCTTGACGTGGGGGGCGTCTTATCTTACGACAGGGGGCTGCGGGCTAAGTTGCTTCAGTCGTGTCTGATTCTTTACGATCCCATGGACTGTATGGAGCCAGCCAGGTTCCTCTGTCCATGTGATTCTCCAGGCAAGCATACTGGAGTGGGTTGCCACGCCCTCCTCCACTGGCTCTTCCTGACCCAGGGATCGAACCCTCGTCTCTTACGTCTCCTGCATAGGCCGGCCGGTTCTTTCCCACTAGCGCCCATCTGGCAAGTCCTGGAAAGGGAAAAGCGGCTCACAAGCGCTGTGGGAGGGGCAAGTCTGAGGGAAGGGGCGGGGACAGGGGCGAGGCTTTGGGGCGGGGCCAAAGGGAGGGCGGGGCTGAAAAGAGACTCCGGAAACAGGACCCCAGGGTGGGGGGGCCCGGAGGGGGCTGGGCCGAGGCGGTGGCTCCCGCGGCCATATTTAGGCCGGGCACATCCCTTCTGGTGCAGCTGCTTTTCCCGCCGCCACCGTAGGTGAGCCTGGTTTTGGGCAGAGGCCTGGTTGTCCTCGGGCCGCCGGGGTCTCGTGTTGCACGGGTGATACTGGGGGTTCCGGTGGGGACGGACTCTCCTGAGCCCTTGCGGCGGGTCGCGTGTGTGCGATCGCGGAGAACGCGGCCCGTGGGCTTGGCCGCAGAGAGCCGGAGCTGGAAGCCGAGGGAGGGGCGCTGGCCGGAGGACTTTGTACCCAGGCTCGGCGCCTTGTCCCAAACCCCTGTTCCCCACTAAGCCCCCAAGAATTGTAACTCCGGGCGCTCGGGCCTGCAGTCTCTTTCTTTGAGCAGCTGCTTGTTTCTCAAGGGCCCACTGCGTTTCCGTAGCTGTTTCTGTGTGAAATTGATGTGCACCCCACTCATGGAGGAAGCAGACCCTAGACGTTCGCAGTCCCCACGGGAGGGGGAACCCGCTTCTCTGCACGCAGTTGCAAGCTCTTGGGAAGTCCGATTGTGTTGTAAATGCGCTGTCAGAATTGTCTCGGAGCGTGGAGGTCATCTCTAATGGGGTGGTCAGGGGGACGACATTTGCAAGGACCTTGGAGGGCATTGGAGGTTGCAGAAATAATAGTGTGAGTAATCATAGCCAGCAGCGTTGTAAGTGCATGAATTAACAACCCTATCGCATTGGTCCTATTAATATCCCCATTTTATAGATGGGGAAATGAGGCATAGAAAGTTTGCCCCCAGACACTGCCACGACCAGAATACTACCAGGAAGTGGTACCTAGAGAAGCCAGAATTTGAACCTGGAGCGTCTGGCTCCACAACCTGCTTTAAAATCACTGTACCATGGCCCCCAGTAGAAACATCCAGACTATACTAGACTGATTGAACTTGACTAAAATAAACAAGCCCAGAAAAATAGTGTGGGACCATTGAAGACAATTTAAGTTAAGGTGTCTGGAGTTCATGAATGTTCTTTTTTCCCCCAGGGTGGATTAAAAATTCTGTGGGCAAGCCATGTGAATTTTTATGAAGGAAAAGAGATTATGATTACTACACAGTTAATAATATGACCGAAGTATATATGGCGTTTTATTCATCCTGCTCTTTTTGTCAGTTCATAGTCTGAATTTTGTGAACTTTTAATTGAATCAAACTTGAAAAAAATCGTATAGTTAATGCCAATGTCTTCTACTTCAGTGACATACTGGTTTTCAGCTACTGGCCTGATAGTTGGGTGGGATTAACTCTCTACACCTGTAGCAGGATCCTGGCTGTGGGCCAGCATTTGTCATCTGCTAGTTAATGTGAGCAAGCTAACCATGTTTTCAAATGGACAGACTATACTTAACACTATACAACTTAACACTATTGAACTATGCACTTAAAAATGGTTAAGACAGAAGACTTTATGTTTTTATCACAGTTTTAAAATAAAATTAAAAATACATTTAAATGATGAGTGATTCCAAGTAGACCATGTTAGACCTGACTGTGACTTGTGTAGAGCTCCACTGAGCAGTAAGGTAAATGGATTAAAGCCCTAGGCCTCTACTCAGGATCAGTTTTAGTGAGACATAAAAGAAGAAAACAGAGTAGGAAGCTAAGTTTTAATTTCTTGTATATAATTAGGATGGTAGTAATGGGAATTCAAAGAGGGGATAACGTTAAGACATTACAAACAGAATTGGGTAAGACGGGCATAGATGAAAAGAGAGCAGAAAGAGGAATAGAAAAACGTGATTTGAAGGTAGGAGATTGAACTTCACTTCAGCTGTGTTGAGTTTTGCTAGCCAGAGGCACATCAGGTGAGATGGGTTCAACAGGAAATTTAAATTCTGGCACCAATGTTTGAGAACGATTGAGTGGAGAGAGGCAGATTTATATTCTTTCACACAAAAAATAGTTGAAACTTTGGGGATGGGAGTTAAGGAAAGAATGTAAACAAAAAAGGAAAGGAAGATGGGAGGAGAAACAAAGAATGGAAGAGAACTCAGATCCTGTAATTTCGTTGAGGAAAAGGATTTTTACGAAGAAGTGCTGGAGAGCAGTGCCATAATTGGGTGATGTTGGGGAGACCTGTGCAGATCATTTAGAGCCAGTGGGGTGGGGACACATTGCAGCCAGAGAAATGGATCAAAGTCCATGAGAGAATGGGAATGGAAATCCAGGTAGAGATAGGTAGAAAACTTTTGATGCTCAGGAGAAGAATGAAAGAATGGGTAAAATACAAAGAATACAGATTTCTGGAGATAGATAACATTTAGCCTCAATGAGTAAAGGGAACAAAAGTAAAATCTGACAGTTTGGCCTTTTGGAGGAGTACATGCTTTGTGAATAAAGACAGCTTTCTCTTTAATAGTGTTTACCTAATCGGCATTCCATGTGTTGATACCATGCAGTGAGAGAACCTTTTTCTCTGAAGATTGTTGAGGTACATCTCATTGACTTTCTAAGAAAATTGGCACTGTGGGTTTTTTTTGGGGGGGGGAGGGGGGTTGGTTTTTGTTTTGAGGTTTCAGAGAGGGGTGTTTTTATTATTCTGTCGCACTCTGTAATTTCATTTCTCCCCAAGATCTCTTCCTAGAACTGAAGTGAAGCGTCTGTCAGACAAATGTCGCTTCGTGTGCATCGCTGCACACATTTCTGTTGTTCCTGTGTTGCCCTCACTTCACCATCTTTCATAAGCCTAGTCAGTTTTCTCACCAGGTCATGTTTTCTAGCCAGTCAGCCCAGTGTCCTTAAGTTCTCATCTCTTCGCTTCTTTATCCTCCCTGCATGACAAGTTTGACCTGCAACTCAGGTGGATTTAGGCTTCCTCTTATCTTCCTCTGCTTTTCTAGTCTCCATTCCTGTTTTCATCACTCTCAGCAGTTGATCATATCTCATACTTTCAAATTACGATTTAAAACTTTTTTTCTGTTTATTTAAAAAGAAAAAAGAAAGAAAATAAAAAAACCTTTCTTCATTGGAATCTTATTCCAGGAAAAGTTTTTAACCAAACACGAGGCCTTGTGGCAAAGTAGATATGAAGGTTACTTAGACTATGGGCCTAGGTAAAGCGACGATGCTGTTCCGTCAGCTGGCCTTCCCATTCTGCCACACCCAGGGTGGATGGTCATCTACCTTAAGAAAGGAAGGTAACTCTACTGAGAATGTATAGTGGAACTGTTACCTTTGTTGTAAAAAGTATGTCCCATTTATACATCATTTGGTCTTTTTTTCAGGATCATCTACCCTTTGGTACAGACCAAAAAGCAAGTAGTAATTGGACAGGTACATTAAACTTTATTTTTGATATATTACTTTTGAACTTGAATATAAAAAATCTAGTAACTTGGCTTAAAATATGCTGTGTTTAGCTTAGGAAATTTTTAGTGAAAAGTGTAATCGCCTAGTATATCATATATTGAAGTATATCATATCTAGTTCTTAGCTTATGTCTTGATTTTTTTATTGAGCCTTTTTTCTTAATTCATAATTGAAGACAGTTTCTAAAATGGGTGGTTAGGGGGAAAAAGAACTTTAAAAGGTTTTAAAAAAAATTCATTCTACCAATTTAAAAAACAGTATTTTCACTTTGTCTTCTTTGCCCAAATGGAAAGTACTTGATTTTGAATTTTAATTAAAAAGAGCATTCAAAGAGTAGAAGAAATAGACCAGTGATGAGTTACTAAAATAGGTGAATAGCAAAGTATAAAAACAATAGAGGTAAAGATTAAGTTAATTTTAAAAATGTTCACATAATTGGTAGCTAGAAGTTTAAAAATGTATTCATTAATTCAACAAATAATTTTTAGATATCTTTCATGTACTAGATATATTCTCGGTGTACCATGTTTTGGGAAAACGGATATAATCCCTGCTAGGTCTAAAAAATAGGAATTCCTTGCAGAATAATTCCACCAGGTAAATTTTATTCTTTGGTCTCATGTGCATATATTTTAAAAGTGTATTTCTGTCTCTTAATTCATTGTTTAAGATAGAGTCGTGAACAAGAATGGCTGGTTAATATTCAGTAACTAATAACATCATTTTTTTCTAAAATTGGCCTTTTGAAGATTAAAAGCATAAACCTTTGAATAGAAGGTAATTCCTCTGTGTGTAATTGTAATACCCTAATGCTATCAAATTGTCAATCTTTTCTGGGGGAAAAAAAAAAGTTTTTTTTAAGAGTATTTAGAAACCCTCTGGTGAGGCAGGAAAGCAGAGCAGCAGAGGGGCTCTGAGGTCAGACTCTCTGGGTCACACCCCAGATTTCCAGCGTGAAGCTCAGTGTTTGGATTTATCGAGGAGATTACCTAAAGGTAAGGTTGAAACTAATCTTTTGCAAAGACATTTCCCAAATAAGCTTTCCAAGATTCTTTTTACATGTCTTTTTAGAGTAACTGTAGCACCACAGCTGGATTAGCATGCAGTAGAGCCTTTCACGGAGAGACCACCAGAGTGGTAATACCGGTTCCTGGGGTCCGAGGATTTTTATATTTAGTGTGTATGATTTACTGATTTATAATAAGGAGAGAAAGGGAATCCTTCCTTGAGAAATACAAATCAGAATCAGTCTGGTTTTTCTTTGCTCAATGGGTGCTTAACCATACATAAAAGATGGTGTTCCAGTTTTTTGTGGGGGTTTTTATTGGTATTATTATTAAAAATTAATAATGTGTGGTATTTTAACATTTAAGTTTAAAATTATTCATGAAAACTTTAAGATGTTTTGGAGAGAAAAGAATTAACCAAACTTCAAAAATTTTTTCTGTCAAATTCCATAGACTGAGGAGACTGGTAGGCTACAGTCCATGGGGTCGCAAAGAGTCGGACACGACTGAGCGATTTTACTTTCACTTTTAATTCACTTAGGACAGCCGTATGTTTTACTTGCTTGTTTGTTTTAAAAGGAGAAATGTTGATCTGAAAGTTATACAGCACTTTCTCTGAAATACTCCGGTAGGATGAGTAATTTGACTTGGTTTAATGTATAGGAAAGTGCCTATGCTGTAAGTGTTGAATACATGTTCTTTCTTATTATTATCAAAACCATTACTGTTACATCATTTTCCTCCCATTTTCTTACCAGCCATAATCAGTCATACCATTGACTCTTTTGTTACAGTTCACAGCAAACTATTAACAATGTTTAATCTTCTTAGCTAAAGTAATCAGTTAATAACTTATTTGTATTCTCTCGCTTTCTTAAAGGAACTTGGGGCAGTCCACAGACATACACACCATGAAGCTTGTTAATAAGTAATGACATACCAGAGTACTTGTTTTCTAAAGTGAATATAACAACTCTAAGTGTACCTAATAAACTTAGTCACTTTCATAATACTGTTTATCAGAAAATTAGCATGTGAAAAAAATTCGAGGTGGCAGACAGCCATATGTTTAGATACTTTATCTGAAAGCAGTTCTGTTGCAAATTTTTTAAGAGCTAATTCTCTGGAGATTGATGAGGTCCCTCTTCACTAGTAGGGGAAGAATGGCCCTGAAACAGGTTTCCAGCAGCAAGTGCTTTGGTGGACTGCAGAAAGTTTTTGAACATGACAGGTAAGTACAAAGAGGATACAATTTTAGATCTCTCTCTGCTTCCACCTACTTAAATCTTTAAATAAGCCCATGAAAGATCACGGTTGCATGAATAACTGTTCACATAGAAAACCTGTGGTTTTTATCAAATTTATCTTACCTAGTTTTGACATTGGTGATAGTAATAAGATATTTACTTGTAAATTACATATAAATTTCATATTTATACAAAAAGAGAATTAAGGACGTGATCCATTTCAGTGTCTGTGAGCAAACATGTAGTTTAAGATCTTTAGATTTGTTATTTCATACATTTCTTTAGAAACAATTTTTCTTTTAAAAATTTTCGTGCTATATTGAGGGTATTACATTTATTCTTTTAATTCATTCTTCTCCAGATGACTGTGTACCATGTACAGCATAAGCTCAGGTTGATTAGTATGCTAAATTGGCCCTGTTCTTTCTTCAAGGGCTAGGGGCTATACCCTAAAATGTTGATGAGATCACTTATTCTGGACGTTAAATCACTTGTTTTACATTTCTTTGTGACTAATGAGGGGCAATTTTTTTTTTGATGTCTGTTAAAATTATAGTGTTGAACTGAAGTGCAAAATGAAATTTGCTGTCTATTTACCACCAAAGGCAGAAACTGGAAAATGCCCTGTGCTATATTGGCTGTCTGGTAAGTGTTATGCATTTGAGTTTTGTAAAGGGGTTTCTTTTTCTTTTTTCCTGGCTTATCTTACTCTTCCATCTTGACTTTTTGGTGTGTTTTCTTAACCATCTATAAAAAACTTTAGGAGCCTATAGTCTGCTCTTACTTTATCCTGAGAACAGTTTCAAACCTACTGAATTACATTTCTTTTATTACTTCTTTTTCATGTCTGTGTTGTTATTGTGTAATTGCTAAGTCATGTTGGACTCTTTCGCGACCCCATAGACTGTAGCCCGCCAGGCTCCTCTGTCCATGGGATCTCTGGGCAAGAATTCTGGAGTGGATTGCCATTTCCTTTTCCAGAGGATCTTCTCGACCTAGGGATCGAACCTGTGTCTCCTGCATTGGCAGGTTGATTCTTTACCACTGAGCCAACCAGGGAAATCTACTTCTTTTTCAGTTAGACCACATAATTTAGCAGAAAATATAAAGTTCTAGACTCATTGGCAAAAGCTTAGAAAACTTATTTAGTTTGTGCCTAAACCAAACATTTCTTAGAGTCTTTACCACTCAAATAGAACAATGTTAGGTAAAAGCAGGATACCTGTGATATGGTAATTAGAAACCACAGACAAGTAACTTCTTACAGCATTCTCTAGAATGTTTGAATTGGACCCGGATCTTCTCTGGCAACAGTCTGGAACATCCCAGAAGACTTCTTCTTAAACACTGGTGAATATCAGACTATCCAGTGGATTGTGAGAGCTCTTTCACAAGATCCTGGCACTTCATCTTTAGAAGCAAACATTTTAAGAGACTCATAGAAAACCAAATTATGTCATAGAGTTGTATTATTGTTTCTTTAAAATTGCTTCTTATAACTTTGATTTACTAAATCCTCCCTTAATGTATGTTTTCTCACCAAATTATCAGTCTTTGAGAACTATGTTTCATTTTAAAAGGTAAAAATTAAGTACCTACATAATTTTAACTCAGCTTCACTTTCACTTTTCACTTTCCTGCATTGGAGAAGGAAATGGCAACCCACTCCAGTGTTCTTGCCTGGAGAATCCCAGGGATGGGGGAGCCTGCTGGGCTGCCATCTATGGGGTCACACAGAGTCAGACACGACTGAAGCGACTTAGCAGCAGTAGCAGTTCTCTTCTTAGTACACTGAGAAATTCAAAGATGATTAGTCTAAATTTTATTGCTGAGAACTACTTGTATATAAAAATATCTTAGTATTATGATGACCATAATATTATCTCACTGTGAACATTTATGCTTTGATGCAGGAATAGTATTAACATACTTGATAACACGCCATTGGGATTGTCATAGCATTTGGTTTATGCACCATATTGCCATTCTACAGTTTGAAAAATTCTGAATTCCCAAACACATCTAGTCCAGAGGATTTCTGTAATTGAAATTGTAGTCCATGACTTTGAAAAGGCAGCTAAGGGATCATTTAACCTAAGACAATTCTTTTTTTTTTTTTATTTATTTATTTACTTATTTATTTATTTATTTATTTTTTATTTTTTTCTACTTTTATTTTATTTTTTAAACTTTACATAATTGTATTAGTTTTGCCAAATATCAAAATGAATCCGCCACAGGTATACATGTGTTCCCCATCCCAACCCTCCTCCCTCCTCCTCCTCCCCATACCATCCCTCTGGGCCGTCCTGTGCACCAGCCCCAAGCATCCAGCATCGTCGCATCGAACCTGGACTGGCAACTCGTTTCCTACATGATATTTTACATGTTTCAATGCCATTCTCCCAAATCTTCCCACCCTCTCCCTCTCCCACAGAGTCCATAAGACTGTTCTATACATCAGTGTCTCTTTTGCTGTCTCGTATACAGAGTTATTGTTACCATCTTTCTAAATTCCATATATATGCGTTAGTATACTGTATTTATGTTTTTCCTTCTGGCTTACTTCACTCTGTATAATAGGCTCCAGTTTCATCCACCTCATTAGAACTGATTCAAATGTATTCTTTTTAATGGCTGAGTAATACTCCATTGTGTATATGTACCACAGCTTTCTTATCCATTCATCTGCTGATGGGCATCTAGGTTGCTTCCATGTCCTGGCTATTATAAACAGTGCTCACGATGAACATTGGGGTACACATGTCTCTTTCCCTTCTGGTTTCCTCAGTGTGTATGCCTAGCAGTGGGATTGCTGGATCATAAGGCAGTTCTATTTCCAGTTTTTTAAGGAATCTCCACACTGTTCTCCATAGTGGCTGTACTAGGTTGCATTCCCACCAACAGTGTAAGAGGGTTCCCTTTTCTCCACACCCTCTCCAGCATTTATTATTTGTAGACTTTTGGATCGCAGCCATTCTGACTGGTGTGAAATGGTACCTCATAGTGGTTTTGATTTGCATTTCTCTGATAATGAGTGATGTTGAGCATCTTTTCATGTGTTTGTTAGCCATCTGTATGTCTTCTTTGGAGAAATGTCTATTTAGTTCTTTTGGCCCATTTTTTGATTGGGTCGTTTATTTTCTGGAGTTGAGCTGTAGGAGTTGCTTGTATATTTTTGAGATTAGTTGTTTGTCGGTTGCTTCATTTGCTATTATTTTCTCCCATTCTGAAGGCTGTCTTTTCACCTTGCTAATAGTTTCCTTTGATGTGCAGAAGCTTTTAAGGTTAATTAGGTCCCATTTGTTTATTTTTGCTTTTATTTCCAATATTCTGGGAGGTGGGTCATAGAGGATCCTGCTGTGATGTATGTCGGAGAGTGTTTTGCCTATGTTCTTCTCTAGGAGTTTTATAGTTTCTGGTCTTACGT
This sequence comes from Bos mutus, assembly GCF_027580195.1. Lineage (NCBI taxonomy): Eukaryota > Metazoa > Chordata > Mammalia > Artiodactyla > Bovidae > Bos > Bos mutus. The sequence continues at coordinate 16,688,803 of NC_091628.1, read as the reverse complement.
TTAGATCTTTAATCCATTTTGAGTTTATTTTTGTGTATGGTGTTAGAAAGTGGTCCAGTTTCATTCTTTTACGAGTGGTTGACCAGATTTCCCAGCACCACTTGTTAAAGAGATTGTCTTTAATCCATTGTATATTCTTGCCTCCTTTGTCAAAGATAAGGTGTCCATATGTGCGTGGATTTATCTCTGGGCTTTCTATTTTATTCCATTGATCAATATTTCTGTCTTTGTGCCAGTACCATACTGTCTTGATAACTAAGACAATTCTTAGATTGATACTGTTACAAATTTTATGAGAAGAGAAACTTTAGTGTCTTTTTCAGCATGATTTCTTCAAAAAAAACAAAACAAAAAACCTTTTTAATAGTAAGTAAGGAGATCAGTCCTGGGTGTTCATTGGAAGGACTGATGTTGAAGCTGAAACTCCAATACTTTGGCCACCTGATGCAAAGAGCTGACTCATTTGAAAAGACCCTGATGCTGGGAAAGATTGAGGGCAAGAGAAGGGGATGACAGAGGATGAGATGGTTGGATGGCATCACTAACTTGATGGACATGGGTTTGGGTGGACTCCGGGAGTTGGTGATGGACAGGGAGGCCTGGCGCACTGCGGTTCATGGGGTCGCAAAGAGTCGGACATGACTGAGCGACTGAACTGAACTGAGCTTATTTTCTTGTGTTGTTAAATAAAGCTTATAAGCCGTTTACAGTATATCATGAGATAACAATATTTTTGATCTTTAGGTTTAACTTGCACAGAACAAAATTTTATATCAAAATCTGGTTACCATCAAGCTGCTTCGGAACACGGCCTTGTCGTCATTGCCCCAGATACCAGCCCTCGTAAGTGTTCTTATTCCAGAGATCCTTTGTAAAAGTATAAATCTTGAAGACTAAGTTACAAGCAGAGTAACATGTACACAATTTATTTTGTATTTTTGCTATTTACTAATCTTTCAGGCAACATCATGACTCTAAAATACCATACTATATATTTTCCTCACTGAATTTTACTAACAGTTTTGCTACTCCCATTTTATAGATTGACACTTTAAAACAGAGACTGAGCAACTCAATCTTTATCATCTTGGCACTAGTACCAAAATAACTTACAATGCAGAGGAAATAATTTTTTGTTCCTTGGGTAGCCTGTCTTGTCATGTAGTAATTTTCTTATTTCTGTTAGTCATCAAGCAGTCATGCAGCTAAACAAATATTAGTTTTAATACAAGTGATTATAATGTATACGTTAGAGAAATGAAAATGTCAGGTATTTGAGAATTCAATCCATCAGATAGTTGAAACTTGTTTTGTGACCCTGGAAGGGTCAGGAAATGGAATTTAAATGGAAGCTAAAACTATCTGGAAGTTGAATGACCGGCCTTGGGAAGCACTTCATTTCCTTTCACAGTCCCTATGATACAACAAGTAAAACATGTCTCACAGGAAATGTAATAAAATGTTTAATTCAGAAGGGCATCAAAAATATAAAATGTCTCCAGAATAAACTTTTAAAATAAGGTTTATTTTTAAGTAAAAACCATAAAAAATTCTTAATGATCATTAGTGGGAAAGTGCCATGTTCCTGGATGAGCAGAGACTCTTACAAAGAGGTCATTTCCATCCAATTACATATCACTATGATTTTATTCGAAATCTCAGTGGTTGACTTTACTTTGCCAACAAAGGTCCGTCTAGTCAAGGCTATGGTTTTTCCAGTGGTCATGTATGGATGTGAGAGTTGGGCTGTGAAGAAAGCTGAGCACCGAAGAATTGATGCTTTTGAAGTGTGGTGTTGGAGAAGACTCTTGAGAGTCCCTTGGACTGCAAGGAGATCCAACCAGTCCATTCTAAAGGAGATCAGCCCTGGGATTTCTTTGGAAGGAATGATGCTAAAGCTGAAACTGCAGTACTTTGGCCACCTCATGAGAAGAGTTGACTCATTGGAAAAGACTCTGATGCTGGGAGGGATTGGGGGCAGGAGGAAAAGGGGACGACAGAGGATGAGATGGCTGGATGGCGTCACCAACTCAATGGACATGAGTTTGGGTGAACTCCGGGAGATGGTGATGGACAGGGAGGCCTGGCACACTTCGATTCATGGGGTCGCAAAGAGTCGGACACTACTGAGCAACTGAACTGAACTGATGATTTTATTCGAAATCCCAGTGGTTGACTTTAAACTGCATGCAAGTATATAAAATAAAACCTAATTAATTAAAAAGAAATGTAAGAAAATTCCACTGGCGGGATGGATAAATAGGAGAAACAGGATGGAATGATTCCAGAGTATATAAGAAGACATTTTCACTGTCAGCTCAAGATAGCGAATTGAGCACAAGTGTTTGTCCCCATTCTCTTCTGAGATCACAGTGGTACAGAGAAGCAAAGAAGTGTTGGGGTAGTGAGGAGGGTCATCAGAGAAGAAATTTCAACACATTTACAGAAGGATAAAAAGAAGGTCGAAACCCTTTGACAGGTAAAACAGAGTGAGAATATGTTCAGAACACTAGGATCTTCTAACATCAACAAAGAAAGACAGTGAATACCCCAGCCTGGAGGACCATGTCCTCCTTTTCCTACCTCATTGTCTGGAACTAGTCATAGGACCGCACTCGAGGGCAAGGACGTATGTGCGCCAAAAGGCCAGAGAGCTCACAGTGTCCAGTGAACAGCTCTGATGCAACTGAATATTCAGGTTCATTTTAAAGTGTATTATTAAACGGGGGCCATTACTAACAGAGAAGATGAAACCACGAGACTTTTCTTTAATTAGGTGGCTGCAATATTAAAGGAGAAGAGGACAGCTGGGACTTCGGCACTGGCGCTGGGTTTTATGTCGATGCTACTGAAGATCTTTGGAAAACTAACTATAGAATGTACTCTTACGTAACGAAGGAGGTAACTTAATTTACATTGTAATTATTAATCGATGACTGTGAAAGTTTGATTTTGGACACAAGGTCCTTCTAGTCTTTTAAACTAAGGTATGGTATTGTTGAATCTGTTTGGTATATGTGATATGATGTCCGACTCTATGTGGCCCGTGGACTGGCCCACCAGGCTGCTTAGTCAATGGAATTTTCCAGGCAAGAATACAGGAGTAGGTTGCCATTTCCTACTCCAGGGGATCTTCCCGACCCAGGGATTGAACCCACATCTCTTGCGTCTCCTGTGTTAGCCACCAGTGCCACCTGGGAAGCCTATTTAGTATATATTTACTAATTAACCTTTGTAAAGATTCCCAAGTTTACTGGTACTATACTCCTATTTTCTCAATAGGAGAATACTCCTATTTTCTACAATAGGAGTATTCTCCTATTCTCAATAGGAGAATACTCCTATTTTCTACAATAGGAGCATTCTAAATTCACTTAAGTACAATTTTAAGGAATTTAATAATTATTTTGATACCTGTTTACATTGACCAGGTTATACAAAGCAAATAGTATAGGAAAACACTTCGCATTTCTCTGGTAGTTGGTTCATTCAGACATATTCACAGGGATTAATCATAATCAGAAAGGATAAGTGGTAAAGCATTGCTTCTATTAATAATATTTGTGTACAGTTTATGCATTTTTCTAAATTTTATATGATTTTAACAATGTCCACATCATAAAAATTCAGAACTAATAGTATAAAATTTTAATCATGTGTAATTCTGTCACCCCAGACAACTATATTTTGGTATATTCCAGACTTTGTTTTATGAGTAGTTTTCATATAATTGTGAAACATTTTTATCTTATTCTTTTTTAGTTATAGAAAACAAATATTTTATAATATTCTGATCTATTTGTAACATAATTTTAAGAATTGGATAGTATTCCATCATATGCCATGATTTACTTTTTTCTAATGGAGCTATTTATATGTTTACATATGTTTTTTACCATAATGTTTATTACTGCATTGCTTATCTTTGTGTATAACTTTTTCTACCCATAAGAACTTTTCCTGTAGAATAGATTCCAGGAAGTGAAATTATTGGATCAAAGTTTAGAACATTTTGAAGTTTCTTTCTGCATTATCGTCTTAAATTTGCTTTCTAAGTGTGATGTATCATATATTCTCCAGTGATATATAATCATTGTCTATCCTGCATTTTTAAAAAATCTTTACGGTGTAAACCATTTTAAGACTGTGATTTGGAAGTATTGATTTTTTTTTTATACAACTTTGAAAGAGTCTAAACTTCCTTATCTCATATCTTCTGTCCCACCATTAAATTCTCTCTAGCTTCCCCAACTTGTAAATGACAATTTCCCAGTGGACCCCCAAAGGATGTCTGTTTTTGGCCACTCTATGGGAGGCCATGGAGCTCTGATTTGTGCTTTGAAGAATCCTGGAAAATACAAAGTAAGATTACCTAAGCTTCTAGTGACAGATATTTCTCTTGAATAATATAATATTAGGAACTTACAGAGATTGAAATTAGATACTGTTGTTTAGTATTGGAACTAAACTTTTCTAGTGTTGGGAATTTCAAGAGATTGTGGGGGAAGACTATTAAATTGACCATACAATATATGCTGCAGACTCAAAAGAATAGGCCTTGTAACCCAGTGTTTTCTCATTGGTCTGCTAGAGGTATTATCAAGAAATTTTCATTGCTTCTATTCAAACTATAGTTTTCTAGGCTCTTTTTTTCTAAAAGTTAGTCTTGACTAATGTTATTATGGCAGTATATTATCATTTACCTATATTTTTACCAAGAATATTCTCACATAAAGTTTACTCTGATTTTCCATTGTTTTAAGTGGAAAAACTGAGTAGAAATTCATCATAAACTTCATTTGTGCCTTATTTAATGAAAATGTAATGTACTGCTTGGTTGCTTTAGCAATTATATTTTATTAGCTCTTTGAATAGAACATAAAGGATGATGGGTCTTGGAGAGGCATATAATCTAAGCTCATAGTATAGCAGAAGAAAACTCGTTCACAGGGACTTTCATGACAAGTCAGAGTTTTTAAGCAAGTTGCAAATATCTTTGCATAGTCAACTTACAAAAATATAACTTGTTTGTAAATTTTATTTTATTTTCGTGCCTTAAGTCTGTGTCAGCATTTGCTCCACTTTGCAACCCAGTGCTCTGTCGTTGGGGCAAAAAAGCCTTTACCGGATATTTGGGAACAGATCAAAGTAAATGGGAGGTAGGTACCGGATGGCTGTCTTAAACTCATTCATAAGTTTTCAAATTTGTTGAAAAGCTGCACTACAGACATTCTGTTCCTAACTTATTCAAGTAAGGATCCAGGGTCCCTTGCATTGCAAGCAGATTCTTTACCATCTGAGCCACCAGGGAAGCCCAAACATCCAGAGCTAAAACTAATTAACAAAAGTGAATACATATACCAATAACACCACCCATGAAGGATCTTTTTTAAATTGTATTGAATTATGGCAGATATTCTGAGGCTACATCTTTTTTCTGCTAATGATTAATTTATATGTTTATTTTCTAAATTAACATTATGAAAAATAGCCCCTATTACTAAATTTAGACTTATCTCTTAACTATGTGCTCGATTGTATGGTAAGAACCAGGAGGCCTGGGTTTTTATTTTGTGTATCTGTTTCAAAATCTAGTGTCTCTCAGGTTTAGATTTTTAATTCTAGGCTTAACAGCCTTTAAACATAGATACTGTGTATGTAATGTACATTTATGAGTCTATTTACAACAGCGAGATTGCTTTTTAAAGCATAAGAGCAGATGCTTCTAGATGAAAATAAACAGGCCCTTTTTTCCAAGACTGTGCAGAAATGGGCTATTTGAAAACTCCTGCCAAGAATTTGAATATTTTGCAAATGAGCTCATCACCATGTGCTTGTTAGCAAGTAGCAGATACTTGAGTTGGGGCGGGGGGGAAACCTTTTTTGTCTCATTGCTGTTTATTCAAAATCATTTACACATGGACCCCTATTTTACTTAAGTTTGGTCATTGAAATTCTAACAGAATTGGAAAGTTAATCTCTTAGTCACTAGATTAAAGTTTTGTTTTGCTTAGGCCTAGGTTTTCATTAGATTGGAGGAATGCCAAAAATTGTTACTATTAGTTACTTGGAGAACAACGCATTAACAATGCTTGTGCATCAGTAGTTTGAGTTTTCACCATATGCAGTGTTTGTGTGGAGTTTTGAAATCTTCTGTCAAGAAGGTGATGATCCTTTCCTGCCCACAGGGGCCTTATGGTCTAATAGAAGATTTGAGTGAAAGACCAACTGATTGAGAGAAGTAGGGGAGGGGTAGCCTATAAAGGAACGTGTATCCTTTTTCTCCAAGTGGCAGTAGATTTTACTGTCTTAATTATGCTGTGTTTAGGCCAGCATTTAATTTACTCTTGGAAGAAGGAGGCTATGCAGAATTATGAACTCATAGAACTTTACACTAGTTGGACTTTGTATGTTTCCTTTCACTCGCCTTTTAAGACTAAAGAAAGCAAGTCTGAAAAAGCATGATACTTTAGAAGGGAAAATCTTTTGTTTGTCTTGATCAGTGCATCAGTGTGGTTAGTGAATATACATGAGTGATCAGCATTTAAAGACGGATGGTAAAATAGAAAATTGTAACTAGTGGCAGCTCCTCAGATACTAAATTTGAGTTGTTAACATGATTCAGATTATTCAAGTCTTCCTGAAAGTTCCTGGAGATGGTAGATATTTGGTGGTTTTCAGCAGATAGCAAAAGAGAGATTTATGTCTGGAATTAGTCAAAAAGCAGAAACAAAAATAGACTGCTTATTTGAAATAGTTAGAAGAAATAGTCAATTTGTGAAAGGATTTACAAAGGAAAAATATCAGGGTTTTTGAAGTTGAGAAGTGGTTAATAACCTTGGTGATTTAGAAGAAAAAAGGTTACACAATGAAGAATACTTGAGATATAAAATCCTTGCTGTCGGTCTAGGACTGCTTGAAAGTAAGGAAGAGGCTGTAATGAGAATAGCATTCTGAAGACCTTATAAATAAAAACCAGACAAGCCAACTTAATCAGCCTTAGAGCTTGAATGACTTAAAATTTCTATTCGGTTCTAGTATAGGATATTCTGAAGAATATCTTTCTGGCGCTTGGGAATTTACTTTTCATTATTTCTCCTCTTTTTATAGGCTTATGATGCTACCTATCTTGTGAAGTCCTATCCAGGTCCTCAGCTGGATATACTAATTGATCAAGGGAAAGAGGACGAGTTCCTTTCCGACGGACAGTTACTGCCTGATAACTTCATAGCTGCCTGTACAGAAAAGAAAATCCCTGTTGTTTTCAGATTGCAAGAGGCAAGTACCAGGAAACCTTACCTTGCTCTAAATTCATTATTAAAAAAACAAGATTCCATAGTATTTTTTAAATTTTATTTTAGAATTTGAAAAGGTACCTCTAGTTAAGATATTTTCTAATAAGACAAAGTGAAAACCTTCCTATTAAGTCAATGATATCTAAGACCAGATTACAAAGAAATAGGAACGCTTTTGGCAGTGAAAAGGATTTACAATTTTCTGTCCTACTGTAAGATCAGTAAATAGCTCAAAGTTTGATGCTTGGGTGGTACTTAATCATCAACATTATCGGGTGTCTTTCTTTACACATGCAGCTGTTGTTGCAGTCAAATAAAAAGACAAGCTTACACCTTAATTACTCTTCTCTTTAGGTACACATCTTAGCCTCGGAAGCTGTGTATTGTCTGACACACACATATGCACTATATATTGAGTTAGATACTAACCTATCTGTTGAGCTGCTTTCTCGTTGTTTGAGAACTATTACTGGATTTTGATTGGTTTGCAGATTTTCCTTTTTCCTTGGCTAAAATACTTTTGACTATTCACTACTCACCTAACTCTATGCTAATATAGTTATAATTAAAGAAATTCTGCCTTTATTTTTTAAAAAATTATATAATCACACACTTCAGAACATAATATAAACAAAATTTTTCTTTCAGGATGAAAAATGAACCCTGAAAATTATACATGGCCAGGCTTTTTAAAAACATTTTTATTCATGTTTATGGGTAATATGCCATATGGATAATATGTTTATGGGTAATATTCCAGGCACATTGATCTAAAACTTATAATGATAAGTATTATCTAGATCACTCCAGTGTTCTTGCCTGGAGAATCCCAGGGACGGGGGAGCCTGGTGGGCTGCCGTCTATGGAGTCGCAGAGTTGGACACGACTGAAGCGACTTAGTAGTAGTAGTAGATCAATGTGTAAGCTTACAAAACTGTTTTCACAGCATTAACTCATTTTATCCTTATATGACCAGATGAGAGACCATTCTATCCTGTCCACCTGTTTGGGTTTTTTTTTACTTTTTTTCAGCTTTTTTTTTTTAATTGTGGTAAAATAACCACAATACCACATAAAATTTACTACCTTAACTCTTTTTAAGTGCAATTTCAGTGGTGTTAAATACATTCATAATGCCCTGCAGCTTTTACCATCATTCCTGTCCATAATTCTTTTCATCTTGTAAAACTGCAACTCTGTTCCCATTAAGCACTAACCCCCCATCCCTCCCTGCCCCCAATCCTTAGCAGCCACCATTTTACTTCCTGTCTCTGTGACTGCCCTGAGGATTTCCCATAAGTGGGCTCATACAGTATTTGTCTTTTTGTGACTAGCTGATTTCACTTAGCATAGTCCTCTTAAGGTTCATCCATGTTGTATCATGTGCCAGAATTTTCTTCCTTTTTAAGGCTGAATAATATTTCATCCTATACATATACCAGATTTTGCTTATTCAGTCATCTGTCAGTGAACAATGTAGGTTGCTTCCAAGTCTTAGCTATTGTGAATAATGTTCCTATAAACAGGGATGTGTAAATGTTTCCTGAAGATTCTACTTTTATTTATTTTGGTTATTATACCCAGGAGTGGAATTGTTGGATCATGTGATTCTGTTTTTAATTTTTTGAGGACACTTCATACTATATTCCATAGCAGCTATACCACCTTACATTCCCATCAGCAGTGCACAAGGGTTCTAATTTCTCCACATCCTCCCCAACATTCCTTTTTTCTTTCTTGTGACTATCCATCATTTAAAAATAGAATTTTTTATTAATAGATTAATTTGAACATTTATCATCAGAATTACATGTTTTAGATCAATGATCAACCTTGAGAAACTTTATTATAAAGATAACAGTGTGTTTAATTTTATTAACTCTAGCTATAAGTGATAGAACAAAGCGTGTTTTTTCCCAAATGACTTGAACTTCTTGGCAATAGTGCTGTTGGTTGCCTCTTCTGCATCCCTTGAGTTTATGCCAGGAAATTTTGTTGTTACCACTAACAGCAAAGTTTCAGCCTTCCTACAAAGACTGAAAAACTTCTAGAGTTTGTTATATAAGCAGCAGGGTTAGAACACTGATGAAATTCTTGAGGGGAAAAAATAAGTCAATTTATTTATTTCTAAAATGCCTATATCCCAAGCAACTGAAAAACGTAGTTGTCTGTGCTTAGTGAAGAGTCAAGACAAAGCATTCCTTTTCCTTTTTTATTTAAAGACGAGAAAGCATTGAAATCATCAGTCACAATTTTTAGCTCAGGCCCAGTTTTCTGTCCACTTTCCTTCCAGCATGGGCAGTTTGAGGGAACTGCACAGTGTGGAGCAGATCACGTTTAGGTTTGTTATAGTTGAATGAGCAGCACAATGTTCATACCTCGGCAGTGGCTCCAGAGAGGCAACTTTGCAGAGTTTTAAGCCAACTTCGGTTGACTTCAGACTACCTCAGGTCTGAGGGACTTACTATCTGCTTTATCGTTAGGGTTTCCCAGGTGGCTCAGTGGTAAAGGATCCACCTGCCAATGCAAGTAGACGCATAAGACACTGGGTCAATCCCTGGGTTGGGAAGATCCCCTGGAATAGGAAATGGCAACCCGCTCCAGTATTCTTGCCTGGAAAGCCTCATTGACAGAGGAGCTTGGTGGACTCAGTCTATGGGGTCGCAAAGAGTCAGACATGAATAAGCATACACGCATACCTATTTTCGATCGGGTCCATTTTTTTATCAGAAAACTGGCAGGTACCACTTGGTACTATGCTTTACAGGTTTTGTGGCCTAAAAATCATGGGCATATTTGACCTCTTAACAAGAGTTACATGGGTGCCAAGTGCTTGTGTCCTACTTTCTTTATGTAAGAAACTGTCCTTCAGCTCTAAATTAACTGGGACTGGTCTAATCATTGAGTGATGTGAAACCAAATAATTCCAAGGCTCAGCCTTAATTTTGACAGCATTCCTGTCAGATTCACTTCTGCAGTTTGGCCACTGAAAATAGAAAACAGATGGCTTTTAAGTTTCTTTGATGATTTTAAAGTAGAACTCTTTATTAACTGGTGTACCCAAGATATGCTTTGCATACGGCTGGAAGTTAGAGATTGAGAACGTTTACTGATTCATCAAAACCTTAGGGATTTTACCTTGTTCCCTGAAATTCAGGTGATATTTTTTATTAGGCCCAGTTTTGTTTCTTCAATGCTTAGAAAAATTCATTTTTCTTCCAATCAGACCATTTGCTTGATCAGGTTAAACTTTCTTAGACTCTTATCTTCCCTGGTTTATTCTCTTTTATATTTTAATTGCCTCTGGCAGGGTAAGGGCTGTCCTAAAAATTACCTGGTTTTTAACACCCTTAAGTTCTTCCCATCCTATTTTTAATTTCTTTTTCCCTTGAAAGGTACTTACTTTGTACTCAGAGGACACCTTCAGGAGGGTTGCTTCTCCTTTTGCCACTGATCACCTGTCACTGATTTTATTTAACCAGATAGAAATCTGTTTCAACTCAATTACATTTTCTCTCTGCAGCATGGTAGTTTTTAAAAGTTTACTGACGTTTTACCCAATTTGGTTTATTGCTGAGAGATGTCAGCATTTAATTAATTATTCCTTTTTCCTCAGCTGTAGTAGGCTTTTACTGCACAGGAGGTCAAATTCTTAATGTGATTTATCATGGCCCTGTTTAACTTCCCAGGATAGGGCATTTGGCTGTTCACATGTTCTTTCCCTGTATTGTTTACATGTGCTTATTTTGTATCTTAGCATTTCCTTATCGGTGGTAGTGTGTTTCCTTTGGGATTTGGAACTTCTTGCCTGTGTTCCTAAACTCTCTAAATTCTGAGTCTTTTATGTCCTTGTTGATAGGACCACATGTTTACTCTGTGCATTTAATTAATGTGTTATTTCTTTTCTTTGCATATATTAATAGCAGCATCTAGAAACTAGGCTATGCAGAATGTTTCTTTTTTTTTTTTAACATTTTTGCTATTCTTTTTTCAGTGAAAATATTGAAGTACAAGTGTAATAAGCTTTACTTTGATTAGAAACCGTTCACATATGGTGATAGTTTAATTATTTACAAGCAAATTAAGTGACATGCAAGATATATTTAATGTCCCTTTACTGACTTTTCTGAATGGTAGATAAACATCATCTCTCTGTTTTGTCTTCTAGGGTTATGATCACAGCTACTACTTTATTGCAACCTTTATCGCTGATCACATCAGACATCATGCAAAATATCTGAATGCATGAAAAACTTCAGATAAGAGAATCTCTTCAGGATTATAAAATTGTAATAAACAGAATTGCAAGGAAATAAGATTTTAAAACTTTGGATTTCATAATGCTAAAAATGCTTCATTCTGTAGTTGAATCACTCACTGAATAAATATATCAAATCTGCTTCTGATTTTTAAAGTTACTTTACCAGTGTTCACTTGGGAAATATTTGATACTTAACAGCTTTTTCAAGATCATTTGGAAATGATTCAGAGGCATAGGCTGTCTTTTTCCGTATTGTTTTGTATCTAGTGTCTAACAACTGCTTGGCTTCTAGTGGTCACTGAGTTGAATATTTGTTAGTTGGTGAATACAGAAATAGACTCAGAAAGATTAAGTGAATTTCCCATCATTACAGTTATTTGTGGGAGAGCTAAGATAGAAGTCAGATTTCCAGAACCCAGTCAACTATATTTCTTATCTGTTGAGTCAAATGGATTTGTGGACATTGGTTTATGGACCTCTCTCAAGAGACAAGAATTAAATACTAGATTAGATCTGAAATTTGATAAGGAAACTTGTTTCATATTGTTACTGTGAAAGATATTTTCCTTTAATTACATGCAGAAATGTAGCTTGATAAACTCGGCCAAGAAAAGTAATGATTCTCCTTGTAAGTACCAGAGTGTGTTCCTTCGAGAACTTAATGGACACACTTTTGAAACATGATAGGTGAATTCTGGTTGTTTTAAAAGAAATATATTTTTCTGTTAAAGAGCACAAAAGTTATACATTTTAAACATTCAAGAAGAGTACATATTACATGGTAATAGAGGAAGACATCAGGTTTTTAAAATTATAAAATAAGTACTGTGTAAATGTGAATTAGACTAAACTTTTTAAAATTATCACTATTTAAATATCAGTATTCAAGATTGAACCCTACAATGAACTACACCCAAATGGTTCTAAGTCTTAACAAATTTGTGTCCTCTAAAATTTTAATTCACAAATTTTTTCATGTAGATAATTCCTTTATAAAGAAAAATAATTGTGTGATCCTATGATCTGTGTATTTGTTGAGGATTTAACCAAAGAAGCAGAACTATTGGTAGACATGTACATTAAAAGACATTTTAGAAGGAATTTGCTGTGTCATTGTGGGGGTTGGCCAACTGAGTCTGAAATCCATGAGACTTGGAAGGGAAGGGAAGGGAGGGAAGTGCAAACAATGAAGTGCCAGCAGGAGGGGAATTTCAGGAGCAGGGACTCCATGGGCAGGGCTGAGGCCATTGTCCACAGCTGGAGTTTCTTCTCTCTCAGCTTCAGCCCTTAATCCTGCTTTTATATACCTTCTGAGTAAGGCCCACCAGATAATCCAGAATAATCTTCCTTATTCAAAGTCAGTTAATTCGGGAATTTGATCATGTCTGCAAAAATCCCTTCATAGCAATAGCTAGATTAGCGTTTAAGTGAATTACTAGGGACTATTATCTTACAAATTGTCACAACATTATAAAAAAATCATCACTTTGCTGTTTTGCAGGGTAAATGCAAAACATTCAAATACTCAGTAAATAATTGCCAACATATAGCCAATGGTAACCAGTAACGACAAAACCCTTCAATTACAATACAGAATTGACCATTAAGGATATATGGGGAGCCAATAAATTGGAACTTGCTTTGATGTGTCACAAATACTGGCCGGGGGACGAATGAATGCTTATATATATATATATATAAGAATATTCTTATATACCTGTATGATGTTTCCCCTACCAGAAAAAAATCCCAGTCTCTCATATAATAAGGAACCATTTCCATGACTTTATAATAGCAAATAACCTAAAAATGAACTCCTAATACTAATTTTGTGTGCTTCTGACAGTCACCTGACAGAAGGAGGCAAAGGAATTGACTCATTTCCCGGATCACTGTAAATGTAAAAGCTCTCTTTAATCTCCCTTTAACGAAACAAAACAATACAGTAAAGCCACCATTACTAGTAGAGGCAAGCCATGAAATGGGTGGAGGTGCTTGCAGAATGGGTATCTGACAGAACCTGAATCTAGAATGTATAAAGAACTCCATAAATTAATTATTTAAAAGATAAGCCAACAGAAAAGAAGGCAAAATATTCGATTGGGTACTTATCAAAATGGGATGTAAGTATGATTAATAAATACATGAGAATGTGTTTAACTTCATAAGACCAGGGAAATGCAGACAATGAAGTGCCACTGTACACCTCCCTGAATGGCCAAAGTTGGGAGAAATCGCAAGTGTTGGCCTGGCGGTATGGTGGCCTGCTAATGGGAGTGTAGCTGGCAGAGTCTGCTGAGATCCAGCATAATGTCCAGTCATATCCAACTGTTCGCGAGCCCATGGACTGTGCACGCCAGTCTTCCCTGTCGTTCACTGACTCCCAGAGTTTGCTCAAACTCATGTCCATTGAGTCGATGATGCCATCCAACCATCTCATCCACTGTCGCCCCCTTCTCCTCCTGCCCTCAATCTTTCCCAACATCAGGGTCTTTTCCAGTGAGTCAGCTGTTTGCATCAGGTGGCCAAAGTACTGGAGCTTCAGCTTCAGCCTCAGTACTTCGTACTTCCAATGACTATTCAGGGTTGATTTCCTTTAGGATTGATTGGTTTGATCTCCTTGGTGTCCAAAGGATTCAAAGGGTCTTCTCCCAGGGGCCCCCCTGGTAGCTCAGGTGGTAAAGAATCTGCCTGCAATGCAGGAGATGCTGGTTCGAATCCTGGATCAGGAAGATCCCCTGGAGAAGGGATAGGCAACCCACTCTAGTACTCTGGCCTGGAGAATTCCACGGACAGAGGAGCCTAGCAGGCTACAGTCCATGGGGTCCCAAAGAGTCAGACATGACTGAGTGAACTTCACTTTCACTTTCTCCAGCACTACAATTCAGAAGCATCAGTTCTTCAGCACTCAGCCTTCTTTATGGTCCAACTCTCACATCTGTACATGCCTACTGAAAAAACCATAGCTTTGACTATATGGACTTTTGTCAGCAATGTGATGTCTCTGCCTCTTAATGTGCTGTCTAGGTTTGTCATAGCTTTTCTTCCAAGGAGCAAGCACCTTTTAATTTTGTGGCTCTAGTCACTGTCCTCAGTGATTTTGGAGCCCAAGAAACTAAAGTTTATCACTGTTTCCATTTTTTTTCCCATCTATTTGCCATGAAGTGATGGGACCACACGCTATGATATTAGTTTTTTGAAAGTTGAGTTTAAAGTCAACATAACGGCCCTTCCCAACAATCCCACCAGAGGTGTACCCAGCACAAACATGTATGTAAAACCTATATGGGAATGTTCGTAGCAGCACTGCTCATAATATCCCAAATCTGGAAAAAACCCAAATGCCCATCTACAATAGTATGCATAAAATCCGTGTATTCATACAGTGGAATATTCTACAATGAGATAAACACATAAAATTAGATGCAGCAACACAGTCTCAAACATTAAACACAATCTTTTTTTTTTTTTTTTTGCCATACCACATGATATGGAGAAGGCAATGGCAACCCACTCCAGTACTCTTACCTGGAAAATCCCTTGGACGGAGGGGCCTGGTGGGCTGCAGTCCATGGGGTCGCTAGGAGTCGGACATGACTGAGCAACTTCACTTTCACTTTTCACTTTCATGCATTGGAGAAGGAAATGGCAACCCACTCCAGTGTTCTTGCCTGGAGAATCCCAGGGACGGGGGAGCCTGCTGGGCTGCCGTCTATGGGGTCACACAGAGTCGGACATGACTGAAGCAACTTACCAGCTTTCCAGCACATGATATATGGGATCTTAGTTCCCCAACCAAGGCTGGAACCAGTGCCCCCGGAAGTGGAAGTGCAGAGTCTTAACCACTGGACCACCAGGGAAATCCCTCAAACACAATCTTGAGTGGAAGAATCCAAGTACAAAATTATAAACTGTATATGTCATTATGTATCATTTCACATGAGAGTCCAAGCCAGGCAAATCTCATCTGTGGTGTTAGAAGTCAGGATGGGATTACTTCTAGCAGAAGGAGTATGGGGCCCTGGGCAGAGGTGGTTAGAGGGTAGCATACAAGGTCCTTCAGGGAACTAGAGATGCTCGCTTCATTTGGGTTAGTATATGAGCTTAGTATATGAGCATGTTTACTTGGCAAATTCATCAGGCCATACACTTAAGACTTATACACATTTTCATATGTGTTATACTTTAGTGAAGATTGTGTTAAAATCTCTTAAGTAGTCATGTTATAGAGATCATAAATATACTACTGCATGAAACAAAAGATTCTTGATGTTATACAAGAATGTTTATTTGGGAGAATACAGTTTTCAGTGACCACATCATTTATGGAGTCAAATAATGTTATCTCACTTAGAAACCACTTAGAAGTGAAGGTGATGTGTGATGGCTTGTGAGCTCTCTGAATTTTGAATATGCAAGTGGAGCCCAGATAAAAATTATTTATTGAAATCTTACAGTGGAAAAATTCCAAACTGATATTTAAAAAATATTTTTAATATGTGTAATAAACTGTGACAAGTAGACATGAATTTTTGTTTTGAAGAGTTCATAAACATGTCAAATTATCCAAACAGCTTTTTTACATATTCTCATCAGAAACAATGCTGTTCTTGTATTTGGCCCCAGTGAACATACACACTGGATGAGAGACAAAGTGGCTTTAGTTTTGATGGCTGCAGTCAACATTACTAACAAGAAATTTGTGCACATAGCATATTTTAAGTTGGAAAACATGAATTTTAAACACTAATGTTTAATAAATGTTGAAAGCCAGGAAGAAAAAACAGTGCTTACACCCATCCATGTCAACATCTTTATGAGTGTGTGTGTTTTTGGCTGTGCTGGGTCTTCATTGCAGCAAAAAGGCTTCTCCTTGTGGGGAGCAGGCTTCTCGAGTTGCAGCACACAGTCCTCTTGTTGCAGAGCACAGGCTTAGTTGCTCTGTGGCATCTGGGATCTTAGTTCCCCTGCTGCTGTTGCTGCTAAGTCGCTTCAGTTGTGTCCGACTCTATGCGATCCCATAGACGGCAGCCCACCAGGCTCCTCCATCCCTGGGATTCTCCAGGCAAGAATACTGGAGGGGGTTGCCATTTCCTTCTCCAATGCATGAAAGTGAAAAGTGAAAGTGAAGTCTCTCAGTCATGTCCGACTCTTATCGACCCCATGGACTGCAGCCTACCAGGCTCCTCTGTCCCTGGGACTTTCCAGGCAAGAGTACTGGAGTGGGGTGCCATCGCCTTCTCCTACCAGGGATCAAATCCACATCCCCTACGTTGGAAGGTGGATTCTTAACCACTGGACCACCAGGGAAGTCCCATGCACTTCTCACTTCCTTTACAGCCCTGAGAATTTAAGTTCTGATTCAAAAACACTTTAAAGATAGAATTATTATAATGATACTTTCAGAAAAAAGTTAACCTGATATGTCTCCTGCTTCCATAAGGTGACTTGAGCAGCTCATTTCATCCTTATAAGTCTGATTCCTCATCTGAAAATGTGTAGACAACAGCCCCTTCACCCTCTAACTCACAGAACCGTGGAGCATAGGAAGATAATATACCCGTATGAAATCACTCTCATCCCACCCAGATATTAGTAACAAATGCACTAGTGTCAGACGGAGAAGGCAATGGCACCCCACTCCAGTACTCTTGCCTGGAATATCCCATGGATGGAGGAGCCTGGTAGGCTGCAGTCCATGAGGTCGCTAGGAGCCAGAAACGACTGAGCGACTACACTTTCGCTTTTCACTTTCATGCATTGGAGAAGGAAATGGCAACCCACTCCAGTGTTCTTGCCTGGAGAATCCCAGGGACCGGGGAGCCTGGTGGGCTGCCGCCTATGGGGTCGCACAGAGTCGGACACAACTGAAGCGACTTAGCAGCAACAGCAGTGTCAGAGGAGTCCTGAGTGAGATGTCCTGTCCTTAGAGATCACCCATAGGAATGTCATAGAGCTTCTGCCTTTGTTTATTTTCATTTCATTCCCTATTAAAATGTATATATTTTTCTATATGTCTTATAATATACATGATGCATTGGTAAATTAATATAGGCAACTGTAAATAATAGTTCATATGCTGAGGATGCCTATGCAAATATGAGACCCTCAGAAGTCCCCAGCTGCAACCTTTTGTGAAAAAAAGAATTTGTGAGGACCAACACAGAGTATCTGCTGTGCCATTAATTTGTTTTTCTAAAAATAAAATACCTCCCTCCAGGAAGACATAGTTTGTATACTTCTTCACCTCCTTCAGTAGTCCTGGCCAGTCCAGGAGAAAATGTCCTTTGGGTCTTAAGAGATAATAAAAGGAATTTGATTGTGTGTTCTGTTTGGCCTGATTCCAGGACTCCAATCCAAGGGCACTGATGCCTCCTTGCCTCTTTGGCATCAGGTGTCAGTCTTCTGCCACTGGTGATACCTGATGAGTGGCAGCAGGTGCCGATGAGAAGCCAGCTCTTTCCCTTTGGGACGATAGCAGCATGTCCTCAACCAGTTAAGTCAGTGAACATTTATCGTATTGGGTTTGTTGGACAAATTCAAATATGAATAGAAAACGTGCTCTGGAGGAGGGAACTGAGTAAGAACTTTTTTTTTTTTTTTTCAAGATCGTATTTCAGAAATCTTTCTGAAATCTAGACAGGTGTCCGTGTGTGTTTTACCCCTGCATGCGGAGTTATAATATTGAGCTCAGGCTGCTTCAGTGGTGGATTCAAGATGCATTGCCTCTTTGGTCATTGCTGCATATGCACAATTTTTATTCTCAGAAGACTAAAACCTAGTCCTTCATGTTTTCTTCTAAAATCATTTCAGTAAAAACACTGCCACCTCGTGTTTTGATTAGGAGAAGCATGATAGACCATACACTGACAAAGTTTCCCAGAGTAAACAGCAAGTAATGGCACCCCACTCCAGTACTCTTGCCTGGAAAATCCCATGGACGGAGGAGCCTGGTAGGCTGCAGCCCACGGGGTCGCTAGGAGCCAGAAACGACTGAGCGACTACACTTTCGCTTTTCACTTTCATGCACTGGAGAAGGAAATGGCAACCCACTCCAGTGTTCTTGCCTGGAGAATCCCAGGGACCGGGGAGCCTGGTGGGCTGCTGTCTATGGGGTCACATAGAGTCGGACACGACTGAATCGACTTAGCAGCAGCAGCAGCAGCAACTCATTTTCTTATTTATATTCAAAGAAAACCTGACGGAGTATAGAAATTTCCTGTATTGATTGTAAAATAATGTAGCCCATCTCTTGCTGCATAGTGCAGAGAGGCTGTCCCAGCTGTTGAAATTATTTTTAAATATAGATTCTAAGGTAATTCTGCTAACAGCCCAGCTTTATTCAGTTAGTCTAATCTGGCTCA
This sequence comes from Bos mutus, assembly GCF_027580195.1. Classification (NCBI taxonomy): domain Eukaryota; kingdom Metazoa; phylum Chordata; class Mammalia; order Artiodactyla; family Bovidae; genus Bos; species Bos mutus. The sequence goes on along the minus strand of NC_091628.1, from coordinate 16,669,883 downwards.
TTGCACAAAGTCAAGGCAGAGGGATTATGTAGGTGCTTCTCACAGGGTTGCTGTGAGATTTATAATACAAACATTTAACAGGGCCGGTCAGGTCATAACTACTCAATTTTGGGTGCATGCTAAGTTGCTTCAGTCATGTCTGACTCTTTGTGATCTGTTGACTAGAGCCTGCCAGACTCCTCTGTGCATGGGATTCTCCAGGCAAGAATACTGGGGTGGGTTGCCATGCCCTCCTCCAGGGGATCTTCCCAACCCAGGAATCGAACCCGTGTCTCTTACGTCTCTTGCACTGGCAGGCAGGTTCTTTACCACCTGGGAAGCCCCAAGTACTCAATAAACTTCAGCTATTGTATTTAATTTTCTTCATCACTTGGATCTGTGACTACTCTGGTTATTAAGATTTCTATAAGAGAACAAATAAATTATTGTGAGTCTTATTATGTCCCTTTCCCTGCTGAAATTATTATTTGCCTAATATGAGCTTGATAAAAGACGTTTATTGGGAAGCAAACCTTCAACTACAGCAGAATGGGTTCTTTTTTCAGGAGTACCAAGGAGGAAGACATCATCTGGAGGGGGAGGGGAAAGTTCACCGAAATGAAAGGCATTGACCGTCAGTCATCAAGCCTGGGTAGCACTCTGCAAAGTCAAGAAGAGATGAGAAGACATCTTAAGCCATATGTGTAGCCTAGGAAACAAAAACATCAGAGCCCCTGGTGGTAACGGGAAACTGGCGGGGCTGCGCCAAGTGATAAATTGCCAACAGGCTGGAAAGGCACGCATGGCATTGAAACCTGTGAACAAGTAACCGTGAGGCAGTGAAGGTGTTTCTGGTAGGGAAGAGACATGCTAAGACTTGTGCTTTTTTTCATATTATGATCACAGGAGAAGGTTGTAAAGATAAGGTAGACAGGGAGACCAAATGGACCACTGACTACTCATCTCAGAAAGAGTTAATGAGCTGGCACTAAAGTGGTAGGGGTGAAGAGGCGGTGCTGGGGCAGAGAGATGTTTCTGAGGAAGAATCTACATTGTTTAGTGACCAACTGAAAGGGCCAGGGACACGTCAGTGATGACCCTACCGTGTCTAGCCGGGGAGACTGGGAAGGTGAGGAAACCACTGGATCAGGAGATACACGAGAAGACGGAGGAGTTTTGGGGAGGTATTAATAGTAGGGAGTCCAATTTCAAATACATTAAGGTTGAAGAACCTCCAAGTGGATGACTTTCACAAGGACATTCAAGTGAAGATACTCAGAGCTGCATTATTCTGGATCTCAGAAGGGAAGCAGGACCTAGAATTGTGAAGATACGTAGATTTATACATCACTGCTGCTGTTGGAGCCACCGGATAGATTTCTTTCACATGAATGGAAGAGTGTCAACACTCCTTAAAAAAAAAAAAGAAGAAGAAGGTGGAGACTGTGAAGAAAATGGAAAATGAACACTCTGAGAGAGAAAAATAGCACCAGGACAGAACTCCTGGCTTTCAAGTAGCAAGGGCTCAACATCCCAAATGCTACAAGAGAGTCAACCAGAACAAGGACTGAAAAGAGGCCACTGGATCAAGCGACTGGGGTGGGATCCATGACATTATTATGAGCGTTTTCAATGGAGTGGTGAGGACAAGAGGGAAAATGAATGGAAAGTGAGGGCGTTGGTTCATTGGTTCAACAAATGCTTATCAAGTGCCTACTAGATGTTAGACTGTCCCGGCCTCGTCCAGCAGCTTACCCCTACCTACGCTTTCTCCCCAATCCCACCCCCACCTTACCCGATTTGATCCTGCAGAAATACCGAGTCCGCTGTCCTCTCTAAATCCTCAGCACTTTATTTTTCCATTAGTGTTGCTGTACCAATCAACCTTCAAGTCCAGCATTTCAAAGCACAGAGGAGAGTCATAAGATGGATTTTCTACAGGCAACTGCCTCCTGTTCCTTCAGTCTCATCACCTCTCTGAGTCAGAAAAGGCCTCTTTGCCCTCGGTCTGAGGACGTTCGTCTTGTCTTCTCAGTGACCTTGTGCTCAATGCGATGATCCTCATCTCCAGACCTGCCTGACAGGCCAGTGTCCTCCGTCCATTAAATGTGTACCTCTTAACACAAAGACTTTTTGGTTGAACACAGCTGTCCTGGATATATATTTACACAGATTTCAAGTACCACTTGCTGGAAGGTTCTCCTTAGCTATTCAGATGATTCTCCTCAACTGCCTTTTCCGAGTGATACTAATATAACTTTACTGGCTTTCCTTTTATTTATATTTGTGGAACACATACAAATCAATGTGTGGTCATTTTATTTTCAATTCGTGTCCTTATATTTCATGGTGTCTGTAAACATCATAGAGTTGGATTTTTAACCTGCCTTTTAGCTATCTAGTTCTTTAGTATTTACTGTAATTGCTGATATATTTGGGTTTATTTCTACTCTGTTATTTAGGGCCACTCTGCTTATTCTGCTTCTTTTGCATCTTCTTCCCAATCCACTTCCTTCCTGTGACTTTTGGAAGAGATTTTTAACTTCATAGCTTCTTCTTTACTGATTTAAAAGCAATAAACTCTTTTCTTACATTAATATATCCATTATATATAAATGTAAATATATACATTAATATATTTATTATTAAGAGATTTTTAACTTCATAGCTTAAGAGATTTTTAACTTCATAGCTTCTTCTTTACTGATTTAAAAGCAATAAACTCTTTTTCGTACATTAATATATCCATTAAATATAAATGTAAATATATACATCAATATATTTACATTTAACACAATTAAAAATAAATCAACATCTCTACCCTCCACCAAAGAAGTACAAGGAATTAAGAGTATTTGAACTTCCATAATGCCTTCCTGGCTTTTGCAATAACCAGCTGGTACTTTCTTTCCACTGTCCTTTATTTAGCAACCTCCTACTCCAAATCAGACACCAGTGGTCATTGTCCTACGGCCAATGCTTATTCCAATGTGCTTACATAGTTTTATATTTATTTCTCAACCATACTTTTTTAAATTTTAGACCTTTCTTCTCCCTAAAATAATTAATTCAATGAAGGTGAATTGATGGTAATTCATTTTTTGTCTCAAGTTATGAATATTTATTTTCTCTTAGCACTTTAAAGAGGTTACTCACTGCCCATTGGCTTCTGATTGTACTATCAACAAGTCTATATTGTCCATCCAATTGGATTTCTCTTCTTTTTTGTAGGTAAGCT